>NW_003456425.1:1017853-1097860 GCF_000151425.1 Trichophyton rubrum CBS 118892 | reverse complement strand
GTGGAACCTGGGGGAGGCAAAAGGTGCCTGGGTACGGGGCAACGGTTGGACCGGTTATCTGGAAGGGCGGGACCATGGGCAGACTCATGTTGAGGGGAGTAGTGCCCATGCCCAGGTTGATGTAGATGAGCGCGGTCTTGTGGCCTGGGAACCATCCTGGCTGGAAGGAGATGGCACCGCCATTGATGGGCCATTTTGTTCGGTTCGTGCTGGTTACTGTGCCGCCGCCTGGAGGTTTGTTGTCTGTTAGATTTATAGATGTTTGACAAGTTTTTTTTAAGAGGAACAGGAAGGAGTGCATGCGTACATGGGTAGATCCATTGCATGCCGTATGGATATAGCAGCTCAGAGGTGTTTGATCTGATGGCCACGCCGGCGCCGTTGGTTTCGTCCACGGTGCCGTTGCTGTGCAGGTTGTTCTCTCTCCATCCCGGGTAGACGATGACCGTGTGTCCCTTTGCAGCGAGGGTCGCAAAGGCGAGAGTTAGGAAGACTCCAATGAAGGGTCCTAGCGAGAAGTGCGTCCTCATGATGAGTGTCTGTCTGTCGTCTTTTTGATATGGACGGTTGAAGAGTCGAGTTTGATAACGACAACGACCACGAACGATGACGAGGAGAGATGGTTGTATAGCAGTCTGTCTAGCCGCTGGCCTCAGTCAAGATGAAGAAACAAGTAGTTAAATAAAGAGGTCGAATCCTTTCTCGGGGGGTGGAGGGGGCTCAGGGTCATGCAGGCGGTCGCAGCGGCACGGTCAGCACCCTCAAGGGCCGTCTGCTTTCTTTCTCTCTGGGGGCGGCGACGAGAAGCAAAGAGGTGACTTGCGACAGGGATCGCAGGCCATCTACCACCAAACAGCAGCGAAGAGAAGTCCCCTTTGCCAGTCGAGCACAGCCAATAACACAGGCCTAACCGTCTCGCTGGGAATGTTGGGCGGTTAAACGATGTGATAGAGGACTCGCCCCTGTCAGCCTTCGACCAGCACCAGCACCAGCACCAGCACAAGCGGCGACTCTTGTCTCTCGATCTATCTCTCTTCGCTCTGCTGCTCTGCTTGCCCTTCCATGACTTCCTATGGCTGGCTCGCATCCCTGTCTCCCGTCAAAGGCCATCCTGAGCCTCTGATTCGCCTGCTGCATGGATACGGATGTGACTGGCACAGGCGAAGCTGCAGCACCTCAACTCACCATCACAGGCCTCCGCAGCGGCATCTCTGCTTCCTATTCGCCAGGTCAGATCATCGTCGAAGCGCCCCCGATAGCAGGTTAACTTTGCTTCTTCCGTCTGGTCTGGTCCCTTTTTGAAGCTGGTGCTGCTAGACATGCTCCTTTTATCCCTTGGCCCCAGGAGGAGGAGACGGTACGGAGCGACAGCAAGAAAGGGGGCATCTCGTCCGAAGCGAGGCTCAACTCGAGATTCACAGGTCAAGAGTCAAAATTTGGCATTATTCGTTAATTGTTGTTATTCAGTCTGGAGCAAGATGGGGAACTGGCTAATGCTTGAGTTAGCGCCGCGGTGGATCGAGAGGGAGCAGGAATAGAAACTGACTGGCTGTGCAATGCGAGCAAGGGACAAGGGCGGCTGCAGGGACTCCGTAAGCAGAATTTTCTGACTTCTGACTGCTCGCTTGATTGCTGTTATTCATCGTCGTGCTGGATGAGTTGGGGGCCAACGTGAAGTGGTCGTTGATATTTATATCCTCATTCGTCGACCATCAACGCATCCACTACCATAACAGAGTAGATATTTCCAAGTAGTCCAAAGAGAAGAAGATGACTTCAGTGCTCTTTATATAAGAGACTGCGATGCGGCATTTACCATACAAAGGCAGTCTCTGTCTGAGAAGGTTGAGCAGAGCAGAGCAGAGCAGAGTAGACTCTTCCACTGCTCCATACCAACGCCGTCGAGCTAATGAGATAGACTCCAACTGTCTTCACGTCTTAGCTGGCTTCAACTTGTCTCCGGCTATCGGCTATCCATGGCCGATTGCACATGAAAAAGGCACCTCCTTATCATCCGCATTTTTAACATTTTAGCCCGTCTTCGCGCATCTCCATCTCCAATCTCCAAAAAATCTCCATCTTAATAATAGCATCCCTCCCCATCTTATGATCTCATCCTTCGTTCTGGTCTCCTGCAGCTGTAACTCCCATCGCCAGCCAAGCGCTTCACCCATCCACATCGGCATCTCTGACCCTCCTCCGCATCCGTCTTCCGTCGCCCAAATTCTCCCTTCACCGACCATCCCATCGAAACTCACTCGCGGCGCCCCATAAATACGTCCCATCACACGCACGACCTGACACAAGCGAAAATAAACCATCGTCTCGTCCGGCTCGTGACTTCTTCTCAAACCCGCCGGCCGACGACTGCTCATCATCCTCCATCCCATCGTCACATCCCGCGGGTATTTCGGGGTATCTGCCTATCACTCGCACCTCTTCTTAAAGTAAGTATGTAATAATATGTAATCTGCATCAAGTTTGAACTGCAGCAGATCCCGGCCGTGGTTGGGTTAGAAAAGAAAAGTCTTGACTCTTTCTCGCTTTAGTTAGCTGGAAGTTTAGCTAAGAAATGTCGTCCGTAGAGTTCGTTTTTTTTCCTTTTAGCGTGGATGTGCCTTCGAGAAAGTCTTAAACGGGCGGCCGCGGGGAGAAACTTCGTAACTTCCTCTCGTCCATGACCACAGCCATGTCCCTGTCCCCTTGTCAGCCCCCGGCCCTTGTCGTATCCATCGAAGCATATATACTTCCTGTACCCTTAGCCCATGTCCATGAAGAGCGAAAAGGAAGAAGCAAAGCCAAGTATCCATGACCATGACCATGTCCATGTCCATCCCGTCCGCCCATCCACCAGAGCATTAGAATCTGTGAAGTATCTGCATGGAATGTTCGTTGGCATCTAGCGTGGAGTTCGTTTGAGGGGGGGAGGGAGAGGGAGGGGACCTTTAGCTAGTGAGTTATTTGACCTTGACTTGGCGGCTAAGAGGTTGAAGGCTGGTTCGGTGGTTCATGGGCTCGTGTTTGTTCCTGAGTGAGCACCCGCTGTTGCTTGGTTGTTGCCTGGTTGTTGCTTGCCTGTTGCCTGTTGCCTGTTGCCTGCCGCTCGCGTGGTGGACATGCTTCATGGCTGGCTCGAGACGGACGCAGGATCTTCCCAGGCGTAGGCGTGGCGTCGGGATGGTCGTCGTTGGGCGTATCTAAGTTAGCTTAAAGTAGAAGTCTGGCGGTGGTTGATGGCGATGGATGGCTCGACTAGGCCGGAAGAGGAACTCCACCCAATCGTTAATTCAACCTCACCAGAACAACGCAGAGACAACAACAATAATCAAAATTACAACTGGAAGGATGCCGCGGTCACGGAGCAGGAAGAAGACTCAGGCTCAGACGCAGGCCGTCCCGCGACGGCGAGTGGCTGTCCAGGACGACGATGGCTGGACTCATATCACCAACACCAGGCGGGTGGCCACTACAACAGCTACGACAGCACCTACGACGGACCAGCTTATACCAGCAGAGATACCAGACGGGCTGACGCTGAGCCAGCTGCGCGCGCAGTTTGACGCCCATCAGGAGAAATGGCTGGCTTCGCAGACCTGGAAGGCCATCACGGCCTCTCCCATCGCCAGCTCCATCGCCAGCAGCAACAATAACACCACCACCACCAGGATAGACAAGTTCGTCTGCATCGCCCTTGGGAGTCCCAGCGGCTTTCTTCGCGGCGGGCTCGTCGACCGTCGAGCCGTCTCGCTCTTCCAGCTGGCGGCCTTCATTTCTCTGATCGACCTTCTCTCTCCTAATACCCGTACGTACCTTTTTCTTCCTCGCATTCTCTCTTGCTTTCGCAATAAAAAACAAAAAGCTATAATAATTTTAAAATAATCCCATGTCTACCCGCTTCAATTAAAGCGTGACATGACATTTTCATTTTGAAAAAAAAAAAAAAAAAAAAAAAACAAAAAAAAAAAAAAAAAAAACATGATAATAGCAATAATATGCGTCGGTATTGTGGCGATACGTAAGATTAACGGATTACTTATCCCCCACTTTTTTTCTTTTCTCTATACAATAGGTACGACGACGGCGACGACGAGGACGACGACGAGGACGGCGAAGAGCAACGCGACGGAGACCAACAGTGAAAGGGCGTGTCGGTGTTATGCCCAGGATCCAGTTTTCAACAGGCTGGACGCCGAGCTGTTGGCCTCGTTGGGGGTGGAAGTGGTGCGGCGAGAGGCGTTTGGCATGGTGGATGAGCAGACGGTGGTGTTTGGGCCGGGCATGGAGAGACGGCATCTTGTCGAGGTGCTGGCTAGACGGCCCGTGGTGTTCTTCGGTGGGCCATTAGAGACATCGTGAGTCTTCCATCTTCTATTCTGTCGGATATAATATTGCTAACAGTTGAGTAGAGACGAGGTGCTGGAAGAGTACAGCAAGAACCAGTCAGTGCGCCTGCCGGAGTTTGAACCGAATACGGCGTCATTCTGGGGGACGAGTGTCTTCTGGCGGTCGTTTGGTCGAACATGATATGACTTGAGATGGCTATAAGTAAACGCTGCTATACATATACTGCATGCATACCCACATACATATGCACTGGTCTGGTCATATTTTATTTATTGTTTTTTTTTTTTTTTTCCGTTGTGGTTGTTGTTGCTGTTGCTGTTGTTGTTGTTGTTGCTTGCCATTTTACCTGTCTGTCCCGCACTGGGTCTTGAAAGCTGACTGACTCTTTGCCAATCAAGTGCTGCGGACCGAGAACAGGCATGGAACGGACTTCAAAGACAGTCGAGTCAGGCTATATCGCCCCTTATTAAGAGACTAGAGAAATAGCTACGATGGGGCCCTCTCTGGCTGGCTCGCGGGATTTGAGAATGATAACTTACACTATGGCCCCCCCCCTTTGATCTACCAGTCAGGATGCACAGGGCAGCTTTTGGCGACGGGGCGAGCTGGTTTGGTCTGGCCTTGACTGACCAGTCGACGAGCAGACCCCATTGTTCGCCACGTTTGCATGTTCCAATGCATCATCCAACGAACTAGCTGAGCACACACACACACACACACGCTTCATTTTACTTCACCAGTTGCTCCATACGAGGGCAGAAGGATGGATAACTCGTTGGCTGAGATGCGCGACGGCGACTGTGCTTTCCCACGCCAGCGGTTCCCCTAACTCGACCAGCTTCTCCTAACCCTGTCGGCCTCCCCCTAACTAGCCATCCTTACCCAGCTGGTCAAGCTTCCTCGTGAGGCTCTCCCATCCCAGCCAGTGGATCTCTTTACTTCTCGCCAGTTTAACAAGTATCTAACATCTCCTCACCTTCCTCTAACATCCTCTGCTTAACGACTTTCTTATGCTGTTTCTCCGTTAATCTCGCTGCTCATTTCCGAGCCCTTAATCCCCATCCATCCATCCATCCATCCACCCATGCATCTTCCCATTTAATCCCCTTACTCTCGCCTGCTTCGCCAGCCAGCCAGCCCAAGTTACTTGAGTATTATTATTATTATTACCTTGACGGACTATCCATGGGACAACAAAAGTCAAGCAAGTAATGGATGATGGATTGGCCAGTCTGTCACTCCTCCCGCCCGCCCTCCCTCGCATCCCCATCCTCAGCCACATTCCATTTCCCTCTTACAAGGAAAGAAAGGGCAAAAAAAAAAAAAAAAAAAAAAAAAGGTGCTAATGCTTTAAAATTAAAGGGCATGTCGATTCCTTGCGAGTCTGGAGAAGCTCAGGGATCAGCTTACGGATCAGCTTACTTATGCTCCCATCGACGTACATATATATATCTACCTGCATCTCTCTCTCTCTCTCTCTCTCTCTCTCTCTCTCTCTCTGTGTGGTATGTGATGGTATGTGACGCAGTGATGCAGTCTGTTGCCAGTCTGTCGACACTCGTCCTTGCTGGCCAACCAACCGTTTTTGTACGACTGGTCAAGATCGCCAGGCCTGACTGACCTCAGTGGAAAGACGGAGCCCATCACGAAACTTCCGGAAGTATTTTATCGCACTAAAGCATGAACCACCCAACTCCTGCTAGTCGAGCTACTAACTTGCTAGTTGGGTCTGGTTAAAAGTAGAAAAGAAGAAGAAAAAAAAAAAAAAAAAAGGGACGGTCGGTCGGGGGGATGAACAGTTAAGCATAACAGCGACTATCCGAAAGCGGCTTCGCTTAGAGAGTAGCCAGAAAGTAGCTAGAGAGAGAGAGGGAGAGTACGTAAGGAGGAAAATAAGGGGGGCGATGGGGCCCTCGTACAAGAGCGCCAGGCAGTGCGACGCAGGCTGAGATCGATACGAGGACAGCAGGCCAGTCGTCGTCGTCGTCGTCGTCGTAGTCGTAGTCGTAGTCGTGGTAGTTTAAACGGGATATGTAGCATAGCATAAACCACGACATGCACTAGTGTGCTGCGGGTGGACGGGAGTGGCCTGCGGGAGACAGACAGACAGACAGACAGACAGACAGATGGAAGAACGAGGAGAGCGAGAGTAGCGAGTGGTTGGTGGTGGTGGTGGTGGTGGTGGTGGTGATGATGGTTATAGTGCAGGAGTAGTTTGTAGTGTGTAGTGTGTAGTGTTTAATGCAGGATATTAACTCTATCAGGCGATTTGAGGCGAAGCAGCGAAAAAGAAAAGCAGCCAGAGCATTGTTATTACATACTACATGCTACATACAGACTTAGTTAGAGTACTTTGAATAGCCGATGGACGATGGAAGAAGAAGAAGGGTGTGACGAGGGAAAAGCGAAAAGCGCCTGTCGAATGGGAGGTTTGAGTCGTTACACAGACAACAGACAGCCAGACGGATGACAGAGCCGGTTTTCAGTTGACTGACAGCGTAGAGTAAGTAGAAGGTAGAGAGGACTGAGAAAAAGCAACATCGAGGGAGATTATCCTGGTCCTGATCCTGATCCTGCTGGCCCCCCACCTGCGGCCGGATATTTAAGCCAGAGTGGACGGCCAGGGAGATGCGGGTGCGGGGACTCGACCGAGTTGAGAGACTGATTATGATTACTGAGTGAGATGAAGAGAAAGGTGAAACATCCTGGAGAGCGCTTATCAGACGGTGGGTGGCATAAAGTCAGTAGGAAGGGGGGGAGTGTGAGGGCAGGGATGGCGCGGGAAGACAAGGAGCTGAGCGGGTTCGAAGGTGATGTTCGACGCTAGCCGCTGTCCTTCTTTTTCTTTTTTGCTGTTTTTTTTTTTTTTTTTTTTTTTTCTTTTTGCAGTTAAGCAGGTCAGTAAGATGATACGAAGGGAGGGATACGAAACAAGCATCGTGCCTGTCTGGAGCTCGGGCAGGGAGTGTCATATTAGCTGCGAGGTGGGAGGAGGTGAAGGGACAAGGGAACTCGCTTAGGGATGGGCGGGCGGATGGAGGTGGAGGAGGAGAGTAAAGTGAGAAGAGTAAAGTCGGAGGAGTTTCTGGGTGGAGGAGAAGGTTGACTGGGTTGGCATTACATAAGGAATGCCTGCATGATCGGCGCCGGGTTGAGGATGGAGAGGATTAAGCAGGGAGAAAGTAAGTAGATAAAAGATAAAAGTAGATAAAAGAAGACTCTGAGAAGACTCTCTTTTTACTTTCCTACTTTCTTGCTCTCTTGCTCTTGCTCTTTTCTCTCTTCTCTCTTCTCTCTCTGGCTTCTTCTCTACTTCTGCTCTTCTCGTCTTAAGCTTTACTGTCTGCTTCTGGAAGAGTGGATCCCTCGGGAGCTCTAGCCAGAAGAGGAAGCATCTCCTTGTTTGCCAAGACATGTCGCCAAGCGTGGGGGAAGTCGGATTAGGAAGGAGGGTAGAAGTAGTCGAAGAGGACGACGAAGAGTAAGAAGAAGAGAAAGAAGAGAAAGAGCAGGAGAAAGAGCAGGAGAAAGAGAAAGAGCAAGAACCGTCTTCTCAAGAAGGAAGGCGTTGAGCAGATAAGAGCGAGTAGAAGACAAAAAGAGCAAAAGGAGAGGCCGAAGTCGCAGAGAAGACTCGAAGTAGAGACTTCGTTTTCGTATGCCAGGCAGTAAATAAGCAAAAGCAAAGTCACGCGAAAAAGCAACCATGAAAAAGCAATGCCTTCTTCGAGTAGAGAAGAGTAAAGTCAGAGTCTTCTGCTGTCTCACCCTGTCCTTTGCCCTGTCCCTGCCCTGGCCTGGCCTGCCCGCCCACGACAACGCCTTTCTTCTAGATCTTCGGGGCGCGCGTTGATCCCCTTTTGACTTCCGAACCTTCTTCTCCTCTTAGTCTTGACTCTCTTCTACTTCTTCTCTTCGACTTCTTCTCCCCGTCCTTATAAGCTCTCCCTCGTCGCCCGTCCCGATACCCAGCAGTCCACCTCACCACCTCTATAGCCCTCTCTTTCTCTCTCTCTCTCTCTCTCTCTCGCTCTGTCTCTCTCGTCTACTCTCCAGTCTCTCATTATGGCAACGGCGCACATGCAGCGGCCCTACCCGCCCATCTACCATCCTGCCTCCTCCGTCGCCCAGCAGGACCAGCATGGCCGCTCGCTCTACGCCCAACCGCCAGCCCTCGGCATGTACGCCGCCGCCGCTGCCTACCCCCAGTACTCGCCCATGAGCTCCCTCCCGCCATACCAGCATCACCAGCAGCAGCAGCACCAGCAGCAGCATCAACAGCAGCATCAACAGCAGCATCAACAGCAGCAGCATCAACAGCATCAACAGCACCAACAGCAGCATCCACACCAACAGCACCAGCAACACGCCCAGGGCCCGTCCCAAGTCAGCCCGCGCATGAAACTCGAGAGCAGGCCGCAGACATCCTCCTCGCCCACGACAAACTCCGGCGCTGCTCCGGGGCCCATCCCAGCAACCACGCCGCTCGTCGTCCGGCAAGACACAAACGGCGTCCAGTGGATCGCCTTCGAGTACTCCCGCGACCGCGTCAAGATGGAGTACACCATCCGCTGCGACGTCGAGAACATTAACATCGAGACCTTGCCTCAAGACTTCAAGACTGAGAACTGCGTCTACCCGCGCGCCTGCTGCACCAAGGACCAGTACCGCGGCAACAGGCTCGTCTACGAGACAGAGTGCAACGCCGTCGGATGGGCGCTGGCAGAGCTCAACCCGTGTCTCCGGGGCAAGCGGGGGCTCATCCAGCGGGCGGTCGACAGTTGGCGCAATTCGCATCAGGATCCGCGGCTGAGGAGTCGGCGAGTCAAGCGCATGGCGAAAGCGAATAATCGCAAGGCGGTGGCCCAGCATGCATCGCATCTCAGCCAGCATCAGCAGCAGCAGCAGCAGCATCACCCGCAGCCACCGCATCAGCAGCAGCAGCCGTTGCCGGGTCTGCCGCCGCATCAGCCGCATGAGAGCCATGCAGAGGACGTCAATGTCAGCGGTATGTTTCAGCAGATGTAACCTCTATCTTCACTACTTCTTCTACTACTTCTTCTACTTCTTCACTATTTACTACTTCTCTGTGATTATTTATGTGTCATGTATGCTGGAGCGGGCCGGACAGGAGTGCTGGGACTTGGGAGCTAGGGAAAAGGTCTTCTTCTTCATCATCTTCTTCTTCATCATCTTCTTCTTCTTCATGTTTATGCTTATCTATTGAGTGACTGTATTTGAGCTGTGTATCTATCAGCCGAATTCCCATTCTATATACCCATACAACCATCATCCATCCATCATCCATATCCATATCCATATCCATATCCATATCCTTGTCTCTCCCTTGTCCGGCCCATCCTTGTCCCTGTCAGTCGAAGTAAACTAAGCTAATTCACCCCAGCCCAGTACCGCCATCCACAGACATACACAGATAGACCAGCCCACGTCTTCAACGGCTCTACATACCCATCATACCCCCCAGCCTCCTCAGCAACCACCGCCACTACAGCCGACAAACGCGCGGCACAAGAAGATACCCCCAACCCGTCCACGCAGCAACAACAGTTCAAAGACCTCCCCGAAGGCAAACGACGCAAGTTCATTCTCGTCGAGGATCCGCAGCGCTCATGCCGGGTGCGCGTCAAGGTCATGCTCGACCAGGTCGACATGAAGGAGATCCCAGACTCGTATCGCAAGGCCAACTCGGTGTTTCCGCGCACATATGTCCCCGTTCATTCGCCGTTTGCTCACCAGCGCCGCAAGGGAGATCGGTTCATGGACGACGACGACGAAGCGGCGCCCGTAGAGAGGGTTGTTGCTGGCAGTGCCGATGCTGAGGAAGACGTCACGGCGGGAAAGACGAGTGTGCCCATGGCTATGCTGGAGGGAGGAGAAGTGCTGGTCCCGCGGCTGACGAGGGCGAAGAAGCAGAGAGAAGAGCTGCTCAATGATATGGGGTATCGCATGAGCTGGGGGCAGAGCAGGGTCTTTGCGGGCAGGATGCTCTTCTTGCAGCGCTCAAGTAGGTCTTCTTATCTTCTACTCTATACTACTCCTAGGGTCTATGCTAACCTCTGTAGTGGACGCGTATCGCAATAAGATGAGGAACAGCATGTTGACGGCCGGCCATGAGACCAGCGAGATAGCCCCTTACTTTGAGACCCGCGTCGGCAAGAGACGATGGCTCGAGAGAGGCCGCAAAGCTGACAGTAAAGAAAAGGACTCTACTGCTGCTGCTGCTGCTGCTGCTGCCTCTCCGCCGGCAGTGCTCACGGCTGCCTCCTCCCGGTCCGCTGAGGAGGTCGAGTAGTCTACTTCTATCCTCTTACGATGATGTCTTTCCTACGTCTTCTCTGTCTATCTTCATGGCTGTATGTATGTATGCTAAAAGTTGGTTTTGGGCGGTCTCTTCCTCTACTTCTTCTACTTCTTCTTCTACTTCTTATGAACATGATGACCTTCAGGCGTTTTGTTTCATCTCAAGTCTCATCTCGTCTCATCTCGTCTCGTCTCGTCTCGTCTCATCGCGGTGATCACGATCTTCGCCACTCGGCGTCTGACCCGTCGCCCACGCCCCATCTCCATCCATCTCCATCTAAGTAAACATATACTTAGCGGTCCATCTCCATCTCCATCTAAGTAAATATATACTTAGTATACATAGATAACCCTGGCGGCTTAGGCTGTTGTCAGGCCGACGCCAAGTGACTTCGACCATCAAAACAACGCCCGCGGCTGCGCGCTAGTTCAAGACATCTCGCTTGCTTCAGCCTCCTTTTCCTCTGCATGTCTCTCCTTTTCTCAGGACTCCGACATCCTCCTCTGTTATATCCCGTATATCCATCACATCTCGATTCTCTGCTCATCTCCATCTGATCGCCGTGTTTCAGCGCTGCTCCTGGCTTCAACGCCCAATTTCAGCTTTGCCCCCCCGGCCCGCCTCCTTAGTAAGAGAAACAGCACGGCGATCGTACTGGATACGAGCGAGAAACAACCACCTCACCTGCGAAGGAAGGGCTAAACTGCATCGCTCAAAACTTCTGCGGTTGAAGTTGGTCTCATCTTCTCTCTTCCTGTTCAGACTCAGACTCCGGGGCCGGTCCGCTTGTACCGTCTGATATGTTGACGGGCCAGGAACACCGACAGGAACAGGAAGACTGAGAAACGGATCAGGACAGGAACAGACAGGAAGAGGAACAGGAACAGGAACAGAAAACACAACAGGGATAATACCAGAGACAAGACAAATGCAGCCTTATCGACCGGCTTATCGAAACCCTTCGCCCGACCCCGAGCAGGACCTCGCCATGCTGCCTCCGCAAAACAACTACTACTCGCCCGTCAACCCCCAGCCGCCTCGCCCTCCGCAGCATCGCCAGCAGCATCTCCCTCACGACGACCAGTACTACTCGGAAGACTATGTTCCGCAGCATCCGGGCCGGTCAGACGTCACCGCCGGCGCAGACAACTACGGCCATGCGGCGGCCGGCGGAGGCATGACCGGGCTGGCCTCGGGGGTCGCTGCATACCCGGGCCACTCTCGCCGGCACCTGCATGACTCGCGTGCCTACGAGGAGATGGGATACCAGGAGACCATGGGCGGCAGCTATGATCCCGCTGCCTATGCCCATAGCCGCAGCTACCAGGATCACACCAACTACACCAACAACAGCAACTATAGTAACAACCATGGCAACCATGGCAATGATACGTACAATGCGTACCAGGATAGTGCCGCACGATACCACTATGATGACCCGTACAGGAGAGACGAGTCTGGCCTCGGCGCAGTGCATCCAGAGTCCATCAACCCGCACGACATCGTCGACGACGGAGACGACGGCTTCATCCCCGAGCCCAAGAGACGCTCCCTCCTCAGCATGGGCCACAACTCAAGCCACAACAACCTCTATCCCGGCGTCGGGGCGGGAGCTGCTGCATCTGGTTCATTGCCGGGCTCGGGTGCCCGCAGTCCCGCCGGTGCAAGCGGTGGCAGCGGGAACGGCAGCGGGAGCGGAGCGGGTGTCGGCGCAGACACTCCCCTCTACAACCTCGCAACCGGAGAGAAAAAGGTCTTTGCCGACGAAGAACGATCCCGCAAGAAACGCCTCTGGATCATCGGCATCATCGTCGCCCTCGTCCTCGCCGGTGCCATAGCCGGCGGTGTCACCGCAGGTATCCTCGCCAACCAAAAAGCGAGCTCCGACCCCAACAGGCCCGGCCACAGCGGCTCCGGCGCAGACGACGACAAGGGAGATCTCGGCAAGGACTCAAAGGAGATCAAGGCCCTGCAGAGTAAGGACCTGCATAAGGTCTTCCCAGGCATGGACTACACCCCCTGGGGCACCCAGTACCCGCTCTGCCTCAAGTACCCGCCCAGCCAGAACAACGTCACCCGCGACATCGCCGTGCTCTCCCAGCTCACCAACACCGTCCGTCTGTACGGCACAGACTGCAACCAGACCGAGATGGTCCTGCATGCCTTTGAGCGCCTCGAGCTCAAGCAGATGAAGCTCTGGCTCGGCGTCTGGATAGACACCAACACCACCACCAACGACCGCCAGATCAAACAGCTCTACAACATCCTCGAAAACACCCGCGACAAGTCCGTCTTCAAGGGCGTCATCGTCGGCAACGAGGTGCTGTATCGTGGCAAAAACGACCCGTCCACTCTCACACAGCTCATGAAATACATCACCGGCGTCAAGAAGGAGCTCGCATCGCTCAACCTCGACCTCCCCATCGCCACGTCAGACCTGGGCGACGCCTGGACTCAGCCGCTCACCAAGATCGTCGATGTAGTCATGTCCAACGTCCATCCGTTCTTCGCCGGCGTCACGGCCGACAAGGGCACGGGCTGGGCATGGTCGTTCTGGACCGAACACGACGTCGCGTTGACAAAGGGCACGGATAAGAAACAGATCATCTCGGAAATCGGATGGCCTAGCGGTGGAGGGAATAACTGCGGCGATTCCAAGTGTCCGGATTCCGACTCGGGGTCTGTAGCCAGCGTCAAGGACATGAATATCTTCATGGAGAATTGGGTGTGTCAGGCCCTCAGTAACGGGACGGATTATTTCTGGTATGTCGTCTTCTTTTATACCTCTTCTCTCTTTTTCTTTGTTTATACCTCTCTCTCTCTCTCTCTTTCTTTCTTTGAGGAATATTAACAATGAATGCAGGTTTGAGGCGTTTGATGAGCCGTGGAAAGTCACGTTCAATGAGCCCGGCAAGGAATGGGAAGATAAATGGGGTCTTATGGATCCTGCCCGTGTTCTCAAGCCTGGCATCAAGATTCCCGACTGCGGCGGCAAGACGGTCGATTAGCCGACGTCTCCACTGACTTTCATCACCATCTACACCCGACATATACTTCGACATCTATCTCGATATAGACTCGCTTTTCCTCTATATACCTCCCGCCCCAGCCATATACACCGGCATTTACAGCCCAGCCAGCTCACACTTTTCACACGTTCGAGCACCAGCGCGCTTCTCTTCTTTTTCCTCTTCCTTTTCCCACTTATTGATTGACGCTGACACACGCATTATGTAAATACCTTCTTCTCCCCTTCCTACCTTCTTCCTCCCCTCAAATCCGCAGATCACCTTTTACCTTTTTACCCGATCCCACCGACCGATCGTCTCTAGTGGCATCGACAGCAGCTCAAATAAGCTCCTCGACCGCACACGCACCCCCCTCGGCATATACTTTCCGCCCCGCGGTCCCCGCTTCCCTGCCTCGCCATGCTCCATGCCCTGCCATGCCTTGTCACGCCTTGCTTGCGCCCTTTTTTCTTTTTTCTCACGCAAAGCCCACATATACTTTTCCGCTTTGACGTCAATGAACACTCTCGCACCGTTGCTTTTGTTTTCGTTCTGTTTTTACTTTTTACTTTTTTCGAGTGGCTTTTGTTGGTTTATGTTTATTTTTATCTTTTATTTTATTGCTTTTGCAACGCCAGCCTGTTGTGTATTGGAAGCTTGTTTTTGTGATCGCTCTTGCATGTATATAGTGTTCGTTCTGGAGTAGCGTAGCTTACATTAGGTAGCTTATGATTCGATCGGCCGGCCGCTAGGGCGGAGCATCGAGATTAATCCTAGATATATACATATATTTATACTTGGCTTTGAGGGGCCCGGGGTATGATGTAACGATTGTTGATCGGCTGGGGAGTTCGTGTGCTGATCTCAACGGTCATATATTTATAGCGTTGGGAGGGAATGAGGGGTACTCTTTACGGAGAACTTTGTACGAAGGAAGTGGTTTAGGGGCTTGGTATCCGTAGTATGAATAGAATGTGCCTCTGGACCTGTGATACGGGAATGGTAGAGGCTCTGCAGATACATTAGCAATCACACACTGAGATTACTGAAACAACGAAAAATTCAATCATTTAATCATAGAGCTATCTAACTTCATTTCGTCGCCATCTCTATAGAATACCATAGCTATATACGGGGATGCTCTTTGTTGATGTTGTTGTCCGCGGTTAATTTTAACTTGCCGCCGCTTAGTAACAATAGCCGCCCCACATCCCGCATATTGAGAACTCATCAAACGTCGACATCACCAAACAGCTATTTGAACGAGAGAAATACTCTACGCTTTTGAAAGGGTCGTCAGCTAACTAGTCAGTCATTCAATAGAGTAGACAGCCCGTCGAATCAAAAGGCACCAAGATAGTTTTCTTGAATTCAACAATCTAGCAACCTCGAGCAAAAAAAAAAAGGTAACGTCCATCATTTCTTAAGTCAGTAGTAGCATAGATTACTTGATAGACTCACATCCAGTCCATACCAAGAAATCTATAGCAAGGAATTCAAATTCTCACCTCTCAATGAATGGCTAAGTATTCGTCAAAAACAAAGCAAGAAAATATTTTTTTTTTCTTCCTTTTTTTTTTTTTTTTTTTTTTATTTAGTAGCTTGGTATTCATAAGTCAACAAACAATCATTAGATGCGAGGAAATCAGACAAAGGCATGGCTCTGCGAAGTGTGAGAGATTGTAGAAACTAGATGAGGGGAGTTAATGACGGACATGTGCGGTACGGCTC
Source organism: Trichophyton rubrum CBS 118892 (assembly GCF_000151425.1). Classification (NCBI taxonomy): domain Eukaryota; kingdom Fungi; phylum Ascomycota; class Eurotiomycetes; order Onygenales; family Arthrodermataceae; genus Trichophyton; species Trichophyton rubrum. Next base: position 1,082,455 of record NW_003456425.1, on the reverse strand, counting down.
ACGTTCGTCATCGTCTGGGGTCTCGTGGCGGTGGCTCGAGTCGCAGCTGGGATGAGCTGTGGTCGTCTTCATCATCGCTGTCGGAATCACGTCCGCGAGCTCGAGTATCATCTTCGTCTCGGGATTTACGATCTGAGATTCGTCGGGTTCGTGAAGCTAGACACCCACCATCAGCTTCCATAGTATCGTCAAACCACAGCAACTCGCAGTTCCAATCATCAAGACTCACCTCGTATCTTAGCCGACGAAAGTGCGTACTCCTCGATTTCTTCTCTGGACAGAACTCGAAGCACAATCACGTAGTCCGGTCGTTCTTCAAACCTTTCTCGTCCTTCAAGAGCAGATGGGCTGACTAGCCTTCTGTCGATCTTGGTCCAGCGGGCACCAGCTGGTACGCCTTTCTTCGGCGCATCCTTCAAAGGCGCCACGCCTTCTCGGACAGCATGGGGCTCCTCAGGGAATTTCTCAGTGGGTTGTTTTAGAATCCCTCGGGGCGCTTGGGTATCTGGGCTCGTTCCACTGGCCGGAGGAGGCGATCTCTTTGCAGAAGAGTTCGATTCCCTTGGAGCTACTCTTTCGTAATTTTCATGACGTGAGGAGTTGATTGACCGCTTCGAGTCCGAGTCAACAGGTGATGGAGCCCTGGGGCGCCGTTCAGTCTCCCGAGAGGATGATGATGGCTTATATTGGTGATTTCCCCTAGCTCCGTCCGAATAGTAGCCATCATTTGTATCCTGAGGCCAGTTCCTGGAGGGTTTATATTTATCTTCAGGGCGGCTGGGATAGTCGGACCGATCTCGCCCGCTCCGAGCCTCAGACCGTGGGTGTGCGTCCATGGGTTCATTAGAATATCCACTGGCAAGGCCAGCAGTTGCGAGGCCACCACTTGTCATTCCATCCGGAGCCCGGCCGGTAGAATATCCTCGATCTCGGTTCGGAGTCTGACCAGAAACGCTTAGTCGTCGGTCACGCCGAGCAGTTTCGGGTTTATCATCAACAATCACGTTGTTGTTCGCATCTCTCCGTATCTGATACCCTTTGTCAACTGAATTATCATAGCCGGAGCGACGTGGGCCAGGAGGGGCGGGTGATGGTGACGTAGTTCTGTCCTGGTGTAAAGATACTGGGTTGCGAAGGGAGCTGTTCTGCCGGACGTTGTCAGAAGCTCGAGAAACTGTAGAGTTGTTCCTGGTTGTGTCAGCATCCAGGTCCCGCGGCTTTATCTCTCTGTAATTGCGAGGCGCGTCTTCTCTCTCAGGCGCTAGGAATCGCCGAGATGATGGCGGAGGCCCAGCAGCCTTTGGGTCCCGAGTGACTTGTGGAAGGTAAGCTTCCAACCCGGTCAAACTCAAGGGCCTTGCCTTTCTGACAGCGGGGACTTGTCGACGGGATTCTCGAATGGCATCAGAGTCTCTATAAAACTGTTCTCGAGCGTTGGTATAGCTGAATGAATCATGAACATCGATATCTTTGTAGCTGGAATCCCGGTTAGGGCTTGGGAACCCTGAATTTCCGGCGGGAGTCAGATACCCATTCCTGTACTTGAGCTCACGCTCCCCAGAAGGCACTATCGTATCGGGCTCTCCTCCCAGTGGCCCACTCGGTTGCCTATGCCGAGAATGAGACGATGAAGGGGTTATATAACGCTCACCACCATCTCGCGATGGGGTGGGATAGATGGTCTGAGACCGTGGCTTGATAGTGGTCACTACGGGTTGCCGGCTCGGAGAGCTAGGTAGGCTCAGTGGATTCAGTGGGATTCGGCTCGCTTCCGCTGATATCGTATGGCTGCGCGGGCGCATCTCGGGGCCTGCCGTGTACGTTCTCCCGTCAACAGTGTAGGAGGGGGGTAGCTTGAGTTCGCGACCGCTAGATACCCTCGAGCTCCTCCTCGCTCCGCTTCGAATGTCCTGGCTGGCCATATTTCCCACCTGATGGCCCTCAAAAGGCCCGTAACACTGTTAGCCGGGTCGAGAGGGATCGCGATGTTCACTCGTTTTGTGTAGCTTTGCGAATGAGGGGGGGGGGGTGTAGGGCACTCCTTCAGTGCCCAAGGGGAGAGCCAATCCCCGTATAGCGTGAGTCTGAAGAATATTATAGGCGGCAGGACCTCTCTTCCCCCCCTCTCTTGATGCACCTGGGGGCTCTCTTGCTTGATGCCTAGGTAGAACTGCTGTGGTTTTGACGGTCTCCCGTGCGCCTGTAGCTAAACAGCTAGGATGAAAGGAGGTGATAGATGGTAGATCGTGAGACGCTGATTCGTATCTTTTATCCTGTTATATCTGTAGAGCAAGCGAACCATTAGCCAGACGGTGTCTCTAGCAGTTGAACTTGCAGCAACTTGCAGGCAGCATGGCGCGCTGGGGTTGGTCCAGGTATACCGGCGTCACTGCGAGGTGCAGGGTGCAGGCATTGGCATGGGATGACTTTTGGTATGCCGTTGCACGCATTCTCGGCCAGGGAACGAGACAACTTACATATTTTTGTCCCGCTGGCCGTCACTTTGTAGATACTTGAAAGCTGGCAACTGAGTGAACTGGATAAAAATCGGGAGTATGGTGGGTTGTTGGTGTTGACGTGGGCAGTGGCGCGGGAAAATTGATAACTAACTAGTTAAGTTAAGAGTCACTCAAACTTGCTAAGAAGCGTCTGTGGCCATCTTCTTCCCTGCGTCGACCAATTCAACGGACTATTACTAATACCAGGCAGCAGGAGCTCACTGTCTGGTTGATCGTTCGGTGGTTCGATTATGCTGAGGACATGCCAGTGCAGTCTAGTTGATTCTATTCCACTCGGCCCAGGGGCCTTCTTCCCCCCAGGCTGCAGCAGCTGGTGGCAGCGCTCCGTAGCTATGTTGTGCCGCCGAGATGCATGAAGTGTGTATGCAAGCCTTTCCTCCTATCTCCCCTTGAGCTGGTTAAGCTAACTTGGCTCCGCAGCAGAAGCAAAGAGAAGCAGAGGCGAAAGCGTCTCTCCGTCACCTGCAAGGCAAGGCACCACCGCTGCAGGACACCGAGCCCCTTCAAGGGCTTGTTCTGCCATCAACACAAGGCCAAACTCACTCAGCACCGAACCGTGGAACAGGCTTAACCCACTATCCACTATCTAATATCCACCCTCCCTGCAACTCAGCCTGCATCTTGATCTAGGAGCGGGCTAAGCCTTAATGCGAACCATAGGCGTGTGTGCGTGCCTTTGTGGGTTGCTCAACCAAGGCACATTTTCAGTTGCTTTCCAAGATATTTTTCTATTATGAACATCAGCAATTAACCGCTTCAGCCCCATGTTCACTTCCGATACGGATTAATATTGAATTTTGTGTGCGAGCCCGCTGAGAGAAACAGCACAGCCACTGGCAATCCGTCCCCGTATGGGCCTAGCCTTGCTTCAAGGAACCGCTTCACTATTCCACCAACAATAAAGAGCGAACCTGTGGCACTGCAGCTGTAAGCAGCGCATGGTATTTTGTCCTGATCCAACGGCTGGTACCGAAATATCCCGTTTTCAACTGGTCCTTTCATCGCAAACCGTGCAAAGGAGGAAGAAATTTGCAATCGACTCAGCCAGCATTTGAACGTGTCACGTGATACGGTTTCTGTGCGAGCAGGATTTGACATCCATGGAGATGAGCGCCAATGCAAAAACTAGCAGTAATCGATATATCCTAGACAAAGAGGTGTTTAGGGTATGCTTCTGGACCTGATGATGGCCGGGGATCTGCAGGGCTTGCCGTCAAAAAAGACAGTGTTGACTAGCGTGGTTTTTCCCCGTCTACTTTGGACCTGACATCCGGAAAATTCGCTAAGGCATTGCAAAAAAAAAAAAAAAAAAAAAAAAAAAGGGTATTGGTATCAGCGAGGCTACAGAACTGGAGCTTGTATCTGAAAGGAACTTGCGTGTTAGCTTCATGGTAAACCTCAAAAAGATTTGCATTTTTAAATACCCATCAGAGTCCGCGTTAGGCAAAGTACTCCGAGGGAAATACTTTGCCAGATAAAGCAAACCAGCACCCGGACTGGACATTGACAGGTGTTCGAGGCCATAACGCAAGCTAGCTGCCATAATCCATGCAGCAAGCCTTGCCTAGCAAAGGCACCCATGCACATCATATGCACCTTTCATGCAGTGGAAGTTCTATGCTAGCTGCCTAAGCCGCTAACAGAGGAACCATGATCATCTAGCCATTTTCTTGCTGATCGAGGGCTTCTATTGGTTTCTTTCTGCTATGTTGCTGGGATCTGGACTGTTCAATAAGTCAGTATACGGCCTGTCATTCAAAAAATATTCCCCCTGACCGACTTTTGCAGGTTAGAGGCCTTAACTTACCACCACCGGGGGCCAGAGAGTCTCCTGAACAATGGTCATTGTTCACCCTCTGATGTGCCCTTTATCTGGTTCAGATGTGTGTATGTCTCGCTGGTTTGGCTGTCCTCTCCTGCTCGAACAGCATGTTTGCTAATGTGAGGGCGGTGCATCCCGCTGCATGACTTCTGGCTTGTTATAGCAATTATTATCCCATGCACTAGGGAAGGCAGACGTGTTGCTGCCTTCTGGGCTCCCAGTTTCTGCTTGCCTGCTGCTGCTGCTTCTTATGCTCTCTGTTCAGAAGGCAGTCAGTCAGTGAGGATGGGTTGTTGTTGTTTTGGTTAATTTAAACTGCACGTCTTCCCCTCCTCCTCGTCGGCTTCTTCCTCCATCCAACAACCTACACCTCACACATACTCACCTCTGACAAGACAACCCTGCTCCAACCAGCCTGAAAGAAGCCAGACAAAAGGCCAGAAACATCTCTTTCAAGTGCTCAAGAACACTATTCTACGTCTTTCACTCAAGCAAGGGTCACCTCAGGATGTGCTTTGCATACACTACCCAAGTTCGCGGCGTCTTCGGTGGAACTTCCATGGCATCGAACACCATGGTCAAGACTCTCGACCCGAAGAACTACATGTTTGGCTCTGATCGATGGACGTGCTGCGAGTGCTCAGAAAGCAATGACTACGATACCAGCCCGTCAAGATGCCCGAGCTGTGGACACCTTCGATGCGACACATGTCGAGATTCCATCCATATGATCGTCTAGGCATTGGAATCGCGCACTACGCCTGTCAACTGCTCGCTACTACAACAAAAATCTCCGCCCTATCAACCTAGACACTTACGAGTCCTGCTGTTGAACACCCAAGAACACCCCCTTAAAAGGTGGGCACCTTGACCTACGCCTTCGATATCGTACCTTTTACCTCGAACTGCGAACGACATTATATTAAGCCAATATCCTATAACTTGTCGACACACGCTTTCTCATTGACGCTTGCCTCATCCCCGACCCTACGAAACATGACGATGACCGGTTGGATCCACTGTTGTTGATATTTTAATGTGGATGACCACTTCCTACCGCTTACTTGCTTTCTGTGATGTCCTGTCTATGCCTTTTAAGCCTAACGCCTGATACCCGTTCTGTATTCCTTATCCTTTAGTTCTAATTCCTCTTTTCGTGTCTATGATTTTATCTTTGCCTTCCTTCTCCCGCGGGATTCTGCTGTACGGGCCTGCCTGTTACGGTCTTTACCGGCCACTAGTTTTTATTACCAACATGACCTAGAGAGCTAATGACAAATGACAATCTTAGCTCTACAACTTCGCTTCGTTATAATCAAGTGAGAGGCCATAACTGTCGAGTAATTCATTGGGTGATAAGACAATTTTCGTATTAACTAAGAGCAGGCAGGGGATATTACAAGGTCTAAGTAGGGTAAAAAGGGAGCCTCTTCAGCTTAATGTAACTGTAACTGTAACAGTAGTAAGAGGTAAGTTATAGCGAAAAAACTAGAGTCTGGTAGGGTATTCAAGGAAAGGGTATCAATGTAAATGATTAGTCTACAGTGTGAGCGCTGTTTCTCTAGTGCATAGTACTTGAACCGATATCGTATATATGATATATCAAGCACCCTCGACAGAAAACTATCCCCGGACCGATCTGTCTCCATCTCGAGAACGACGGTGAGGCTTAGAAGGATCCTTTGTTTGTCTTCGGTTAGTTTTATTTTTCTCGTCTCGTGACCGACTATGGGTGGACCGTGAGGATGATGGATCGGAGTCTCTGGATCTTCCATCCCTACGCCTTCTTTTGGTCTTGTAAGAGTGGTAGCCAGACTTACGAGCGGAAGTTTCCAATAAATCTGCTTCTTTTTTCATCCGTTGGACAACAGGGCCGAGGGCATACATGCTGTCCTGCCGTTTATGGGAGGCACATGGGCTATGCTTTATGGGTAGAATCCAATCAAGCACGGAGTGACCCATGACCTCCCCCAGGTTTGCAAACGGATCCCCAAGGTCAAATGGGTTTTCGCCGGGGCGTGTATGTAATATGGCGAATTGGCGGCGAGGGGCATATGGAGATCCGGTTTGAGACGCAGATACAGGGTAACAGACAACGGGAAATGGCGGGCGACTTTCTATAGGGAGATTGTCAAGATCAAGGGGCCTAGGAATTAAAATAGCCAAAATCCAAACTTTACTACCCCAATCGAGACTTTCGATTGTGGAAGAGTTGCGGAGCGCCATCTGGAGTGAGCTTATGAGCATCCCTGCCAAGAAGAGCCCAAAGAAACCGGATCTATTGTAGGTTAGTTAAGTGTCAACGGGCCGAGGGATACTACTAAGATTCTAATACGTACGCTGCCACAATAACAAGCCAGTATATATTTAATGTGCCGAACTGTATTAGCATAAGCCATATTAGTCCCCATAAACCACCCGGTAAAAGTCAAAGGTGTATATATTTACCATCTTTTTACGTTCAGCAACAAAAACAGCCATTACAACCCCATTAAAGGTAACAAACAGCATTGCATAGAACAGAAACTGAATGAAAAATTTGAATGAAGTTTCACTAACCACACCACCCACCCTGCATTCCGAGTCAGTATCGACACTTTCAGCAGCATTCAAGTTTAAGAGGTATACAGGAGTCATACCAGGGGCAGAAGTGATCCATTTTCCTCACACATCTGTTGACTTCACTGCAATGATGTGACCGGTCGGTTTTGAATTGGCAGCAAGTGGAGCACCATGGTGGCTTGCCGTCTAGCTGGCAGACGAAGATGTCTTTCATGTAAAATGCCTCCAAGCCAGTAGTATCAAAAGAATATTCATTCTTTTCCTCATTTGCATTAGGCTCACCCAGTGTCGCATATGGCATAACTTCTGGCTTCTCCCGATCGATGCTACCAGGGCGTTTGCGTCCCTTCCCTCCTTTATTCTTCTTTTGCTTGCTTGAGCCCGGCCATTGTGGCCCTCTTGGAAGGTAGCCGGGGAAAAATATAACAGTGATAAGCAATCGAAGGTATGTTGTAACCAGGAAGATGAGCAGGACGTAGAATGTAACTAATAATCCGATAGCAACGCCGATGCGTGGGCGTAATCCGGTCACTGCCGCCGGCTTGATCAAGTAATCAACTTCGTAGACGTTAGTAAAGACCGAACCCTCAATCAGAGGGCCAAATTACTCACTGCATAAGGTCTTTGTAATAGAGTAGCAGCTATAGACAATAAGCCCACCTAGGAAAGCTGGAATTATCCTCGCGACAGCTCGACTGGCAGCTTTCTGATCGCATGCCATCAGCCCGGACTGGTGATAGCTTGTCGAGCAGCCAACATCAGGCTGCCTGCCAGACCTGCGGGGAGTTTTCACACGAAGCTGATAAATAATATATTCCAGCTAATTAATGGGCATGGGGTAACAAGAATGAGTCGATATGGGCTGTTAGATGCACTCCAGATGAACGATGATGATGCTACTGCTGCTGCCCAAGTTCCAAGATTCCAAAAAGTCACCAAGAAAAAGCAAGCAAAGTTTCATCTTACTTAGTAAGCAAATAAGGTGATATCATGTGACACCCCGCACGGGCAAGGGAAGGATGGAGAAGATCGTCAAGGTTGGACTGAACGATCAACGTCAACGAAGCGCCAACTAAGATACGAGCCGATGCAGGGTGGACTCATCACTCGCGAAGGAGGCAGATCATGCTGGAGGCAAGCAAAACGGTGTAGGTTTTGGCTGGTGTGATGATGGGTTGGTCAAGCTGAACCGCTCTTTTTGCTTTTCTCCCGGGCGACTGGGTGCAATAAGGCTGACAGGCAGAGGCAGGAAACAAGCCATCCAGAAGACAGCGCCAGCCTTTGGTTGACAGCGAGGCATCATCATCATCATTATTATCAGGAGCACTGAGTAAGGTCGAAGAGGAAGCGCAGTTCTTTGCGAAGGTCTGCAGCACATTAACCCAGCTGGATGATAGGTAACCGCTGCTAGCTGTTCGTGAAGACACTATATCTAGCCTGACAGAAACGCTGGTTCTGTGTCTGGAGACACCAGCGCTGCTGGAATGCTCACATATGATGTCGATAACATGACATAATGTTGCTCTGCAGCTGAAACAAATCAAGCTTACCCGTCAGAATATCGAGTTTCATATTGAAGGAGAGGCGGAGCTAGGGCCCAGGAGTTGAGGCGACAGACCATCTATTCATCGACACAAGCGAATATCTAACACGTATGGCAACCATCCATACCAAAAAAAAAAAAGTCCGAAGATCTTGTCTCTAAGGAAAGGCCTTCTGTGGTAGGTCGAAATATTTAGTTCTCGCTTCATGCCGAAATCTATCTACTTACAGACCCAGCCGAAAGGAAAACCCCGATTGACACGAGGTTTCCGATCCCAGGCACCAGGGTAGTTGCCCTTGAGGCTGATGAAAATGAAAATGGAAATAGGAATTAATAATAAAAAAAAGCCCTCACGAGAGCTGCTGACAGCATACGGAGAACTCCTGCGAGTGTTCGGATCATGGTCAATCATGCATTCCACGTTTTTCTCCATCCTCTGACCGAACCCTGAACTTACCTGGTAGGAGTGATTAGTTCAGCCTGCTGAAACATCACTGCCTTGCGTCCAGGCTACAGGGAACTCATTCTAAGGATCCCAGGCTGCTGCCTTCGCCTTTTACTGAGGAGAGATTTCTCATAGGCTCCTGGGATTATCCAGGATTAGATGCTGGATTATTAGTTATTCAGCACAGTTCATTTGCATCTCAAGATCTCCGAATTTTCAAAGCATCTAACTACGCAATAACCACAGCCTGTTCAACATGTCGTTTAACTGAGTTGCAACACGGTATTGGATACCTACGGTATTTCTCATGTCCTATCACCATTGCATTGGTCACCTCGACCTGTCGTTATCGTTGTTGTTGTCCGATTCTCTAATTTCATTTTTTTTTTTTGGATTGTTTTCCCGCTTCCTCCAGGCAACCAAGGAGCTCCAGGCCAAGCAAGGCTCCCATTGGACAGCCCCCTCGGCCTGCCGTTGGAGCCTTGGGCTTAGCGTGGAGGGCAGAGAAGCAGAAGGCTCCAAGCAACTTAATCACGGACTGTCCTGAGACAGCTGAATGGCCTCAGCAACCAAAACCGCCTCTGACTCAACCTGCAAGCCTGACATTAACCTTCACGTCTAGATGTATGCTGTTAGCGGTCGAGTCATCCCTAGCGTCCTCATGAGATCTACACAGGCACATTGGTGCCTATTTCTGCCCCCCCCCCCCCCCCCCCACTAATAAACCCTAAATTGGGGCGGAGCTGCCGCCGGGCAACCACAGCGATGTCCAGGCCTCCCTTTACGATTCCGCCTGGGACAATCCTGGGTGCCTATCTCGTGATTTCTCGGCTTGGAGGCCGTCAGATACCTCAAATGGAGCAAAATACACCTGACCCAAGTTATATGCACTGCCAGGCAACTTACGGTTTTGCGGTTTTGCGTTCAAGGGCACAGAGACCCGCAAATCCAGGCATTCATGATGCCCCGGTTCTACAGGCTTCCTCCTTCCTTCGGTCACATACATATAGATGAATCATCATTTATATATCACCAAGTTTTTCCGTTCTTGCTTCCTATTCTTCATCCACAAACACTCTTCATACAGCCTACCACAAAGCAAGAATCAAAGCTCATACCATCTGTTGCTTGGATTGTTATATTCTACTTTGTATATCTTGTTAGACATATATAAAGCTCACTGTTCTTTTTGCGTTGCGTTATCTCACTAGGCAACCAACTGCTTTTGCTTGCGGATCAACTCGACAGTTTGCCCTCATCTATACATAGGGCCATGCCGCAGGCTACTCACTGGGTCTGTTGTCGGTGTGGCTTTGGCCCAATGATCATCGACAGCTGCTCTTCCTGCCTAAACTGCCAGCACCCTGGAGCAAAGTCTCCTTGTTGCGTCCAGACATCACTCTCACTCCACAATCCAACCTCAATAATACCATCGACAAGTTCATACCGCAGGCCATCAATAAATGACTTCACGGAGCCACATACATTACCCTCTGTCGTCATGCCTATATTTAACTATAATCCGTCATTGCGGCAGCGAGGAACATCTCTATATCTCTGCTGTGGCTGCGGTGATGGACCAAAGGTTTATGAGCACCATTGCCGATGCATAGTTTGCCAGCATGATGCCTGCGACGCTTGCACCTATATAAAATAAATGACTGCCCTGGAATGACACCTGAGATGAGATTTAGTATGTACATCTATGCCGGCTTTTGTCTGTTAAAAATGCGGCTTGCTAACATGACATTAGATGTACTTTTATGTTATTATGATGCATACTCACGCTGGATGATTGACGTTGCATTCCATACTTGCTGTTTTCAATTTTGATATTTGTGATTAATCTTCAGCATTGGAGAGACTGTTGCTGGGAGATAGTCCCATCACTGCTGCCTCCTTCTTTGGTTGTTATTTCCCATCTTACTTTTTGAGCGTTGCGATTGAGCGGATGATTCTGTCTGCACGGAGGGCACCCCCTTGCCTGTACCGACAAGTTTTTTATTTATCTTCCATTTTACTTTCTACATACTTATGTATCATAGCGACGGATTACTGAGTTACTTACATGAGAGTTTCATTTATTCTTTTTCACCATAGCTTATATAGACAAATTCGATTTGATTAAAGAATGTAACATTTATCTTATTGCATTACCTCCTGTCCTACCTTCACCGTTTCCTTTGCGTACCGTAACTCAACGCCTCAGGAGCTTCAAGCAATTTTTGTGGAACTGGCATGGCTTAGTCCCTTAGTGAAGAGTGTAGAATGTTCCTCAAGGCTATTTTCAGCCTCGTGGTTGCCTTGAGGCAGCAGACGCTAGCTAGTGAATTAGTCACTTCACTAGTGCGCCAGCTGTTTATCCCTCTCCAACCCCACGCCCGGCGGAAAAGCAGTTGACTCAAAGGACAAGCAGGGGTGTCGCTAGGCAGCAAGGGAGAGATAACCAACGCTAATCCACAGTTGAGCGGAAACCGAATCGATGGCTGGTGCAAATCTTCTGCCCTGAAGGATGAGGTCGTGCAGAAGCCGCTAATGATATATTCTCCCTTCCCTATTCGCTGACAGTAACTCGATTGGTTTAGTTATCTGCTTACCTCAGCCTCCTGCTTGGTGGAACCGTGGATGTTTGGGGCTTGTGGCTCTGAGGCTTATATGGTGCTCAAAGGTTGAGACGCAAAGAAATAGAATTTATCAAGGCTCACTTGTACTCCGTAGCTATGGGTAATCAACCGAGTTTCTGGAGACCCAAAACAATCCATTGTTGAATAGTTACCGCCCGTGGGATGAACGTGTAGAATTGAGTTCATCGATACTCCGTACTGGGCGTAACAAGAGCCCATTGAACCTGTGGGCGCTTTGAAAGACCCTTTCCACCTACAAGGATGCATCAATATCGTCGACCCTGCAGATGAAGCCATAACACGCCTGTAAGAATCCGCTTCGTAGCGCTTAACCGGGAGTGTGCATGGCTGCGCCCGCAGTTGGGATCTGATGATTCATATTTTGTCGGAGACGAAGCCTTCTCATGCGGGTGCATACGGAATACTCCATGTGTAGGCGGTACGGAGTATAGGTCTCTGATAGCCTCGGAATGTTTCCATCAATTTCACAGCAACTTCATACCCATGCTACCGCCCACTCCGGCCAGGTCGAGAAGCAATGCCGGTTTGAAGTCTCTGTTTCCTCGCTGCAGGAGAAAGGGCACAAGACCAACATCTATGACGCGAATGACGCCGGATTCCGCTAGTTTGCTGCGAGAATTAATTGACCGTTGAGCAGGGGATGCTCCTCACCGCAGTCGACCCGGACAACGGGCTATGGATCCTAGGAATTAGAGGCAGCTGACAGATTGCTGCCTCATAATTTCCATGAGCCTTCTGGAAAAGTTCACCTTGCAGGAACTGCCCTTTATCGCCCGAGTTGTCCAATTTCAATGTCAGATAAGCCTTGTCGCGGCGGCCAGGGATGATAACTGGGCATGTGGTCATCCAACCTGCCCCTTAAGCATCATACGGTCACATCGAACATCTGCATTCTATACTCTGCCGCCTCGTCAATCCTTCTCCTTATCGTCGTTGTATATTGTATGTTGCCGTCATTGCCGTCGTTGCCGTCGTTATCGTCGTTGTCGTTAGTTGGTTATGGCTCGTTCGTTCTTTTTATGCAGATCAAAGCATGGATGGATGCTTACCTAAGTGACGTCTCCGGTCCGTTTTATCCGACGGGGTGAGGCTGCTGACTAAGCTATATCTATGGATCCAACTTATCGACGGCGAGAGGAATTGACGGCTCGACATTTCTCGTTGCAGACCGGCTGCGACAGCGGAGAGATAATCATTGTTCCCGACCACCCGTCGCCATGGCGTTTGTTCTCAATCGGTAGTACTAGCAGCTCTAGTCGCTGAATCCCTGAGCTCCGTGCCCGGAATCGTTGCATTGAACCCACTTTCAGCCCTCCAAGACGCCCCGAAGGAACGCTCCTTAACCATGTCTTCAACAACGCCCGTCTCCCACCTCCCCCAGTCCGAGATTGACGCCATAATCCGTACGAAGAGAAAAGTGCGCGAACCGAAGGCATGCTACCCGTGTCACACTCGAAAGGTGAAATGCGATCGCAACTTGCCCTGCGACGGGTGTGTAAAACGAGACCATGCAGATCTATGCTCCTATGAACGCCCCTCCAAAAAGCGCCATGTGAATACCCCTCCTCCCCATGACTCCGAGGACATGTCGAAAAATCTTGAGGGCTCTGGAAATGTCTCGGTTGGAGACGTTGAAATGCATAGTATGGCGGCTGAGCAGGAGAGAGTATCGATATCACGGGCTGAGTGGGAGAGCGTTTGTTCAAAATTGAAAGATATGGAGCGTGCCATGTCTTCACTTCGAATGGAAATGGAAAAGGTTGACAGTACTGCATTGGTGTCACCGGAGCCTCTTAGTGAACAGGCCCGCCTCCCTCGTGACGAGCCCTTATCGGATCGTGAAGGAATTCATACAAAAAATGTGTACGGAGGCGGGACTGTTCATCTGGGATCTAGATCAGTTCTTGCTTATTTGCTTGGAGGATCTCCCAAGGAGGCCACTCAAGCATTACTGGAGGGCGGCATACTTCCGAAGTTAGGTCTGGACAATGAGACTGCTACATATCCATTTATCGACCTCTGGTCCTCTGATTCAACCACATACGACATCAGGTCTGTTTGTGCTGCTATCCCAGATGATAAACAGTGCCGCAGGTAAGCAATGATCATGTTTAATACTTGGGAAAATCCCGTTTTTAACAAGGTAACCTAGACTGTTCAAGTACTACCGTGACATTGCGGCATTAATCTATCCTGTACTTTCTGATCTTGATTGCTTTGAGGAGAACTTAGAGCTATGTCTTCGGAACAGGGCTGCTTTTGGGATTAGCGAACATGACGGTGATGAATTGAGTAAGCCCTTTGGTATGCCCACAGCGTTTGTGGGCTTGCTATTCGCTGTGCTAGCCGCAGGCTGCCAGTCGTCTGATATGCCAGGAAAGGAACGTGAATTGACTTCCCAGGTATATGGTACGTATGATATTGTGTTCACTAGCTACATAAGTTGGGTTACTAAATTCCCTCCTAGTTTGCTGTGCTTATCAATTTTTACGAGCAACGAACTTCGTATCCCGACCAACTTTGGACGCAATACAGACTCTCTTAATCATTGGGAATGTTCTTTCGTATAATATGAATCCTGGGGTATCATATATACTTTTAGGTATGTGTATTTTGTCGTTTGGTTACTTTAATCTGTAAAGCTTTTAACTGACTTCTCCAGGAATGAGCCATCGAATGGGCATGGTTCTCGGTCTCCAAGTTGAGTCGCATAAATTCTCACCCGCTCAGCAGTATGCCAGACGGGTTGTATGGTAAGTTGAATATAGTCCCAGGACTTAGTGCTGGTACATATATAAGGTGTTTTGCTAATTGGACCTTTACAGGTGGGCAACTGCGTGGCAAGATAGTCACTTCTCGCTATCATACGACAGACCATCTGCAATGGCGTTTAGCCACCCAGATATTCCCTATCATCCAGACTCGCAGCCTGGAAAGAGATCTTTCTTTGAAACTATCTGCCAACTTATAGCCTTAACCTTAAATATAGTTAAAAGTCGCATGCTCTCAACAGGCTCGCAGGTTCCGTTTTCCACGATACAGACATGCAGGTCGGAACTCAAACGAATATTGGCCGATACAGCGCCCTATCTTCGTGATCCTTTATGCTGTGTCTCGTCTAACCAGAATATTGAGAGACTGGGCCTAAAGTTACACTCCTCGTACCTTACATCAGAGATCTGTCGCCCCTCATTAAGGCCAAATGCCGATCTCAACGATGCTACAACTATTGCACTACGAAAAGATTGCATTGCTGCTCTATCACGGACGGTAGAAGCGTACGTCGAGATGTACTCAGTGAACCGCCAAGCTGCTCGATCATGGATTGGCCTTCAGCGGGCCATTAGTAGCGCCTTTTTACTGGCCGTTGTTGGCGAATCCAAGACCGACCCTAATATCTGGACTTTACTCCGGCGATTAGAGGGTGTTCTTACAGAACGTGCAAAAGAAGACGACATCTCACCGATGAGTCCGAAAGCTGGAGCTGAGAGTTCCCCTACTTTCGCCGCAGGTTCATCAAACATGGGATCTCTAGAGAGTGCTTATGATCCCACTGCCGCGGTGGCCCCGAATAAACAAGCCACGGATATACCCACAGACACGGAAACTCAATGGGCCAAGCCGCTAATCAAATCCCTACGTGCCCTTCAAAAGTTAAATGCAGCATTGTTGGTACACCTCAGGCAGCATGGTGTGATCACTGGGTCTGTTAGCGGCTTCAATCCTGCTCCAATATACACTCAACCCGTTACGGGAGGTGTAGGGGCCTCGGTTGCTGCCTCTACAAGATCTGGCTCGATTCCACCTCCTACCCCAGAGAGCTCTGCCAGTGGAGATTGGAGTTTCCCAACCCTGGTTGACCGCGCAGCAGAGTACATAGATCCACCCTTATGGCCATGATCTTTCAGGTTAGTTTTTATTATGGTTATCTCTGTGCAATATCAACTTGCAACATACTGCACTCGTCATTATATTTTTATTCTGAAGAGCGACGGATATATATATCCTGTCTTTCATTTATCCCGCAACGGAACCTGGAGTTCTTTGGCGTTGATACTTGTTTTTATCTTTTCTGCCCGGCCACGAAGTCACAGGCATGTCTCTAACGCATGTATTTCAAGGGATTTCTATATTAGCGGGATTCGGAGCTTGAATATGGTATGCAGACCAATATATTGTTGCATCCTCTCTATAAGTTTTTATAATGATGCCCCATAATTAGTGGTGATCAGGGAACAGATAAGTTAACTGGGCTGTTAACGGTAGACAGGGATCGATATTGAAGTAGCGAGACAGGATATACCGCCATGCATCATCAGTAAGTTCATATTCATAAGTTTAGCAATTCATAAAAATGCGTTTTTGGCACTGCTCCAACAGTATTAGTCCATGCTCAGAAAGTGGCTGGCATAATATATCATCATCCACCAGGGCCTCTCTGAGGAGGACTTCGCCTTCGAGTTGTCCTGGTCGACCGGAGACGAGTCGGTTCTGGTATATCAGAACGAGGCCGCGTTTCATGAGCAGGGCTAGACCCAGGATTTCTGGGCATAACACGAGGTACCGGGTATCCCGCCTTCCCTAGGGCGTGCTCAAGTAAAATATTGGCCTCTCCATCAAGTTCCATGCCGATGTTTTGGGCATCCGGTCCGCTAGATGATGGTCGGTCAGGAACATCATCTGTCCATTCATCTACAGTCGTTGACTTCTTGGTTCCTTTGGCTGTAGACCTATGCCTTGATTTTTCATTATAGGAATTGGCTGAAGAATATTTTCCTTTGCGTGCCTTACTTGTGTCTTGGAACGACACTACTCTGCTCTCTTCCTCGACAGCCCAAACTTCGAGAGCTTTTGAAAGTAAGGTGCCTGCAACTCCAGCACCAGCTGCTGCATCCCCGCCAGTAGTACCTAGTACTCGTACAGCTTCATGCAATGCTGTAACAGCGTCAGTCGTCCGATCCATTTCTAATAATATTATACCACGGGCTGTGTGGAAGGATCCTATTAGACCTCTGTCTTCGTAACCTCCCACAGCGGACGCACCAGCAGACCTGACTGCACCAGCCCCTGCTCTGCCTGTATAACCCGTGTAAATTGTTGTTGAACCACCGGCACCTATACGAAGGCACTCGTCAAACTCGGACAACGCTTCTTCCAATTTTCCTAGTCGACGAAGCGCATGACCCAAGTTTGCCCGGGTTGCCAACCAAGCACTAGGGTCACATTCTAGGGAAACAGATAATGCTAAAGCTTGCCGGAAGAGGTGAACAGCGTCTTCCAGGTTAGCTTCGTGATATAAGACGACTCCAAGCTCGTTAAGCACTAGAGGATCTCCACCAGAGGGTCCGGAAACAGGCGGTTCTCCAGCAAAATTGACGTTTAAGGAGAGAGTATTGCTAGTTGGGGGGGAGCCCGAAGACATGGAGTATGCAGCAGACAGATACTCATGTGCTAGAGCCATATTATTCAATGCCAGATGCTGCATTCCTAGGAAAAGTTGGGGTAAGTGGCTCCCTTGAAATAGTCTAGCAGCAGTACTATAGGCTGCAATAGCTTGGTCATGCTCACCCTCTGCAGCAAAGGTATGCGCAAATCCAATCCAAGCTGGCGCCGAGTGAGGGTCAAGGAGGGAAGACTTGGAGAAGAATCGCCTTGCCTCAGCAATCTTCGAGACTGAGAGATAATAAACACCAATGGCAAGGTAGGTATATGGCTCCTCTGGAACATTATCTGATAAAGTATGCGCGAGGAGAAACAGAGCATTTGTAGCGCCCGTTTCGTAGAGACAGGCAAGATGGAGGGGGTAGACTGATGGGGAATGCCCAAGATTTTGACTTTGACTTCCCTGAGATACTAATGCGGACATTGAATCCGAAGCGGAGAGAATCGATGAGGTTAAAGAAAGCGCTTCCGGAAACCGACACTGAGTGTAGAGCGTTTCTGCGCGAGAGAGGAGGAGGTCTGAGTTATCTGCGAGGTTATAGTGAGTGGAGAGAGTCTCTATGGCATGAGACAATGCAGAGCAGGACGAGTATTTTGACAGCCTAGTTGTATACAGCAACTTCGTGAATTCTGATGCTTCCTGAGAAAGGGAGACATCTGAGGATGGGGTTATTGAGTCGAAGTCCAGTGATTCTAGAAACTCGAGTTCTTCGGCTGGGGACATAAGCGAGTTTCTCATAAGCCGATCAAATGCCTCGAAGCACTGTACATCAATCCGTACAGCATCCTTATAGCAGTCTCTCGCACGGTCAAAAGCATTTTGATTTGCATAGCAACACCCTCGTAGATAACACATGGCTGCCTCATATTTAATATGGTTGGCATCCTGGTACGCATCCGTATCGCTCTTATCCGTGCGAGATGGTATAGAGCGTCCGTTCCTAAGGGTGACATGGGAGCTGCCATTCAAATGCGGCTTTTTTCGTCGGCTGACACTCTGAATCAGGTGGGTTGGGTTGTGTTCTCCAAGTATGGATAGCGCAAGATCGAATTTGTTTTGTTTGATATAGCAATGGGCAGCAAGGTAACGACATGATGAGTTCCGAGAGATGAGATCTTTCGTAGATAGAAGCGCTAAGGCTCGAGTGTAGTTGTTGTTTGAAAAGTGTACTTGAGCAAGCCAATATGCGTCGTTATCACTATCTTTGTTCGAAGTTAGCCCCGGCGGCTCTCAGGTAGCTGTATATGGAATTATTGCGCGTACTGGTCAAAGCAAGCACTTTATCACCGATATATACCGCCGAATCATATTGCCCTTTATTCAAGGCATCTTGCCTCCAGTTGCGTAAAAACTCCTCCATGGCTGTTTGTAATTCACCGGTGAGAGCTCGTTGACATTGCACTGGTGCTCGGTGTTCGTTTTCCAGGAATAGAAGAAAGGGTATCCGGGAGGTCACTTTTGAATACAAGACAATAATCGCCCGCTTATATGACACATTCACTTCGAAGACGATATAACAGTTCGTTCTATCCCTCGCCGTCCTCTGATGCCTCTTTGCTTTGTGTGTTGTTGACATTCGCGACTGGCAAAAAACATTTGTATGCTTATGTAATTCAGCCTCACAAATGAACTAACCAATAAGAAGCTTCAGATAAATAAAATCACGTGAGCTATCAAAAAGGCTTTATCCATATTCTTTTTCAGATTCAACGTCGAGATATCAAAGTCGCAAGCTCAGAATCTTTTAACGCCAAAAGCGAAGCTCAAGAAAGCTATTCACATCGAATACTTACCGATATTGTACATCTACAGCCGCCAAAATGTCTGAACGAAAGGTCCTTACCAAGTACTACCCACCGGATTTTGATCCGTCACTCATCACCCGAACTCCCAAGCATCTACGGGCGTCAGGATCTAAGCTCCTGACAGTCCGTCTGATGGCGCCGTTCAGTTTAAAGTGCACTAATTGTGGTGAATACATATATAAGGGCCGCAAGTTTAATGCGCGGAAGGAAACCACTGATGAGAAATACCTCAACATTACAATATACCGGTTCTATATCAGATGTACCCGATGCTCGAGCGAGATCACATTTAAGACAGACCCTAAGAACATGGATTATGTCTGTGAACGAGGAGCTAAAAGAAATTTTGAACCGTGGCGTCAGGCGAAAAGCGAGGAAGTGAGCGAAACACATGATGAAACGCTAGATCGTCTCGAACGGGAAGAAAATGAGGAGCTTGAGCGAGAAGAGAGAGATAAAATGCTAGAGCTAGAGGAGAAGATGCAGGATTCTAAGCGGGAAATGGCAGTAGCAGATGCTCTGGATGAAATACGATCGAGGAACGCAAGAATAGAGAGGGGGGAGCGTGGAGGAGGAGAAGAGTTGGCTCTGCAGAGGGCGAAGACAGAGGCTGAAGAGGCGAAAGCCAGGGAGGACAAAGAGATTGAAGAGGCAGCTAAAAGGGCTTTTATGACCGATGACGGCAATCGAGTCAAACGGCTTGTTGACGATGATGATCAAGATACCGCAGCTCCAACTGAAATGCCCCCTCCCTCGTTTAAGCGAGTGAAGAAGGCAAAAAAGCCGTTTTCTGCAGGATTGGGTATAAAAAAGAAAGGTCCCCTTGTTTAATATTTACATGCATCATCTCCGGCGTTAGTGATGAAGGTACTCTGGCGAAGCGTTCATTAACTTGATTAATTTGATTAACTACATATTTTTTTATTGCGACGGAGGAAATTGGCCTAATGCCAGTTGGAATAAATCATACAAGTGCATCACAGTATCAAAACTCAAACGAAACGTAAAAACATGAATAGCCTCCTTTTCTTCCAGAAGAACGCCATGCTTAACCCTTCTTTCTTTGCAGTGTCGATGAGCGAGGCCATATTAGACAGCCCGCAAGACGCAAGAGATTTAGATAAATAAGAGAATAACAACAGAAATCACATATCACCAATAATACAATAGACGAAGAGAAAAAGGTTGGAGATGATGGAAGCGGGTCAAACGAGATTACACGTATGCCATCCATAAAGCGTCACACTGGGCAAGGTTGTGAGGATTGACAGACCGAGAAATGAGGTCAATAACCGACTGGTTTGCAGGAAGATTTCCGTCTGGAGAACTTGTCAAGCTGGCTGCTCGGTTCACAATATAGTCGATATTGCTCTGCACCATATCTTTAAGCTGCTGGAGAACACGCTGCTGCGCGCTTGCCCACATCACAAGCTCATCCCGTACAAATATGCTGAGTTGCTGTTCCAATTCGAGTCTTGGTTCAGTGAGGCAGCGAGCGATAGCCATGATAGCACAAGCGAATATGCCTTCGGTTGTCAACGGACCCATCAACGTTTGGATGTTGGGTGTTAACCGGAAGGGAACCTGTTCTGGGTTGTAAAATATAGCCCTCGCAGAGTTCATTGCTGGGATCAACTCGGAGCTCCAGATATCGCCTGTCCGTCGAGAGATATGTATCTTGCTTGGGTATCGGTTGCCCATATGCATCACGTAAGTCATGAAGGCTATCGCAGCATACTGGTACGAGAATTGTCGTCGGAAGAGCCAGAAGTCTGCAAAGTTTGGATACGTCTGCTGGACATACTGCAGAAGAATAGTGTTGGGGACCCATTTCTTTTGGATAGCGTCAAAGATCTCGGTACGAAGGATTCCAGCCTGCTCGGGGGCCCGCTGACAAGAGTTAGCTGAAGTTAGATTTGGATTGTCCACACTTGATACACTTACATTTGCTTTTGCTTCTGCAAGAGCTCGCATTTTCTCCATTGTGAATAGAACTGGCTCGTCTTTGGCCATTCCAGTCTGGCGGCAATGGTCTTCATATATACCCTGCAAAGAGACGTAGGATGGGTCGTCCTTGACCAAGCGGATATGCGGTGCAAAAGGAACCATGAGTGGAAGGTGGAAGTAAATGTTACGTCGACGGCTTTCCTTACGCTTCCTTAATACACAGTTGAAAATTCGGAATAGCTGAAGCATTCTCTCCTCCCGACGACAGTGGCGGGCTGCAGGATGTTGGACAGCAAACGTGTGTAGGCTGCCATCATGGCCACGAATCCTCAAACGACGATGGCATACACCAATTCCACGCACTAGATCAACATGGGGGAGGAACCGATCAATGCGGACAAAATTTTGGTTCTTGTCATTGTGTTCAAGATATTGTCCAGGAACTTCAACTTCATCAAATTTCATGAACTTGAATTCGCTAAGGTGAGACGAAAATGACTCCAAGTGGGCATATTGTGGCCGGCGGTCCAGTTTCTCTTCAAACTTGTCCCTCCATCGTCGCAGCTTATGGATGTACTCGTACATGGTTGGCTTCTTGGTGACAAAATCAGCCTCGAATGACTTTCGAATGTGTGCAGGAAGAATGGTTTCTGCAAAACGGGTGATATTTGCTTCGGTAGAATGTGGAAGTTTGCAGTCTTGTGCATACGATGTAGGCATACGGCCCACATATGCAAGGCCATCATTGAGTAGAGCAACAATAAGTCTGTAAGCATCTTCATCAGGTGGGCATTTGAAATTCTTGTGTATCTGGTCCACCATAGTCTCCATGGTCAAGGCAAGTAGAGGGAAAGCTGTTTTGAGACCTGCCATTGTTTCATCGGCATATTCCCAAGGTTGTTTATCTTTTTGAGCCGCGTCACCTTCATTAGCAGTCTGTCCGTTTGCCACGGGGGGCGTTGGCTTGGGAGACGCTACAGCCCTCGGTGAGCTCGAGGACGCTGCAGCATCTGGAAGCATAGAAGATTTGGCTTCTGGGGAACCGCTCTTTGTTGTTGGAGATCCCGAGACTTTTGCACGATTGAGCTTTTCTTGTTTTTGCTCTTGTGACTTCTTGAGGCCTAGGTAATCCTCGCGGCTGGTCCTGAGCAAGAAGAAAAGTGACTGAGGATACAACTTGGCAATTTTCCCGAGAACTGCCTTGCATAGCCTAGCTTCCCGGTGTGCAAGGCTTGAAAGTAGCTGAGGTATGAAGGTAATCCAGTACCAAACAGGAGTATCCCCCTTGAAATTCTCAAACGCACTTGCAATTTTCCCTTCATCGTTGTCTTGGCTTAACAACCAGAGGATACGACTGAGGAGCTTCCTAGATTTGTGGTTTTTGTACAGGCCAGCGGCTTCCAGGTAGCAGCTTATTGCATTGCAAGCCTGATCAATATCTGAGTGATCAGCTTTGAATCGTTGATCGCTGTACTGGCCCCACTCGGCCCAAGCCTTAGCCAAACGTAAGTCGTAGAATAAAGCTACGCCAAATGCCTCGTTTGCCTCCATGTTATGGTCCAATTTCGCCAAAAACATACCCTTCAGGGTGTAGAATTCTGCCTTTTGCTGTGCATTGAAGTAGTTGAGATTGGTGTTGTTGATGACCTCTAGTCCACTATTCAGCTCCTTCGGGTTCTGATAATGACACTTTGCTTGCTCTCTCAGCTTCAAAAAGGCTTCTTGAATCTCAATATTGGGTAAGGTGTAGATTCGGCTGAGTTGATTGATGCATACTTCCGGCATCTGGTGTTTCCGTGCAACATGGGCAAATCTGTTGATTATCCAGGCAGTCTCGTGGTAGCCTCGGAAGGCGTACGAATTGCTTGCCACATTGTTGGTCTGAGGAGGGAGAAGGCTAAGGTATGTAGAATTAATAAGTTGGAAGATATGTTGTCGCCAAGTGACAAGGTCCTGCCAGGCATTGATATCATCCCATACATTGGGTAGTCTATCTCGCCATGTGGTAAGAAGGAGTTTCAGTTCGGCCGATTTTGTATCCATGTTGCGCTCATTCGTCTGCGAAAGGCTGGTGCAGATAACGCTGGCATCATGAAGCTCAACAAGTTGTTGAAAATTCTGTAAGATAGGAATGTGGGCGTTGGTGATCCGCTTTGGAAGCTGGTGCCATTTCCGAATCGACAGTTGAATAGATTCATCACAAACATTATTAAACTCCTGTAAAGTCTCTTGTTTCGTATGGAATTTTAATAAGGACATGAAGGCCTGGAAAAAGGTGCGACGTGGAGTGGGTGCATCCGAAACCGACTTTAGAAGAGAGTCAATTTGTTCACGATTGGTGTCACCTTGCCAATTCTCCAGGTTTCTCCAAGTGGCTTCCAGAAGTAGGTCGTTGAAATTCTCGTGTTTGGCAAAATCGGTCAGGATATCCCATTGTTGGAGCTTTTGTGCGCAAATCATCCAATGATCTTCCCAAAGGAAGTACTCGGCTTGAGCGAACGGAATAGAACCGGTGCGTGCCTTTACCTGAGCTGATTCGTACAATTGTTGTGATTTATCCCACATCCCTTGTTGTTCATAAGAAAGAGCAGCATTAGTCTCGACGAATTTGCAGCGCCTTCTCCAGGTACCGTAAAACATGTCATCTTCCTGCAAGCCAGCATATATTTCAACAAGAGCGTCCAAGTTGCTCTCTCGAACCACCGGCGTGTCAATAACCGGATCAATCGCATACCGTTCAAGAGCTATAGCAGCCATATACCATGCATCAAACGTGCGGCTGAGGAACTTCATGACGTGAGGAGGTATCTTGAAGCGAGGACTGGCTCTAATAACGCCCTCAAGAAGCGCCTGCACAACATTAGGCCGTTCGTCAATTTGTCTATGGTGGTATTCGCGCGTGAGAAGTGATACCATCCCCTTTTCCAGATCAATTCGCTCGTCTCGTGTCAAAGAGGCCCAGCAGATCGTGAATAAGCTAACCCAGACTTTGTACGCAACTTCAGGATCCGCGTGCTGAAGCTCTGTGAGTGGCTCAAGAATATCGCGGGCTTTAACATCCCCAAGTTCCGCAGAGAATTTCTTCTGTTCTGCCACTAGAGCTTCCAGGTGGTTATCGACTACAACATTCTCCTTAGCTGGATCTTTCTCAGAATGTCCATATATGAAAGATGTAGGAGGAATTGTGAAGTCATCTGGGTGTAGCTTGACTGATGCAGACATATCCACTGATCCCATCACCAGCTGCGAAGCTTGCGTGAGCCAGAATGACTCCGCAAGGGTATCCCAGTTCTGTGAGGTCAGAACGTAGCTCAGGCGAGTGTTGGCAGAACGTGTTAAACTTTTGTCAAAAATTGACATGAAACGAGTTCGCATGTCAACGTCTTGAGCCCTAGTACCAATTAGGAAAGCATGTTCTAATCTGACCGTGAGCTCGGTTCGTGTGATCTTGGGGTCTTCATAGACTCGAATGACAAGCTCCAAAAACTTCCCAAGCATTGTTGAGTCGGTCCTCGATTCAAAAAGCAGCATTTTATGGAGAACAGCTGTTTTCTCTTTCAATGTAGGCCACGATTCCGTGGGCTGGAAGATCCATTTCTCTACCATCCCTAGAATCTTGGTACAAAGGGGAATATTCTGGGACCTCTCAACCAATTGCGCCAACACACTCAGGAAAGGCCTCCTCTGGTCACCCAAGTTTGACATCCGAACGGCGATCAAATCGATGGTTTTCGAGATCAAATCGATGCCAATTTCTACTTCATAGGGGTCGGGTAATTGTGCCTGTTGTTCTGCGGTCCGATTTGCTACGGGTGGGTTATTGTTGGAAGCAGTGACGTGGTCCTTCGCAAGCTTTTGTGAAAAAATCTTCATGACATGGGGTATGTGCTGGTCCATCTCCGCAGGTTGACATTTCGAAAGTGTCCAGAGAATATTAATTCCAGCGATATAATTGCCGCTCGAGATTGACTCAGTGGCGACCGTTGAGAGAAAGGTTACAAATTCAGCGGACGGCTTATCAACATCCATACCACCTTCTTCTTCCACTGGCTCTTCTTGTGGCAGGGCATCCAAAACTCTCTTGATGGGCGGTGGTAACTTTGGAGAGATGTCCATCTCCTCTTCGCCGCCATGTAAACAATCCTGGATTTCAGGATTATCGGATCGTAGAGCCTTTTCCACAAGATGCTGGATGGTAGACATGCGGTCCAGAATCCAGCTGTTCGGTTTTCCGGCCAAGAGAATACGTAGAACCTGGAGCGAGTTGACCATGGCCGTAACATGCTTTTCGTCGGGTTTCTCGGCCTTTTCGCTGCACAAAACAGGCTCTAGGGTTTTTTGATAAAGGTCAATATCCACATCAGGCCAGTAATCAGAAGAGAGGAATCGTCGGAGCAAAACCACTGATTTCTTGCAAATTTCACCATAGTTATTCAGCGCTTGGTGAGGCTTTGGTGGCAGTAGATCGCGGAACCGCGCTGCAGGTACAGAGAAGCGATCAACAAGACTGCAGACAAAGGTAACAAGGTACTTGATAAGGGGCGTCCTCAAGTCGAGGGGGATGGTGTATTCTGGACGCTCTTTCTGCGGGAGTGGCGTGGTACTCATTGATGGCGACGCCTGCATCTCGGCCAATTTTCGTTTCGCTGAGTTTGGTGAAGTCGGGTCTCGCCATCCAGTCACTCGCTTCTCTTCCCAGATCCAAATAAGGTTGATCAAGTGTAAAACGAGTTTTCTGCTATCAAAAGAGACATTGGTTGGTCCTGCAATCTTGACAAGTGACGGGATTATGAGAGGGATGAAGTATTCGCGGGACTCATAGAAAAGATCGGGCTGTCGGACAAGGAATTGCAGAATGCTCATGACCTGCTGTAAGTTCGCTGTCTCTTCCGTTAGAATGCGACGAGGACACCTGGCCCACACTGGGAAACGAGGGTCAGGGCCAGAGAGAATTCTCTTTGGAAGAGAAGGCGCCAGGATTTCCAATGCCTGGGTGACTAGAGATTTCCCCTCATTCTGATGAGCTCTCAGCAAAGCGACATAGATTTGGACGACAATCTTGGAAGGTGTTTCATAATGTGCAATGAAATAACTGATTAGTACGTATGCTCCGTACTTGTTGATGGTATCCTCGAGGCGAATGTAGCTCCATGCAAACTTTATGATGTCTTTTCTACTTTCTTGAACGATGCCATGATGATATTTTATAAGCAATGCAGAAAGCTGAAGAAGCTCCATGCGGGAATGGTCTATCCCAGGCTGACCAGATTCTTCACTAAGATCGCCCAGCTGTGGTTTCCATAGTCGATTGTGGATAAGATCGGTCAAACTCCGATCTAGAACTCCCGTACCAGGGGTTGGGCTGTCCCAGGTATTCTTCACATCCATAGCAAGTATGGGATTAACAAGATGATGGAAGGCGTAAGTTTTCAATTTCTGGGACGAGGTACGCTGGTTGTAAAGATCCAGGCAGCGAGAAATTACGGACCTCCGGTAAGCAATGGATGAGTTTGTGATTATGTACTGGTAGAAAAATTTTGGCAACGTAAGAGTTGTTTTCAAGTCACCGGCAGATATCTTGTCGATAAGATCGAACAGGAAATCAAGGTCGTCAAGGGACTGCGAAAGATGAATTGTGAATATTTCCAACAACTGATCTTGGGCTTGTTCGACTCTTAACCGCTCGTCTGGAGGGAGCCTGTCATTGCGTAGCTTAGAATTCAAGTCTCGGCCACTGTTCAAGAGGTGTCGCTTCAAGTCAGGCTGGGCATTCAAGAATCCTTTAGTAGCTTCATGAGAGCAAATCGAATGGACAAAGTATATTCCATTGATTGCCGCGGTATTTTTGCGGGGAGATTCTTCTTGTAGGAAGGCAAGTTTTATTAATGTTTCGGAATCCGCAAAAATGGTTGAACGCAATGCTGAACTCTCAGGGCTTGCTAGGAGCTGACCGAAGAATCTCCCGTGTTTTTCTTCTTGGAACTTGGCCTGCATAAAAATCCAGCTCTCTCGGGGATATCGATTGAGATATTTGAGTAATGGCTTTCTGAAAGGGCTGCTAGATGTCCGTCTCAACCGATCTTCCAAGTACAAGACTTTGTTAACAAGGTTCTCCATGAATGAGGTCGCAGCTGCAGGAAGAAGGTGGAAAATGTTAAAGATAGCAGCAACAATTTTCATGGGAGGATTCTGTTCAACAAGCCCGAAAGATGCTCTTTGCAAGATGTTCTCATCAGCAATGACTCTCATGTGGTCCAGAAGTCGTGATCCTATTTCAACTTTGAAATAGTTCGTCAGTAGGGTGAGGAGGCGAGCTAATCCATCCAAACCAGCAACACTCAAACGTTTGGGGTCCTGAAGGTTCATCAAAATTGGTCGAAGGCCGTTCTGAAGTAGGTCCTTAGGCAGCTTGTTAGTCTGGGTGAGTACATCACGAAGGCCAGAGTTTGCTGCTTCAATGATCTCAGGGGATCTCGAATACAACGACTTGAAAAAACAAGCAATGATTCTAGCGCGGCTATGGCTCTGCGGACCGCTTGCAAAGTCGGGGAAACCCATGGCCATTGACAGAAGACGTAGACAGGAGACACGAAGGTTAACGATCTGCTCAGCAGTCTTGAACTCGTTTGGTTTGGATGCTAGGGCATCATCATCCACGTCGGCAAGGGCCAGAGATTCCATTAGCAAACGGTTGAGCTGATCATTAAATGTGACAATGTTCTGACGAAGACCGAGGCAGTACGCTATCGCTTCGATACAGCCAATCTGAGTAGGGAAGGGTAAAGCACGGAGTGGCTTGTTGAATATTGGCATCAAAAGTCGGTCCTTGACGGGAGTAATCAGCTCATGAACTTCCGCGTTTAACGTTGCTGCTAGAGTCGCTATTCCACTCTGGGCAGCTTGACGAACATGTTTGTTCATATGGGATAGTTCGTAGCTCAATACGCCGCACAAGGCCAACACTCGACCCCGTTCGTTTTTCAGTTCCTCTTTGGAAACGCCCTCGTTGCATTTCCGGAGAATCAAGTCCATTGTCTTTTGGGCTTGGATTCGAGTCGCTCCAGGGAAATCAGATGGCGTGTCTTTAATCACATACATCAGGGCTCGAATGAATTCAACTTGCCGGTCGATCAACCAAGCGTTTCCCAAGTCCAGTTCCGTAACGAAAAGATGTATACCAAGGCTTCCAGCAGCCTTTGTGAACCACTCCTCATCATGACAAGCATGGCAAAGCGTTCTACCGAGATGGGGGAAGAATGGGAGTTTTCCTGCCTTCTCTGCAGAGCCGAATATAACAACGGAGGCACTTCGGACGTTGAAGATAACCCCTTTAGCGGCGTCACGAACCGCGGGATTTTCAGAGGCTAAACATTCGACTACAGCATCAGCAAGAGTCCTTGTATCCAGATACAAGGGGCCCTCGCCCAGCGACACGCTGAAAGGACGACGAATATGCCGTGATTGTGCCAGAGACCTTCCGATTTCAATAATGGTAAGATGGCGGCAAACATCAGCTAGGAAGGCGGTTGCAGATTGTTTCAAATGCGGGATTGTAGATGCAACTATGCAAGCCTTCAATAACTTCTTGAGGGTAGTCTCTTGCGCAAGTCTCTTTGAGGAAGAGCATTGACGATCAGACCTTTCCAAGATGTCCACTGTCCCAGAGAACTTCCCATCTGCTAGGTCGTTTGCCTGGAGGCGTAGAAGTGTTGCAAGATCATCGGGTGGATGCTCGAAACCAATGTATAGTTTGAGCTGAGAGCTAAGCATGCGGTACGCTTGCTTCTTGTAGAACACATCTGCCTTCTGCACGGTCTCGGATGCATTGGCTGGAGGAGTGTCAAGTAACTTCCCGAGGGCGAGGTCAATTCCGATATCGAGAGGAAAAGCTCTATCTTTATTAGACCCAATAAGTTTGATATCCATGCTCGGTGTATCATCAGAGTATTGTTGGAACGAGAGCTCAGGAGGGTGATTAAGGAATTTTCGATTTCGCCCACCAAGCTTCCCAAGGATTCTCATCGTGGTGTGGGCATGGAAGTGGCTGTAAGGATTTGGTCGGAGATGATCCCAGAGAGCAGTCATAAGCTCGTCCATTATCGGAGCCATAATTGGATCCAGGTAATCGGCAGTCAGGTTGTCAACACAGAGTTCGAGTGTTCTAAGGCCCTGGCTGACAAGATCTGACCCTGCCCGGAGAGCAACAACTAACGGCCTCATGAGATAGCTTAGATATGGAAGCAAGTGGCTAAGTCGTGCCGGGACAGTCAGTGTCAATTCCACATATAAATCACGCTCTTGTGTCTTCCTAGCGCCAAGTAGAAGATTATTGAAAGTTTCTAGTAACATCTCCAGCAATGGCAGTAATTCTTTGTAGAGTAACTCAAAGCGCCCACCTCCAATACTTCGGAAAAGTGATCTGAGAAGCAGAAAATAATTCATCCGCTCTTCTGCAGTTACAGAGTATTCAATGCACTTGGCCACAATCTTGGTGACGTGCGGATGAAGTACCTGTTCATTTTGTGCCGAAAACAGTGTGACAGCCATGAAGGAAAGCTTGAACATTCTCAAGAGAATGCGGGAGTTGGCAACATCCGCAGACCCAACTTCGTGGATGTGTTCCATCAAGTACTGTAGAGTCATCCCAGCAACGGCAGGAGAAGTGGCTTCGCTCGCGAGAAAGAATTGTGGGAGATGGAGCAGTGCACTGTGCTCCAGCATAAGGCTGTGCAAATAGGGAATCTCGCTCTTGAAAACTTCATGGAATGCCGCAGTATCAACACAGTGAAAGATAGTCCCAAAGCTTTCAAGAAGCTCCTTTTCCTCAGAGCTCATGTGCCGCATATACTGGCTAGAGAGAAACTCAAGAGGGCTTGCATATTGAATTTCAGGCTCCTTGCTATCCGCACCATAATACCTGAAAAGTCCCGCGCCTTCGTGGAAGAGTTTTTTAATGATACGGACTTCTTCAGCGTTGTATCCGAATGAAACTTCCGCCCAGTTAACAGGTGTGTACGATGGATCTAGTTTTAGATCCTCTGGATTGCAGCTCTTTAGCTGATAGAACAGACCCTTCAAACCAGTAATAAGAGTTTTAAACAAAAACTTATTATCATTGACAGGGTCGGCATTCCTATCTCTGGGGTTGGTGGCTTTGATCGGTGCTGCAGTGAATATGTCAATCTCGTCCCAGTCCGGAGGATGGTTCTTATCAGCAAGGTATCCTTCTGACAAATTATCTGCATTCTGCTTGACGAGCTTCGATGCCTTAACCGCATTGTTGTATTGATAGTTCATGGTAGCGAACTTGTCCCCAATAGCATCCAGAATCATGATGAGGAAGTACCGCGCCTCCTTCTTATTCTCCATGCTAGCTATTTTCTCGGCCATGTTGAGGAGGAGCTTCGCGCTCATTGCCTGAAAGCTTGTTCCTGGGAGATCATCATGAAGATTCCTAGTGTAAACTTCGAGAGTGCGGCGGATTTGGTCCCGAGTAAGGGATTCTCGAACATGGTGGATCAGGTCGGCGAGCATGCTATAAGCTAGTGGCCTGAGCGCCTCATACACCGTAAGACCATCGCCGATCAATGTCCGCTCATCTAAGAGGTCGTCGAGCTTTTCAAGGAATATCTTGCGGTAGTTGAAATTGATGATATGGCGGATTGCGACTAAGAGCTCTTTCCTCGCACTAGACTTCTCCCTGGGGCAATCTTGCAGCAAACGAACAACGACTCCAGGCAAAGAAGGAAGGAAGTCCTGAAGATGGCTTGCATAAACTCTTAGTAGATAGGCAAGGAAACTCATCGTCTTGACCTGCAGGGTAATGAATTCCCCAAAGGCGGCTCTGTTCTTGATATCTTTGCTGACCCCGGTGAAGATCTTCCCCTGCGCTCTGGCTTCGCTGTGGGCCTTCTCTTGCGGCCGTGCCTGAAGAAGTAATATCCCCTTTATAAGAGGAACAAATACCTTCACGTTAGTTGTTACAGGGTGGCGGTGGATCTGGAAGATCGAAACAACAATGATGGGGCACTCCGCGAGTACCTTAAACGAATGCATACCCTTCGCTAACATCTGATTTGTTTGCTGCTGCTCGGGGCCCAGGTCAGATACAGAAGTAGCCGGAGAACTAGGGCGTGGGGACTGGAAGTTCTGAGCAGCCGTGTTGGGTGTCGAAGGCATTCCAGGAGTGGAGGTCTGAGCTTGAGGGGTATCAAAAGTATCTCGCACAACCTGTGGCATCCCTTCAAACATGTTTTGGATGAGCTCCAGAAAAGACTGGACTCGCGATTGTGTCGCCCTGATTTGTCGTCGTTGGAGGTCCATGATAGTTTTCATACAGATGATGGCATTATCCTCGTTCTCATTTCGCACAAGTTCTATGAGCAGGTCAACCATGTCACCAGCATATGGCTCAACTTCCGGAAGCTCTAGAGGTAGGCGGTGGAGGATCTCTAGGATACAATTCCGTAATTTCTAAGTTCAAAGTACGCCTGGTCAGTTCCTCTTTTATGAAAGGGTATACCACTTCCCCATGGACAAGTTCTCCTCACTCACCTGCTCAAATGATAAGCTGATAAACACCGGCTCCCCCTTCAGCACTTTCTTGAACGCCGGCCATAGTTTCGCCAGGAAAATGGGGTATGTAGCGCCCGAGCAAAGATGCTCCAAGGAGTCACGGATCTCAACCGCAGCCGCGCATTTTAATTTAGTTTCTACAACATGATAGCGCGTGACTTCTGTTAGCAAACGATAGCCCGATATGGCAAAAGTCCTCCTCCAGAATACAGGTCACTAACCAATGTTTGGATCGCCTAGTTTTGTCACGTAGGCGTCGAAGTTTCGCTCAATCGATTCGCGTTCCATGATTGCGCGCAGCCAGAATTGGCATTCCCGAGGCAATCGACCTTGATATCAACCGGGTGCCAGGCCCTCAGGCCGGCTAAAATCCTTTCAGCGCCCACAAGACGACAGTTTCCTGATCCTCCAGCTCGACAGGCTTGAGGAGGGTCTATAAGCAATTTGGAAGCCTGTGAAGACGGCTGTAGGAGGTTTTGCGGCCGTGAAAAAAGGGACGGGGGAGGAATTAGAGGTTTAGAGAGGTCGTCGGTGTGAATATGCCCGGAAAATAAGATGTAACGAGGGTCGGGCGGCCGGCAGAGTGGAGGGACAAGGGCCTGGATACTGAAGTGAAGAATGTTGATAAGAGAATTAAATGAATTTCTCTAGAGACCATCTGGACCTGGGGGATCGCGCCCGCAACTTCTCATCTGCGCTAGTGTCCAAAGAGGTCTAGTGGCATCGTTACTTTAGCCTAATTAAGTTTAGCGTAATGATTATATAATAATGATGTAATGTGTTTGCTTGAAGTGCAAACTTGCTGTGTGAAGTAGTTTTCCCCAAACCTTCAGCTATCAAATTGACGATGCAAAAGCGAAGAGTCCGAGATGGCAAAGAAAAAATTGAAAATGATTCAAATGGTGATAGAGATAAAGACCAAGAGAAAAACTGGAGCAAGGCAGTTGTAAGACAGGTTTATACTTCATTTGCCAGTCAACATTATAAAGGCCAGGTGTCCCACTCCAAAACTCCTTCCGCACCCTGATTTTTTCTCCCATTTGTCCCAGGCGTTCCTCCGAGCAGCCCAGCCAAGCCAGAATCCTATCCAGAAAGTGGATAGATAGGTAAGCAATATCAATAGGAAGCAGAAATGTATAAGATCAAAATACAGGGGAATAGGTATTGAACAGAAAAGGGTCCTGAACCAATCCATAGCCACAAAGACATGAAAACGAAGTATTACTGGGAAGAATGCCAATCGGTTTCAAACGGCTGTTTCAAAGGAGGAATGAGATAAACGGGGGCATCATCATTAGTCTAAATTCGCTGGATAATTTGGTACCGAACCTGTGTGTAAAAGAAGAGCTTTTCCATGCCGCCTTTTGTTGGGTGGCGAGAAGGAAAAAAGAAAAAAAGTACACCCCTTTGCTTCAGACAGACCGCATGCTCTTGCTAGTTGAGTTGCTACGAGTAACGGAAACATGAGAAGGCCCAGGACTGCTGTTGCTGCCGAGCGAACTTCGCCGTTCCCCTCGCCTTCGAGCTTCTCCCACCACAATCCGCCGACCTGTCCCAGCCATTCCACTACCACTACCACGAGAATCATCGATAGATCCACGGCGACGCCTCTGAATTCAAAACGTATGTCTAACGTTAGGATCACGCCGGCTCAGAAGAGAAAAAATATAAAAAATAAAAAGCAGATATCAAAAAAAAAGAAAGGTAAAAAGTATCTCTAAAAGAAGGATAAAAAAGTGAAAGGGGCAACGGGGAAATTTTTACAATACAACCAGTGCACAAGAAAAAGAAGCGAAGAGAACAATGCAGGAGAGCGAAGCAAGGCAAGGTACGTGGGTTCCGTTCCATGCTTAATCAACGCGTGAGGCACTAACCGAGTTTTGACCCTCTCTCCGCCGTTCCTTGCTGGCAGTGGTGTCGTCTTGCAGTTTAAGCGCGTTTAATCGCTGCTGGTTGTCTTGGGTTAATGGATCTAGACCGTCATTTGAGCCGGCTGCATCAGAAGACTTGGAGCCTTCTGCTGGTGGAAGTTCAACTTTCTCTCGCTTGGCCTTTGCCATTTCAGCCAGTCGATCCCATTTGTCCTGCCGGCTCTTTTCTCGTGCCTCAGCAGAATTTTGGTACTCTCGGTAGTCGTGAGAGCAGTCATCAAATAGCTGTGGGTTGATTTCCATGAACATTTTCATAGCGGTGTACACCATGCTATGGATTGTTCTGTAGACGACAGCGTCAGCACAAGTATTATATTAGAATGGTATCGCACCCGACATACCTGTTCCAGTGACCTTGAGAATTCTCATAAAGAGGTGCAAACATGATCGGGAGAATGACCTCCACATTATCACCGACCAAGTTACAGAAGTACTCATTATTCCAAAAGTAGAGCGCTCGTTCCGCAACCTGAAACACCATTAGCACAAGCCTATTATTTTAACTGCAGCGATAGTAACATACTTGAAAATGAGGACTGGCGACTGATTTGGCAAGCTGGTGGAACAGAGGCTCTTGAACCTTCACGAACTCAGCCGGTTCCATAACCTCAAAGATATCTTCGACCTCATTTAAGTACATGACTTCTTTCGTACTGTTCACTTTAGGCCAGTAGCGAAGGAGGCCAAGAACAACCTGGGAGCCAACATATTAGTATTAAATACTGAGTAGAGGAGAAGAAGAAATGAAGTATACCTCTTCTGTCAAGGCGGCATCCTTCTCTAGGAACTGCACAATACAGTATGCCAGTTGTGGA
Organism: Trichophyton rubrum CBS 118892; assembly: GCF_000151425.1. NCBI lineage: Eukaryota > Fungi > Ascomycota > Eurotiomycetes > Onygenales > Arthrodermataceae > Trichophyton > Trichophyton rubrum. The sequence continues at coordinate 1,048,403 of NW_003456425.1, read as the reverse complement.
TGGTACATGCTTAGACTCTTAACTTTATGCATTGGCAATAAAACGCGCGTCAAGAATAGCTTGTGCTCCTCCTTGAGTGGCAACGCAAAGCCATTGATAATCGAGCCAAGAATCTCCAGCAACTCAGCAATACCGTTAAATCGTTCAGTTTCATAGATAAATTGGAAGAAAACGTTATTGATTGAACGTCGGATATATGAGCGTAGATTCAAGAATTTTCCGTATATGCGATGCAATGTCGTCTTCAAAAAGTCACGCTCTCTGGGATCTTCAGAATCAAATAGTTCAAGTAGCTAGAAGAGGAATTAGTTCTGTAACGACTGTACGCCATGGCATGGGGAGGAAATCTTACCTGCAAAACAAATTGGTGGTCGATATATGCTTTGGCGATGTTGGTGCTGAAATCTTGACTCTCAATGAATCTGAGGAAGAATTCATAGACAACCTGAATGTGAGGCCATGCTACCTCTAGCACAGGCTCGTCTTCTTCCGGGTCGAATGCATCTCCTTGAGGGTTAACCGGAGGGGGGATCGGTCGGAACAGGTTTTTACTGAACATTTCCACCACCTTGGGGTACATAGGTTCTGTGATGACCGACCGATTGTTGGCAACATAGTCGAGCAGCTCATGGAGAGCAAGTCGTTTGATTTCTTTAGATTTCATATCTCCCGTTGCATCGTTGAAATCAAAAATAATGTTGCACTGGTCGATTTTCTGCATGAACAAGTCTTGTCGCCGGTTTGGTGGTACTTCATGAAACCCAGGAAGTTTCTCTAGTTCCCTCTGGCGTTGGTCTGAGATATCAAAGCGTGACGAATGCTGTCTCCGTGGAGGCCTAGGTCCTCCGGTGATATCTTTGGGGGTCTGTAATCTGTCAATAAGGTGCGGCTTTTGCCCTATCTTTGGTGGCTGTAGGTCGCCCGGCATTGTTTCTGCAGCTCCGGGAGGAGGAATGTGCTATGAGACAGCAATAGTTAGCTACAGGAACAAGTGAATAAAACTGGACTCCGAAGACGCTTATGAGGAACTTGAAAGGATCAGTCCATCGGAGAAGAGTCAACATACCGGTGCACTAGGGCTAATAACCACGCTTGGGGCCATGGGAACCCCCTGCCGAGTAGGCGTACCAGGTCCATTGCTCGACGTCTGCCCTCCTATGTGTTGCTGCTGTGGGATGTAGTGCTGTTGGCTAGGCGCGCCACTAGGTAGAACGGGAGCATTGTGGTGCAAGGTGATTCCGGCGGCGGCTCCATTGTCCGGAGAGCTGGTGGGTTTCGACTTTGTCTCATTGACGGCGGTTGTGGACGACGTAGGAGTACCGTGGTTCGAGCCTGCCGGTGATAACGTTTGCCCTGGTTGACCAAGATTCGCGGAGGCCCCAGGAGACAACGTACCAGAAGAAGAGGAGTCCTTCTTTTTCGACGACTTATTCGAGTCCTTCGCGCGGGACAGCTGCTCGTGCTAACATCATCAGCTTCTATCCCTCGCATTGTACGAAAATTCCAAGCCCCCCTGAACAGAGCAGGCGGGTGTGTGTAGTCTCGTCAGAGGGTGGTATGCCGTTGACACGCAACTTACAACTCTCTGCCTGAAGCCCTTCATATTTGCTCACAAACAAGTATAATCCCGCCGCATCAACAAAATATAACGTTGGCCCCGTGCCCAACCACCACGAATCTTACCCCTGTTTAGGAAGGGTATGGGGGGAAATCGATGGGTAGCCGAGGACGGTGGATAGGTAGAGAGGTGAACGGCGGGTGGTCAACTATTGTTTTTTATATGGCTGATTAGCGACCTGACTGATTCCAAGCATATAATACCTGTAAATTAATTGTGTTCCAGCGAGAAGATGCAGCGTCGGATCCGAAAGCATTGGGCGAGGTAGACAGATTGAGGTTGCAGGGCACGGGCTGGATGGGGGAGCGCAGGGCCAAAACAACATCCCGTCCACCAAAGAGAATGAGACGCAAGGGGAGAGCAGGAAGAAGAGCAGCGTTGCACGACCTACCTGGAGCCTTTCGGAGCCAGCAGTAGCAGACCTGACAGTCGTATTCACACGCGTCTATTGAAGCCTTTTGCCCCTTTTCTGTTGCTTCCTTGGTGTGTTTTTGGCAGCGCGAGCGTTGTCCAAACTTCCAGAAGGGCGGGGGGCGTTGTTCGGGGCCCAGCGAAAGTAGCTAACCAGCGATTGGGCAAGGAGGAGTGAATCTCGTTGCCGGAGGGAGTGAAGGCAGTGCTTAAGCAGCAGGCGACAGAGGCACGACGGGCGCGAGGTCAGCGTAGTTTGAGCCTTGAAGCAGCCATTCAGTCTCGTCTTTTCTCGTTGACAGGCCAGAGAGTTGACGCTCTTCGCATCTCGAAACGGCGCCGGGGGGGTGGTTTGAAGGTGTCACGTGAGCGTTGCAGCACGAAGTTGAAAGATGGCCAGCAAAGACGATAAAAGGCGAAGATAGGCAAGCAGACAGAGAGGAGACGCTGAATATGTACAGCGGGCAGGTCAGTTGAGACGGTGAAAAGTGGATGCTGAGACACTGATCATGGGCAAACTGCATCAAACGAGAGCAACTACACGGCCAGCCGTCTGAGCAGGACCCAATATCAAAGGACCAACTATAACTAGTTACCCAGTGCCAGGAGCTCCCTGCCGCATTAACTAACTAACAAGCAACCAACAAGGGGCTATACGATCAATAAAGGATCCTGTCTCTCTGCTTTATACGACTGAAAAAAAAGCAACACCAAGCGGGCTTGCAATTGATACCCAAATGTCTCATGAACACGCTGGTGGCGAGCGTACTGCTCCGTGGTATGTAGTGCCGCCACAGGACGTTGTCAGCGTAGAACACCCATGTGTTGTAAGAAACATTGATAAAGCCATTGATACCCTCCAAGGCCATGCAGCAATATCAGAGGTAGGCCGACCAAACATTTACTGCTGCCTATTTTCCTGCTAATTTTTCCCGTTAGATGCTTGATGCGTCAAATCGAGACTCACCTTTGACTCTCATGTTGAACCCGGAAGATGTCATGAGCAGGCCAATAAGATCTACAAGCAAGCAGACAAACAATATTCTTCTTAAGGTTACTGTGCTCAGGAGAACTGGGCGAAGGCGGAAGCGAGGTTCTCAGGACCCGTTCGTTGATAGTCATGAGGATGGGGAGGTGACGCCTCTTAGCCTGCTAGATGCTCGAGGTCTTCTTCAGCGTCTACGGGAAGATGCCGGGTGCTACCAAGTAGATGTTGTTGGCCAGGTTAATCGAACTCATGTTTTTAGAGGTGTGTTATGTCCACGAATTTTTCTTGTTGCAGCTTCAGCCTAATGACTGGATGTAGGACTGCCCGATTTTGCATACTCAACGACAAGCAGCCCGTTTATACAAAAATTCCGAGAGACGATATTACCATTTGAGTGTAAGTTATGAGTGCGTTCAGTTCGATAAATCGTAGTGTCTGCTGACCCTGTCTTGGAGACGAAAAACTAAAAAAGTTTGAATTTGACCTTTCAAAAGGGGCTACATCCAACGTCGACATCATCCCACCCCCAGCCCTAAGTAACAACGACGTAGCCTTCCAATATCTGTAAGCAGACTCCATTACGTCATAATAAGACCCCAAAACATGTTCTAACAAGTCCATAGCTACCGACAAAACCCAACAGTGAAGCGTTCGATTGACCCATCTGGCCAAGTAACAACTGCCAACACCCAACGAATAGTAAAGATACCCACTCACCTTGTGTCTTACGACATATCGGCGGTGCCAACGGAACCACAACCAAACTGTCCACCACTGTCAGATCAGGATCCGACTGTCCACGACACTGTGGCTGCCTTGCGTGCACTCTTTAATGAAAGACCAGCTTGGACTCGTCGTGCTCTTCGTAACAAACTGCCCACGCCTGAAAGAAAATATGCCCTTCGTATCGCCATTCCATATGTCGGCTACCTCTTCCGCTCGGGACCCTGGCGAGATGGCATATTCAAATTCGGCTTTGATCCCCGAATCTCGCCTGATTACAGAATCTACCAAACGCTCATGTTCCGCCTTTTCCCAGTCTCAACGGAGACGGAGGGGCGAGAGCAGGAAAATGACTCAAACGCGCAATTCACAACTACCACCACCCCTCTGTCGGGAAGACGACATACTCTTCCTCGCCTATCATTTGAAAACAACACTGACCCTACACTCGCTAGATCGCATATCTGGACTGGCGAACCACCACTCTCCAAAGACGGAAAGACATGGATGATAGTTGATATTGAGGATCCAATACTTGCCCGGCTACTAGATCCTTCATCTCCTGACGCTCATCCGCCTAGGGAAAAGTGTGATATTTACTCCTGTGGATGGTACGGTAACGTTACACTCTCAATAGTTCGCACGATAATGCGTATGAAGATGACTATGATGATGGAGGGCCGAACAGACTGGCCTTCAGAGCAGGAGTTATTGCCTCTGCTGAGTCTGCCGAGCCATGTAGATTCAGAGGAGGATCTGAATAAGCTAACTCTGGCTAAGGATGGGCTGGGACCCGTGCCATCTCATTTACTCACAGAGATTCGAGCAGTGGCTCGCAACGTGCCGTGGAAAATGGACAAGATGAGAGAGAGATTTAGGGGAGCTGCTGGGCCCTTCGGGAGGGGTGAAAAAAGAGTTAGATGGGATGATCAGCCGGACGAGGATGAAGATGATAGGGGGGGCGAGGAGCAGGAGCAAGATCGGGACGATGATGAAGACGATGACGACGAAGTAATGGGAGGTTACGATGAAGCGGAAGATGTCGATATCGCATTCCAAAAGGAGTAGTAATGCCTCCGTCTATACCAAGCACGTTTAGGTAGGAGCCATGACTCGTTTTTATATTGAACGATACAAACATCAAAGCACGGGTAGTAATTACACGGAGAGTTCAAACATATTACGCAGTGGCAACAAACCGTTGCAAAGTCAAAAAAAAAAAAAAAAAAAAAAAAAAAAGCACAACAAACTCTCAAGGGCAGCTTTCATAAATTAACATTTCACACACATTGCGTCGTTCACACTTTCAGCTCTTGTCCTCGTAAATCATGGCCATCGTGTTGCTACGGGTTAACTTTGGCGCAGACGCTGCGTAAACAGACATGGACATTCAACATCACGGTCATTGCGGTAATTCAAGCAAGCAATGGGCAGCAGGTAAGCAGGCAGGCGAGCAGGCAAGCAAGCAAAACTAAAGTAGTCGATGGCAAATCAAGCAAACAGGCGCAGAACTGAGGTGAGCAATTGATTAGGGGTGGGATAGCGGGAGCTAAGCTTGGAATAGGGATACTGTAATCAAACAATCAAATGAGTGACGTGGTAGGAAAGAAGAAAAAATAAACCAGGAACTCCTTAGGAAATAAAGATACCCATAACACCGAAAGAGAATATACCCATTTTGAAAGAAAATAAAAGAGAAAAAAGATACCACCGTCCCAGAACACCCGGAAAGGAAATAGAGATAAAATAAGGGAGGCAAACCAGTCATCAAAAATGTCAATCATCCTGAGGTATCGAGGCTATTAGGATGACAATGGGGCAGAGGGCTCAGCGGGCTCATCGGACCCCTTGGTGGTAGTGGAGGCCTCCTCGGTCGTAGTGGAACCCTCGCAAGTTTTTATTTCGGTGGCTGGGGTGTCCTCCTTGGGTTGCTCCTCGGGTTGAACCTTTGGAGCCGTGCGGCCGAGTAGACTCGCGATCTCTGTCTTGGAGAGGGATTTCGATTGAACAGATGCCTTAGACTGCTTCTCTGGGGTGGCATCCGATGCCTTTTCAACAGTAACAGTAGTAGGGTTCTGTTCAGTGGATGTGTCGTCCTCGTCCTCTGGGATAATGACAACACTGTTAATATCTTCACCTTCAGGGATGAAGGCCTTTACATCGAGTTCACCCAAAGGCGAACGAGGTTCATCTCCCATCTCTACATTCCTAGCAGAAGTGGTCGATGTATGTTGGGCGGTAGCAGGTCCATTGCTTCCATCACTAAGAGGTTGCGAAGGAGGAATGTTCTCCTTTCCTCTGGTTTCGCGTGCCTGCTTCTCCTCGTCGTCACTGATGTCAAGAACACAAGTCGAGTGTTGCATCAAGTTTGCCATCTCGTCTTGTTCGGTGTCGGCGTGTATTTCAAAGTCCCATGCTTTTGGACGTCTAGCCTTTGGCGTGGTTGATGAGGTCGACTCGACAACTGGACGGGAGACGGTGAAGGTGCCATTGAGAGCGTCAGCAATGGAGAAAGGCACGCGAGTCATGCTACGCTTGTTGGTAGTGGGAGGGTCAACGCGGCAGAAGCCAAGGCTACGACGGCCAAAGGCCTTGACGCTCTTTGCCTTTGACTTTGGAGACCGGCCAGCTGGTGCTCTGAGAGGAGCAGAGAGAGAAGACTGGCCACGAATTGGGCGCGCAGGCGTGATGAATTCCGAGCTGCTGCTTCGCGCCTTTGCAGGCGTCTTCACAGGTAAGGCTGGCTTGGTGAAGACGTGGATGCTATCAGTGGTATCTTGGTGCACCTGAATGCCGCCTTTGTTGCGCTTGGATGGAGAGCCCATGAGAAGAGGGTCGATGTTCTCAGCATCTGAAGTGTCTAACACGTCCAGTCGACGCTTCAACGAGTTTGCAGTCGCGCCTGGCTAATGGTAAGTCCCGCTTATCTTGATACTGCCTTGAGGAAGTAAGAAGTTTTCTCATACCATTCTGCTGGTTCTTGATGCTGTTGGCAGTACGTAGTCTGGCCTCACCCAGAACCGCAAAGGGCTGCCTCGCAGGAGACATTGGGTAGGATACTGCGGCCATATCTTCGATAGCTGCTGAGATATCCTCCTGAGCACGTATATATGCGTATATATGTCTGTATATATATGTATGAGACGTATGTATATTGAAGCAAGGGACGAGGGTTCTCAAGACGTCGTCACCACGGAGCTTGGTGAGATGAAGATGTCTGGCGAGGGAGAGAGGCGCCGCAAGCAATATAGAGGATGCCCGATCACTAATAGGCAGCCCGGCCGACCGCGACCTATATTTCAGCGACGCGGGACCCTGGCGATGGTACGTTTCAATAGGAGGACAAGACTAAGACCCCTCGTCGCGACCCGAGGCGGTTCAGCAGCAGATTTGGATGGCGCAGCGAGGGCGGACGAAGGGAGGAGAACCAGGCCCCAGCACGTCTATCGTCATACAGGAGGGTCCAGGGGTCGATCTCAGCCAGTCGATACGTGCCGCTACGTGTAGTCCGTGACGATGCGGGCGGCAAAGCAGGAGAATGCGAGATGCTGATGGCTGGCAGATGGAGATGTCTTGACGGTGATACGACGGGCCAGCGAGAAAGTCGGAAGATTTTGTGGCGTCTATGCAGGTCGCAGCCACGAAGGCCCAATTGGGTTATAGTGGTTTTTCGCGACGCGACGCGACGTGCAGCTGGCGATGCGACGGGGATGAAGAGGACGACGACGATGAAGATAATGAAGACGAAGATAAAGATGAAGAGGATGAAGAGGAGAAGATGAGAAGATAATAGTGCTAGCGGCGACTTTCTATCTTCGTCGCTTTGCTCTGGCCTGAGCTATGGTGGGCGGCGGTTACAATACTCAGGGGAACGACGCGTAGAGACCCCTAGACTGTCGCGACGTGAACTAATTAATCAATTACCTGTTCGCGAGACAGGGAGGGCAAGGGGCAGGCAGATTTTGATCCCGCTGCTGTCACCGTCGTACATCTAGCAGGGCTCGTGCATATATATTCAATAACTCGGCTAAGGAGCATGCAGGTACATAACCAACTCGTTGACGGACAGATGCAAGTTCTAGCATACACCAACTCGTTGACCGGATATTAGTACCACTGAGACACCTCCATAGACAGATGGCCAGCAGGCACATCCTGTTCAAGCTACCGTTGATGCCCTGATATGGTCCGACCTGGAATGTCTAGGCGTACTACTCCGTACAGCAGATTCACAACCGAGCCTCAGAGAGGCCAATGCCATGCCAGCTCCAGATGTTCAACCCAATCTTAGTACCAGACTCGATCTGCAGACCGGCGTGTAGTGTTTCCTGATACCTCTCCCCCTTAGGCCAGATATTCTCCCAGAACACCGCATTCCCGCTAATTGGCTTGAATGTAATACCCGTCCTCGCTTCCCCAGACTCGTCAAGGTCACACTCAATGAATACACACCACCCCGGGTCCTCCTCGGGCGTCCGTAGGTTGGGGAGATGGGTGCCGCCACCAGTACAGTTTGAATGGAGGAATATATTGAAGGTCGATACCCTGTTTCCATTCGATCCTTTACCGAAAGAGTCATAGTGGTATTTGGAAATTCCATCCGTCTTATAGCGTTGCACCTGGAGCTTTTCAATACTGATGTACGGTGACCAACCTTGGAAAGCGAGAGCACGCCTTCCAACGCATTCGACGGCGCTCACACCTTCAGGATATGCGACCTCAGAAAGTCTTTCTTGTACGTTTATACCCGTATCTACCCCGTTGTAAACACCTGAGGGCGCATAATTGTCTTCACTAAACCGTCGACATTGGCAAGTCAGTATCGCGTCGGTATTTTTTTAAGGATATGCTTCATGAGCCTACCTTATATGACTAAATAATAATATAGTTACCTTGCTTTCAAAAGGTGGTCGATCTCATTGGAAACAAAGGAAGATATATAAGTAACAAGTGGCTCTCGACTTATGATGTAAGCATTAAAAACATGGGCAGGGCAGCTCGTTGACTCATCCAGACGAAAAAACGGTATATCTACGACACCGTCTTCAGACCTGGTTAGATACATTCATTGCGGGTTTGAGATAGAGAGACTACTGACCGGAAGCCTTTGAAACCCCAATTAGCAGTAGCAGCGGAACTACGAGAATCTTGGCCTGAAACATTGTGAATATAACAACACTGGGAGTAAGCCTTCTTATCCCATAGGCTTAGCCATGGAGTTTTAAGCTCAAGCTATATATATACTATGCCCACAATTGAACCGAATTCTCGTCAACGTTCTAGCCTTTTGAGGGCAGGTCGACGTATGGTTCAGAACTCGATTTACTTGTTAACATTTTTGTCTGAGTCTTCGGTCTTCGGTTATCTGCTGCACGGCGATCATTGATCTGCTCCCAGCAGTTGATCTCAGCTTTCTGGGAAGCTCAAAAACTGGGCGAATACATGAAGTCAAGCCACAGAAAGCAAATGCTAGTCGCTCGAGTGGCTTATAGCAATACTATCATGTTTATCTCGAAAGCAGTAACGGAGCAGGCGACAATCTTATGATAACATCAGGCGAGATTTAACTCGGTGCAGGGCATTAGCTATGCGTTAATTCAAGAGCAAGACAAACATATGTCCTGCTATCGATGCTCGCCAAGGGCCATTTTATAAGTGGGGTTTTTTGCAGCGCCTCATGTGTGATATCAGAGTACACGTGCGGCAAACATCACTGTCTAGATTCTTCTCCTCAGTCCGAGCTGGATATGCTATATATGATAAACACGGAGGTTATACTCCTGTCCAAGTTGCACATTTACAGTCATCGATTATATTTGTCAACAGCGTTGTTTTTGTATTGGGTGAGTTTTGGACGTCGAAACAAACTTCCGTGCTAGAGCTAAAAAGGCACGGGCCCCATAGTATATCTCGAAAGCCTAATCTAATTGGACTTAAGCATATCACGTGATATGACTCGGCAAACCCTGATTTTCACCTCCGATGGACAACAAATTTACAGTTTTATGGACAAATATAGTATTGTTCTACAATTCTCGAACATTTTGGTTCCAGCTGGGTGGCATGGCAGAAGGGTTTGAAATTTGCTTGCACTCAAACATTGACTAGCCTAACTAACGACATCAAACTAGAGCAAGGTGAAGATGGCGTCCTCCGCATATACCATGAGATTTGGCTACCTTGAAAGCCTAGTGATATCATTCGAGTGTTCCACATGATATATGCTCTCTGAGGACTTAGCATTTGAGCTGACTCGTGCAGAAGCCACCAGGTGGTGCGCATCCCTTGGGACTTCCATCAGCTTTGACCACTGGCTCGGAACCAGGGAACAGGTTGCTGCAGGCTTGCTGGCCCTTTGGATACTGGATTGCTAGAAGAGGCATGCTGGAGCTGGTGGGCGGGCTGGTGGCGGTGGGCAGACCGGTGCTGCTGGGCAAGGGGGGCAGTTCTGTGCCGGAGCAGGAGCAGAGGGAGGTGGAGGTGGTCTGGGGATCGGGGATGTTCAAAGGAATCCACAGTTGGGCGTTGGCAGTGCCCATAAGAGCAAGAGAAAAGGAGAGAAGCGCGATGAGCTGCATTTTCACTCAATGAGAGAATACTATGGGAATGAGTGGTTAGCCTGACAAGCCCCGAACTGAGCCAGGTTGGCAGGATAAAGACTCACCTTCACAAGTGATAAGCAATAGGTACTAATAGTTGGAGTTGGTCAATGGTGTTCCTTTTGATGAGGAGAATGATGGCGAAAGATTGAATCGTACCCACGGGATAGGCCTTTATATACCTCACCATGAGCTTGCTAATTCTCAAGGCTCACCACCTCACCGTTAACTGAAGACAAGGAAACCAGCTTCTGATTTTTGGGAATCTTCCACTTGACCTCTCGAACAACAATGAGATCTGCATTTACCTTTTGGGGATACTAGGCTAGGTCTAAGTACCAGGTATCTCAAATTTGTGTTGCTCTCCTTAATCTTCAACAAGCTCAGACTTTAATTTCCCTCGCGCAGAGGAAGAAGATACCAAGTTTCAGCAAAGGTGTTCATATTATTGTGAACACAATTTAGAGCAACCAATAATGTCTTTACAAGGCTCGAGTAACCTGACATTATCTGCTTGATATCCCAAGCCCAATTCTGAGACACAAAATTCTCTTAAGGGCTCGACCAGCCGGGTCTACATTTCTAGCCACCCAGGATCTTATATCCTCAGCAACGCCATTGTCTTAATTCACAGTCACAGGGACTAAACAGCGGCATCATCAGCTGTTATAATCTTGTTGGAGAACATCTTAAGTCAAACTAGGCATTAGATATCCGGGATGATCGAGAACAATCACATACTGCTACATACGTGGCGTAAATCTGAAATTTGGATCTCAACCCTTCTCCGTGGCTATTATTCAAGGTTATGGAGTACAATTTCTTGGAAATATGTTCATGACGGCTATATAAGGGTCGATGGATATCCTGAGTCAGACCGAAGAAGCACACGCCTGCACTTGTTGATTACAGCCATTTTATACACTCCCAGGCCCCTTTATCCTAGTTACGATGATTCATTTGAATGCGGTGGTCGTCAATGGCGTTTGCGTCCTTTGAACTCTCCTTAGCTTTTACGGGGTTTTTGTCCAGGGTAGCCCTCGGGATACCCTCGGCTAAGGATCACAAGGGTCCCAAGGGTCTCAGCCTGCCCCTGCCCCTCAAGCACAGGTTGCCAATGACCCCTGGTCTACTCCATGTGGAAGCGGCGGCAGTGGTGGCAGCGGAGGAAGCGGAGGAAGTGCCCCTCCAGCCACTGATCCATGGGCTACGCTCGGCGGCAGCGGAGGGGCAGGAAGCACCCCCAATACTGGAACCGGAAACCCTTCGACTGGAGGAGGACCTTCGAACAACTAGCCCATCCAACAAAATGTCCAAATTGCAACCACTTCGAGCTGCAACTCCGATAGCGGAAAGGTCTATGAGGTCGCAGATGGTAGCTAGTTCAAGCTCCAGTGTGTTACTCACAACTAGTTCACCACCAACAAGAACAGAATCACCGCGTCAAGTTACCAGGATTGTGTTGATCAGTGCAGCTCCACCGATGGTTGTGAGGCTGTCACCTACGAGCACGCGAACGGCGCCTGTGACATTATGTAAGGCCCATACGATCCCAACTCTCAAAGTGTCCTTTGCCAGAACCATCACTTTGCCTATGTCATTGACCCACCAACTTATCCAGCCGCCATTGAGAAGAGGAACCTTTGCTCCGTTGAATGTCCCATAACCGACGGTATGATCTATACCACTGATCATGGCGAGGTCTACAAGATGTCTTGCGGCAAGAGACATGTTACTACCCCTATCGGCGGAGAGATTGTGAGCAGCCTGGAGCAGTGCATGGATACCTGCTCTTCCGTTCTCCAGTGCCACAGTGTCGACTACCACTCTCGAACCAAGAAGTGTTACCAGTCCAACCACCAAAGCGACCCAACCATCCAAGCTTCCGGATTCGCGAGTGAACACTCCCTTGGCTGTGCCAATACCTTCAATGGTGGCTGCGGCTGCTCTTCCAGAGCTTGCAACAGAAGATTACCACTTCCGCAGCATATACAGGTTGCTAGACGTCAAATCCATGCTCATGATGTATTTAAGCCAACATTTCTCCAGTTGTAGTCCCTATCGAAGCTTGGTGGCTCATATATCACGACCTGACTGAGTCAAGGACATAGTCAACATACCGAGTCTGATAGTCAAGTAATAACTATGTTACTTTATCCTTATCTACTGCTCTACATTCTTAGTAACTTTAACATTATACATGGCCACGACACTTTTCTATTAGTTTTTGAGATATCCATAATCTAATTGTTAAAGTGCCCTGCAGAGACGACTCTATATCCCAAGAGAACTTTATTTCAGTGCTTCATTTATATAAATCTAGATCTCGTCCCTGAATGGTATACTGTCCATCGCCCCAGACCGCTGGACGCATTGAGCGGAGGCCCTGGTACCACATCTAACAGCTTCCTCCGTCACACTTACATGCCTATCCTTCCATTCATCTGCTGTAAGAGCCGAGCAAGCCTTTCCAGCTATCCTCCTCTGTTCCCTCCACTGTGCAATCTGAACACAGTATCCGCCAACAAACGTATCACCCGCAGCCGTAGTATCAACAACCTTGTCCACCTTTGAGGCAGGAACTTCGTTGACAGACCTAAACCACTTGCTCGCATCCTGCTGAGCAACCTTACCGGGCTCGGCGGCGCTATACCATACCCCCTTGGCTCCGAGTGTGACAATCACATATCGCACCCCAAGGGCATGAAAGTGTACAGCAATTTCGTTCCTCCGTTCTTCTTGAGAGAGGCTACTATCTCGTAACTCCTTGGGTGCCATCAAATCACACTCCGTCTCGTTCATAATCAAATGGTCAACGGCTGCATATACATCGTCTGGTAGCCCGCCTTCAGGTGCGGGAGCAGGGTTGAATACAACTTCAACATCACTTTCTTGAAGTTTCCTCTTAGCGGCTACTCCTCCCAGAATACCAATAACCGTATCAATGGGGATTTCCGCCTGCAGGACAATGAGGTCTGGTAGGGGAGTCGACAGTGACTGCGAAATCACTTCATCCGTAGGTTTCATTCCAGAGTAGTTTGCATTGGGTGAAAACAGTATCCTATTCTCACCAGCAGCAGATGTGTCAACAATAATCACAGCTACACCTGTGTGTTCATCGTCTATCCTCCGTACTCTCTCTGTGCTAACTCCGGAGTTGGCGAGTGTAGGTTGTAGCAATGTACCGAAGTGTGCGTCTAACTGGCCGACTGCGCCGACCATCTCGACGTTGGCCAACACATCCGAGAGAGAAGAGGAGGAGGGGGAAGATCGGGATCGAGAAAGACGGCCACAGGCAACGGCTTGGTTGGCTCCTTTACCTCCTGGGCTTGTCGTAAAGGATGTTGCCGTCAGCGTCTCTCCAGGGCCGGGGAACCGGGGGGTCACAGAGACCATGTCCACGTTCAGCGAACCGATAACTCGAATCGACGGAGCCATGGTTTATGTGCGCTATGATAGCTGCATTCAATTGACCGGTCTGTTTCTGTTTGTCAGTGAAATATCTTCCACTCAGCGTATCGAGGTGGGGTCTCATATAAGTTTCGGCGAGCCAACGGGATAACTTTGCGATCCGCGCCGTCAAACTCTCCTGCCTGTATCAGATTGCCGAAGTCAAGGACACACGTCGGCGTTGAGATGTATAGGGTGATGTACCGTATGTATACCCAGGTCGACAGGCTGCTGCTGGGGTCCCTGTACTTGTTTCACTGCTGTCTGCCGCCAGAAACGCGCGCTTGGCCTACGTCAGGTGGCCTGCGGGAGCCTCATAGTTTACTATTATAGCATCTAGATCCATGCTCTATAGTTACCGACCGTCGGGAAAAGTTAGAGATGTTTAACTTGACCTGAGGACAACAGCCCAGGGGATTGGTATTGAGATGCCAGGTACTACCTATTCCATTAAATATAAGCTGCCAGGGAAGCAATACTAACTACAACATGATACAACGTGAATTTAAAAAAGGGTGCTTTGTACAAGGTCTGCCGCCCCGGCCGCCAGTGGTCGCTTTCACAAGGGTCGCGTGTCACGCCCGCTGAATATCAAAACCACCGGCAATCATAAACCGTCATCAGTCATCAGGAGTGAAAGAAAAGAATGATAAACGTCAATCCTCACAGTCTTGCTTTCTCTCGTTTATTAAAATTCATGGCCTTGTTGATAGCCAGGTCGCTGACCTTGACGGCCTCCTCGAACTCATACGACATCGCGTCTTCAAACGAAGGAGAGTTATAGGCTGCGTGATAACATGCCTTCCGGTCCGCATTTAAACACTCCTGGGGCACTGCTGCCAGAGCACGAGCCATCTTCATGGCTTCATGAAAGGCGTTTCCCTTCGGTACCACTTTGGCGGCCAGTCCTATGTGCAAGGCCTCAGTCGCGCCCACCGGCCGGCCAGTGAGAAGGATATCCAGTGCTCTGCCGAGGCCAATAATTTCCTGAAGTCGGACCGTGCCACCATCCAGCAAGGGTACGCCAAATCGTCGACTGAATATTCCAAAGATAGCGTCCTCTTCGACCACCCGGATATCAGCTAGCAAACTTAGTTCCATGCCTCCAGCAACAGCATGGCCTGAGATAGCGCAAATGACGGGCTTCTCGATCTGCATCCGTCCCGGCCCTAGCGGTGCTTCGTTTCTGCCCTTCACAGGCTTAAAGTGTGTGCGCGTGACGCTGTTGCTGCCGCTATTGCCACTACTATTGTGACTGCCACCGGCGTCAGGTTTGGAGGCCGTTTCCTCCTTGCTCTCCGTGGGTTTGTCCCATTTTCTGAGCTCGCTGAGATCAAAGCCAGAGCAAAATGTGCCGCCAATACCGTGGAAGACGCATATTTTCTGGCTGGAGTCCTTTTCAAAGTCTAGAAACGCTGCTCGTAATTTGGTGGCGGTTGGCGGATTGATGGCGTTCTTCCTGCCAGGTCTATTGATTCCGATGGTAGTGACGCCATCTGCCGTCTTCTCAACCACTATCGA
The DNA here is from genome assembly GCF_000151425.1 of Trichophyton rubrum CBS 118892. NCBI lineage: Eukaryota > Fungi > Ascomycota > Eurotiomycetes > Onygenales > Arthrodermataceae > Trichophyton > Trichophyton rubrum. The sequence goes on along the minus strand of NW_003456425.1, from coordinate 1,033,093 downwards.
GTCTGGCTCCAGGTCTGGGAGAGGCATCTCGGGCATATCTGATTATTATATAAATATTATTTTGATGATGGATTGTGCGACAAGTGATGGGCGTCTGGTCGAGAGGGAAATATTTGGCCAGAGAGGGCGCCTGAACAGAAGAGATCCTCTAACTATATATACAAAAAACGGCGCCGGAATGTGCCACCCGGGGCAAGCTAGACTGCCTGGCCCAATTTTTGGTCTTTTTCTTTTCATTTTTCTTTTTCCGCCCCCCCCCCCCCCCCCCCGCGACCATGGACCTTGAGAGACGCCAACCAAGTGATTTATGGACAATGGGACATTGCGCCAGTTTGAACCCTTGCATGGCCCGACTAGGTTAACTTCACAACCTAAGAGTTGCAGTACGCCTTTCTTTTTCTTCTAACTGCCTCTGCTCTGGCCTTTTCATGGTTTATTTTTCCTTTCTCAGGCCGAGGTTGATGTCGAGGTTGAGCTTTAGCTCGCTGGGCTACATCGTAAATCCTTCCAACCTTTGGTCATAAGGCCAAATTTTCCTCACGCAGCGGCCCTCTTCCATTCGACGTACCCCAATTTTCAGGTGCATAATGGTACAATTTGGATGGGGTCGACCCAGCTTCGCTGCCCACCTCCAAAAGACACAGACGGTCGAGAGTTACGACGGTCCCCGTCCTTCGACCGACGGGGAGAGGCATCCAGAGGCAAGGAGAGTCCGGAGTGAAGCAAACTACTCCGTGTTCACACCAGTTGATAACAGGGCCAAGTTATTAATAGTTATCCAGTTTCCAACAAATTGATCCTTGTTCCGCCATGCTTTTCGGCGTGAATAGTTTGCTGCTTTCCGGAAATAACGACAAAATTCAACACAGGCGGAGCAGTTTGGCCCACCTGCTATAGTTGTCCAGACTGATTTTTGATAGTATTCCGGGCTGCCCCAGATTCGCATTTCCGTCCGGTTTCGTCTTATATGTCTGGAGGTATATACGGCGTACAACTATACATATACGCGGTACATCCATCGTGTTATCTGCCGCTGCGGGTTTTCGGGTTCAGATCGTCCCGCGAAATTGGGATATCACCAGGGATGCTTCCCTCATGCAAAGCGAACCACGTAGCTGATTGCCTGCACGACCAGAGAGCAACCCGCCAGCGTGCAGCCAGCAGCCAACAAAATGACGGAAAACCAGTGAGCGAGGGAAAATCTGGCTGATGCACCTTGATCGTTGGTTCTTTTTTTTTTTTTTTTTTTTTTACCCGTTCTTTTCTCATTGTTCTCAAGACTCAACTGCTCAGGCAGCGACTTCGCTGTCCCCAGCTCAATGATTCGCAGTCGGGAGTTGGAACTCAGCGACTCGCTGTCTTTTCTTTTTCTTTCCCTGCTTTTTATTTTCTAGCTCCTAGCTAACGGCTCTGTTCGTTTGGGTCACAAAGCACTCGGTACCCGGTTTGTGTCTTGGGCCTTGAAGGCTCATGATCACTTGAAACCCGATGCACATGACGGAGTTGTTACGGAGTAGTTAGCGGAGCCAAGTCTGGGTGAATACGTCAGACTTAGCATTCCCTGTTATTTATATCCGTAACTACGGAGGTCTCCTCCACAAGTGTTTAAGGGCGCTTTCTTACTAGCTGTTTTGTATACAGCTTCCTTACACACCTATTTATTTGACTAGTAAGCTGGAAGCCTGTGGGAAGTTTTTCCGCTTAACTCGTACCCCTATTTTCGAAAATACTTTAATTATGACTCGCCCCCTAAGAGATATTAGTTAATGCTAACCTAAGACAACTGTATTGGCATTACAGTTTTCAAAATACAGAGGTCCTTAACGACTTATGATGGAGACCTCCGTACACAGTTAACTTACTCACGGATGTTTGAACTTGTCACTGTAAGAGATTTTCTGTTGTGTTGGGGAGAAATTGGCCTTGCGAGATCCACGATAGAAACGCCTGGGCAATCAATAACTAATGGAGATGTATTATTTATTGTGATAGATATAAACGCCATCTTGTCCACATTCAAATTGTCTGAACGCCTATCGTAAACACGTAAAACAGAGATTTCTTACATAGCCTATTAAAGACGCGAGTGCTTGCCGGCGATGACTCCATCCTGCAGGCTGTAGCGAAAAACCAAGAACTGGGTGCAGACGCCATCCGGGAGGCAAGCGGCATACATAGCAAAGTCCGTTACTCCGGAAAAAGTGGCGAAGGCGCGGATGCACGAAGCATCAGGGTATAAGAGTATTGCAGCAATCGGGCGAGGGGGTTTAATATGTATTAAAACGGTAGTTTCGTGCAAAAGAGTCGTCAAAAGAGGGCTAAGTATGTCGGACAGGGGGTGGTTGCAGTATTTGTCGCCCTCTCTAAGGGCCGCTTCTATAGATCTGACCCCCCCCCGCTCTGAACTGTATACTATCTCTTCTCTGCAGAACCAATAAGGCTCGATTTAATGCCTGCTCGTTATAATTACGGCCATCCACAAATTCGCGCCGCAGGGTGGCCAGGCTTGTAGTCCATCCAATAGGCAATCGTCTCTTGAGTTCGTCTTCGATCTTGCTTACCTCTGCCGATAGTTCCTTGCTTGCCTGGCCGTCTCCATGTACAGCGGCGTCCATGGTCGAGGCCAGGAACAATCGTACGGCTTCGTCGACGTGCTCCTCCGTCGCTACTGGAGAAAGTGACAATTTGGCTAGGGATTCGGTGATACGTATCACAGCCTCAAGTTGACGGACTGTGATTGGTATAGACGACCTCGCATTAGCGTCAAGCTCGGCTTGATGCACCCTTTTACGGATGGAGACGAAGTGTGACGAGAGTTTCTCCGAGGCTTCTGGAGAGAGCCTTGGAGCGCAACGGCTGTCGTTTATGATCATGGTTAGTCACTGAGTCGATCATGAAGTGCGCTGTGAAACCCCAGCATGCATCAGAGGGTGGGATGAGAAGGGGGAAGGAGTTACACTTACGATTTACAGTAACTGATGTACCTCTTCATCTTTTCAATTGGTATTTCTGCCTCGGCTTGCTCCTCAATCCCCCGCCCTCCCTGGTGGATGCTAATAATATGTTTGGCCATGGTCTGGTCTCGCCCTCTCTCGTGTGCGTCACGCACAATGAAAATCATATCAAATCGAGAGAGGATGGTAGTCTGGAAGTCAATGTTCTCCCCAGCTGTCTTCATGTCGTCATATCGCCCAAACACGGGGTTGGCTGCAGCCAGGACTGACGTCCTAGCGTTCAAGATGGTCGTGATTCCTGCTTTGGCAATGGATATCGTCTGCTGCTCCATCGCTTCGTGTATCGCAACTCTATCTTCGTCTCTCATCTTGTCGAACTCATCAATGCAAACAACACCTCCATCAGCGAGCACCATCGCACCGCCTTCTAGATAAAACTCGCGAGTAGTGGCATCACGCTGTACCGATGCAGTAAGACCAGCGGCTGAGGATCCTTTGCCGGATGTGTAAATGGCAATTGGCGACACTCTCTCGACGAACTTCAACAGCTGTGATTTGGCCGTACCTGGGTCACCAAGAAGGAGAACATTGATATCACCACGTAGCTTCATACCATCGGGGAGTATCTTTTTTGAACCGCCCATGAGTAGACATGCGATCGCCTTTTTGATATCTCGATTCCCATAAATTGACGGTGCGATACAATCGGTGAATACTTCATATAAATCAGGCCGTCTGCTCATTTCCAGAAACTCTTGCTCTTCCTCTTCAGTAAATACACCGGCCCCCTTGGCAGTCTGATCAACGTCACTCGTGATACCGACTGCTCGAAGATACGGATTTCGTATAGCTGGTGCTGAATCGTTGGATTTCTTGCCCCCTTTCGCTTGGTAAATCGAGAAAACACCCATGATCGTACATCGTGTACCAGGAACCACTCGATTGGCAAGGTATCTATCTGCGGAAATCAAAATATGTCGTGGTAATTCTCCCACCGGAACCTGATCTGGGGCTTCTTGGAGTTTGATAATTTGTTGGTCCACGAACTGGCACTTCTCGTGTACGATGTAGTAGGGGTCAATCGGACATTTGTCTTCGTTCGGTTGCCTCATTCGTTTGCATGTACGTGGCAAACTCAAGCCTGAGAATCCACCTTCCACTATAATATTATCGGACTCCTGGCAATGCCGGCATTGAATGTGGACAACCGTGGCTTTGGATGAAATGGTCGATGCGCCAATAACTATTCCAGGTATGCGGACCAGGCTTGACACGTTTGAGGCATTGAGATCTCGGATCGAAATTAGAGATACGCTCGAATGGAGAAGGAGTTGGTGCTCTGGTAGCTCGATATCCCTCTGGGAGGGATAGACAATCTTTTGTGTGCATTGTTTTAGGGCAGCTTCAAACTAGAGAAACGAGCCTTGTAAGCGTAAATCCAACAGTGCTAAAACAAAGCCAAAGTAAACATACTAAGGGAATGGTGTCTTGTGGATTCGTCGTGAGCCTATGAGCCAGCTCTTCGTTATATGCGATCAAGTGTGCGACATCGACATCGCAAAGATATCTGTTAACGAGAACATTTTGTCTGATTTGATCTCTTTTTCGGAATATAGGAATTAGTATAATTTTCCTTAGACTAGCGAACTAGAAAGCCTTACCGGTAGACGAAAGTATTATCGATCTGGAAGGCAAGGATAAATTCTCGTAGTTGAGCCTGTATATGGCTTCTGGTTTCATCTGTTCCATCTGCTTTCGGCTGAAACACGCTCAGGGCATAAGGTGTTCTTCGATCCATTATCACGGCAATGTTATCGGAATCGTCAATTCAATAAAAATCTGCCAAAGTGCGTTTGATGCTGTGAGTGTGGTGATGCGGAAGATCTTTTCAAGCTGGTAGAGTTGCTGCTCGGCGGGATGTGTGAAATGAAAGCGCAAAAAAGACTTCGCTGGGACGCGTCGCGCTTCTTCAACCGCGTAAAGTGGTTTTCTCCCAACTCCACGCGCGGCTTGGCGGCGGCTAAACTAGTTAACTAATAAAATATATGGTAATATAACTAGTTAAAACGCAAGTAGTTAAGGGGAATACTCAGGAGAGGCCATAAAACTTGTAGCCCCCGTCTTTTAATTAATAAATTCTGCCGGCCTAGTTACACCTCCTACTTTGACCGAGACTACCTTATAATTTTTATAGCAATGTAAGTGCGAATATAGGTTTTAGGTCTTAGGGAGTTAAGTCGGCATTCTTCTCACAATCGATAAAAAATTCTCTCTTTCTTTTCTACCTGAAGTGTATCTTCTTTCTCGGCCTGAGATTAAATCTACATGCAAGAGATTCCGTTGATAACATATTAGTACGAAGTATAACCATAGTCTACACATTGGAAGGGTACTTTCAATAACCGACTTTATAAAGAATGGTCACTTGAAATATTGTCTCATAGTCTTCCTAACTAACTCGGATAGGGTATGACCATTGACATCATGATACGTAGCGCTACCTTAAGATCGATTCGGAGGGCTGAAACCCAAGTAACGCTATCATTTTAACGACAGAAGCTTTAGCGTCATAATACATCTGTAGTATGCACTCGATGGAATGGTACATCGTTCTATAAGAATTAAACCATCATGGCAACAACATATAGTTCGCCAATTAAAATCAATTTTTAATATATTAAATGATCAGGATCGCCAATCCTTCAGGATTTTCAAGAAAGAAGTTGTCAAAGTTTGGTGAACTACATTGCAGTCCATGTGAAGGTGATCCAATACATTTAGGAACAGCCCCGACATGTGATAATGAGCGGAGGGATACTCTTGTCCTTGAATCGGCTTTTCGAACTGCCACACTGGTTCCCTCATAAACCCATACGCTAATGGCACATACTTTCCCTTAGGATCGGTATATCAAATCTTTCATAGCATATTCTAAGAAGAGCACGACTATGATGTGACGGGTTCGCTTTGTTAAAACAATTCTCACTTTCACGTTTACAACAAGATTTTAACAAACTCGCATTGACAATTTTTCATACCACAGCATTTTTAGGTTCATCATTATTGACGTCCGTATTAGATATCCAAAGTTAACAAGTATATATGTTGTAGGACGAATAAATACCCTCGCATATCACATGCAAACGCAAACCGTATCATTGACAAGGCTTCCCAATCTAATTTCTCGCATTCAGTAGTGATCTTCAACGATATCTCCAAGTTCAGCTGGGTAGGGACTATATGAGTCATACTTCGTTCGGGCAAGTTTCCTCATCGAAAGTTCATTCTGTGGTGAAAGAAAACCGGCAGGAGGATGGTAAAGGCTGCCGTCATAGGCAAAAAAAAAAAAATGAGCAAAATTATTCTATGTCTCACGGTTTTTACCGATGCCTCTCGGCACGTAAAAAATGTAGCATGAGATAAGATAAAAAGTGAATATGAAAGTGAAAGTCATTGCTATGCCTACGGCAGCGTTCCAAGGGTCAGTTACTCAAAACTAATGGTATACCTAAGAGGCTATCTAAGTTTCGGGTCGGGCCGCGGATAGCACGAATAGCCTGCCGTTCCGAGAGCTATTACGTAGATCCATTCTTCTCTTGGGACAGTAGTTACATTGGTGCCTCCCACGATAAAGAACTAACACTAAGAACAAGAGACAAATAGTATACACCACATACCACTTACAGATAGAAAGCTAGTTCTTTGGAAAATAACTCTGAATCCATTCATCACGTTCAAGCTCTCTCGCGGAACTACGGTTCTCTTTCTGCCACAGCAAAATTTTTCGTACCATACGTAAAAAGGCCAGTTTTTCCTGCCCCTCGAAAGTAGTTTCTCTTTCTTCGAGCTGAACACGTTCAGGCAGAGGTATTCCAGCACATAATTCACCTAGAATGCGAGTTGGCTATGGCTGTCTAAATGTGGAGCACGACTGAGAAAGAACGTACTTTTGGCGGAAAAGAATGTATTCCTTAGGTTCCCTTGCGCAAGCAGTGAATGCGGCGGAGGTCCAAGGAGCCTGATCATCTCAGCAAGGTGAGCTCGGCCCCGATAGGTTTGGAATTCTGGGTCGTGACCAGTAAATAACGATTCGCCTTCAAAAATATCCCAGATCTATATGGTGAGATTCAGCTAGTAGACTATTATAGATAGATCTGTTGACTTACCATGCATCCCGCGTTCCATATATCCACGCTATAGGTCCATGGAGCTTCTAATATCACCTCTGGGGCCTGGTAGATATTGGGTTGAATATCTTCGGAGTGTTCAACGTCACCAGGGATGGCCGAACCAAAGTCACAGAGGACTGGTGGCCCCAGTGCTTCGGGCATTCCTAGCTCTCTGGATACGTAAATTGTCCTTCCATCTAGCTCTTTCCGTGGAGATGGAGTAGTGAGTTCCTCTTGTTCAAATTCTCTGAAAATCGTATCATCACCAGTACTAAACATGATATTATCGGCCTTGATATCTAATTCATGCTAAAATGAGCGGTATAGCCCGAGAAAAGTTTCAGATGAACGGAGACTTACCAGTATGTATGATACGACATTCAGTGTGCAGATAATCCAATGCCGAAAATAATCGCTGTAGCACACATGCTAAAAGCGGTGGAGGTAGCCTTCGTACAGGATTGCGGTGGAGGAATGTCAACAAATTTTCCCATAATGGGGGATGCACCAAACATTTGTGCTTTTCTTCGGAGCCATTGATATCAAACGAGTCAATAAGTGATCGAACAGCGTTACGGCCGGGATGAGATCGCGAGGCTTTCTCCATTCGCTTGTACATCCGGAGCTCGTCATCTAATTGCTGGCCCATTGAGGTAGATGTTATGAAGATTTTAAGGCTAACATAACGGCGGCAACTGAAGTTATAGTATATTAGCTGGCTAATTCGATGCTGCAGTTTTCACAAATACTAATGACCTACAGCATATCCCGAGCGAGCCAAACGGTTGACGTTGCTCCATAGCCTAACTTTCCAATGACTTAATATCTCTTTTCAAAAGTTTCCCCTATTCGAGTTGGATAGTATCTAGAAGCAACGTAGTCTGGAATGGTCTCTTCTTCGATTTTTTGGCTTGCAGGTATCCGCGTAAAGTTTGAATTTGTGAATTCAAGAGGCTTCGATGACAACCCAAAGCGTGACAACCGTCGGAGAAATGAGGGTACCATGAGATGACGTGGGAAAGAGGTAACTTCTAGTTTAAAGGAGTACAAAGGTATTGGAGGTAGATGATAAATCCATAAATTTATACTCCGTATCTGTTGGCCATTAAAATAGTCGAGGTCATTTTGTTCAAGCGCCAGAACTACACGTCCTGAAGGCGCCGGAACCTTAATTTTGGAAATTTGTGGGGCGAAAGTTAACTAACTTAACGCACCTTTCCTCTTCCGTAGAGGAGCCCAGGTACCTCCTATCATTGGTGGAATCTTACCTTAGGTAAGCTAATGGAGTTTCACGTGATACGTGGATAAATATATTTCCAGAAATATAAGATCTCGCCAAAAGGGGATTAGATGCCAAGAATGTGCATCCCCAGACCGCGGTCTAAGCTCCCATCCAGCCCAAAAGAAAACGCCTGACGGAATGACAATTACAACAATACAATACTCTCTATAAACGTATACCTCGCCCTTCTCCTTTGACGCTCCTCTCTTACTGGCTGCTTCAAACGAATATTTTAGGCCTGCTCTCCTCGAATGCGCCAAATTTCCGTTCGTCGACTTCGAGGACCTGCCGTCATGATAACTAGGCCCTAATTGCTGCCACTGAACTACCGGAGCCTCACATGGTCCCCAGGTCCGACATGACCTCGCCGGACTCCAGGAAGTCGGTGGACAGCTTGCCTTTATCATCCCCGAAATCCGCTGCATCTCAGAAAACTCCCTTCCAGCAAGCAGATAGCAATAGCAAATCCGTATCACGGCATCGGCTCGGATCTCGCAGAAGCTCCAATGCCAGCTCTATTACGAGTTTGGGATCGACTTTCCACCCGCCATTACTGCAACAGCAGCATCAGCAGCATGGGTCAATAGCAGAGGCTGGTCAAAATGGTAGGATTTATTGTATCCGCTATCCTGCTCAGCTACGTTACGCCTATGTTAACGATTATCTTCACCGACAGCAATCTCAACCCTCCTACAACCTCCAATTGTCCGCACTGGCCTTCTTCCTCATACGTCTGCTCCACCCAGTGGTTATAAACCACCTTCAGCTCGCGATATACCTCCGGTCACCTTAACGAATATTCCGCATGTTGATTCTGCGTCCTTCCAACCCTATCTGCTTCAAGTTGGCTCGTTATATGATGCATTGCAGCACGCGAAGGAGAATGGAGACCAGGATCCAAGTATCATTAGGAGGAATACCCCTTCTTTAGCCTCGCCAGAACTTGACCAAATACTCAGCAAGGCGCTTGACGGGCGTCAGTCAGGGTCACTTTCATCATCTGAGCCTTCTACACAGCGTTCTCGACCATCATCCAGCCACAGATCAGCGCTTTCACCTACACCACTGTCTACTATACCAAATGTGTATTTTGACGAAAACTTTCAACTTGAAAACCCGAGGACGTTTGATATAGTGTCGGAGCGATCAGAGGTTATTAGTTCCCCAAAGGGCCCCGCACGGCCTGGTTCCGATGACTTGGCCTCTGAGAGACGTCCCAGCAGAAAAGCGCTCGCTACAAACGCAATCTTACAGGAGAAACTCTCTTGGTATTTGGATACCGTGGAAATTCACCTCCTTTCATCCATATCGACTGCTTCAAAGTCCTTCTTCTCGGCATTAGGTTCTCTGAGGAATCTCCACACCGAAGCTGCAACCTCCGTAAATAATATCAAAGTGCTACGTGCAGACTTGGCAAAATTGGATGCCGATATGGCTCAGGGAGGATTGAAGGTGGTTAAGCTTCAACGTCGACGTGAAAATGTGAGGAAGCTAGCAGATGCTGTTTGCCAGTTACAGGAAGTCATATCCTCAGTGTCTAAATGCGAGAAACTCATTGATAGCGGTGACCTTGAAGACGCCACTGACGAGCTAGACGATTCTGAGAGGCTGCTTGTTGGCGAGCGGCCGGTAAAGCCCCGACAATATATTACGGACACGGACAGGATCATAGATCTCCGAGGAGTCGATGCACTTGAGCGAGCGTCAGATGATTTCGCCCAGCTCCGATCCCACATAGGAGCTGGATATGAGAGCAGGTTCTTGAACATTTTATTAGAGGACCTTCGCCGGCATGTTGAAAACTCCTCGCCAGAGGCGACATTACTTCGACTTGGCATAGCTTTCCAGAGATCTCGTCGTGGCCAGCGGAACACTGTTTCCAGTACGCCAGCATACTTAACTGTTGATAGTGAGATGCGGTCAAAGCTTCAGAGAGAGCTCTCCGGCTTGGGTCGGGCTCGCTATACAATGACTGGTGCCACGTCTTTCAAAAATGCCGTCCTCCGAGAAATGAAAAACATAATTCGCCGGAATCTCCCTAGTTCAACGGACGAGGACAATGAATCCATCATGTCTGCTTCAACACATGGGGGACGACAGTTAAATCAACAGGAGAAATCATCTATTCTTGCGCGTAACCTCCGTTCTTTGGGTGCAGATGATGCATTTGCAATGCTCACTACTATATACACTGGGATTAGCGAGGCCCTTAGAAGGCTGAGTGTCCAAGTGAAAGTCTTGCTTGATATCACAAGCAATCTAGGGAACCCGTCAGCCTCGGTGAAATCCCCAACTCGGAGTCAAAGCTCTCAGAGTTTGGACACCATGGCCAATGTTCCATCATCAAACACCCTAGCTAGGGATGAAATTCTCCAAGTTTTAGATATGTCAAGTTTACTTGGCCAAGCCGTGGATATTGTCCAGTCCCAAATTGTGAAGGTATTAAAGGTTCGAGGTGGGCAGATTGAGTTCTTCACCCTCGAACAATTTCTACAATACTTCACTCTGAATAGGCTCTTTGCTGAAGAATGCGAAGCTATATCGGGCAGAAGTGGCACTGCCCTTAAAACTGTGGTCGATACTCAGATAAAGAACTACATTTCTAGTTTCGGAGACGCCTGGAAACACCGTATCGTTCAAGCTATGGATCTGGATAAATGGGATGCCAAAGATTTCGGCGAACGTGAACACACATTCCTATCCCGTGTGCTGGATGCAAGTACACACGATGCAGAGGTGTGGAGCGCATCTTCCAGGATTTGGGACACAGGTGAAAACGACTTTGAACAAGCGGCAGAAAGCAAAGAAGCCCCCGTTAACGACCCAGGAGCTAATAAAGAGCGTGTCAGAAGCGCAACTATTGATGAGCAGAAATTTATTCTCCCGGAGTCTGCCTTTTTGATATTACAAGCTACTGAAGAGTTCCAACACTTCATGGCCGGTATACCAAATGTGGTCCCTGACATTGCTCCTATTCTACTTGAGTGTCTCAAGCTATTTAATTCGAGAACCTCGCAGTTGATCCTTGGCGCTGGGGCAACAAAAAGTGCAGGCTTGAAGAATATCACTACCAAACACCTAGCCCTTGCGTCTCAATCTCTGAGCTTCATAACTGCCCTTATTCCCTATATCAGGGAATTCATTCGCCGGCATTGCCCATCCACTCCCGTCATGGGTGAATTTGACAAAGTCAAAAGGCTTTATCAAGAGCATCAATCCGGGATCCATGAGAAACTTGTGGATATCATGAGTTCCCGTGCCTCTGTTCATGTTACCTCTATGAAAAAGACGGACTGGGAAGCAGAATCGAACACAGATACTACCAGCTCTTACATGGAAGTTTTAGCGAAAGAAACCGGAACTTTACATCGAGTTTTGTCGAAACATTTGCCAGACTCGACTGTTACGATGATCATGGGCCCTGTTTTCGCGAGTTATAAAGATCAATGGACAGATGCCTTCCAACAGGCACCGCTAAAGTCCGAAAGAGCTAGGCAAAGGTATGATCAATTGATAACATTCAATTACCGCATGACTTGCATCCGCTAACCAATTATACAGAATGCTATCCGACGTCCAGTTCCTTCGATCTAAACTGGAGAAGCTTGATGGTGGAAATGAGCTTGCTAACCACCTTACTTCAATCATTGAAGCAAAACACGTTGCTGCCAGTTCATCATCTCCGACCCCTAGCTCTGGGCCCCCTGCTGTTTCTAGCCGAGATGCATCAATCTCACCGAGTACCCGCGAGGGAAACGATTCACATGACTCCTAGAATAAATATGCCACGTTACTACCATTACTACCTTTCTTGTGAATTATTCCTTCTACTGGCTTGGCTCTCTTTTTCCTAACCGAGCAACGGATTTAGATGACATATATAACTGGAGGAGTTCAATGCTTATACACTGCTTCCCTCGTCTTTTATCATTACCGGTGCAGCTGGTCACTTTATGGATCGTTTCTATATCTTTGTGGTGCCATCTTTTCACTTACTCCAGTTTCATATTTCATAGTTGATATTCCAGCACCGTGATCATGTATAATATCGAATGTTCAACGTTTATTTCGTCCTTGCTGTTAGACGTTTTGCCATTGTTTACTCACCGAATTGGACTTCCCCTTCCTTGAAACCTTGAACTACGACAAAGCAGGAACTATCGGGAAACGAGATCCATGTCATTTATTTATCGTGCATCGCGAGAACATGTAGGGAGTCTTCTACATGGTCAGACCAACCACTCGGCACTCGTTTTATCTTAGTCTTGCATCACTTTCGCTCATGCTACTCCCACCCCGGCCAACGTTCGTTACTTACTATTTGTTTGATATATCCGATACCCACAGATAACGGCAGAGAAACTCGCCGTGCATCTAGAAGAGCCGGAGTTCGACGTAAATTACATGATAGCCTCCCTAGGCTTCCGCAAAGAACTCCCCAAGCGCCCCGTCAACCAGGATACAATTCGCTCGGCTCTCCTTGCTTTTCAGTCTATCCTTGAGCACCGCATCAGCCCTTCTACACGAAACATCATAAAGAAGTCCTCGGGTCATGCCCGCCGATGGCTGAAGGATTCCGGTGATACCCCGCCAGGGGACATCCTGTCGAAGTTCATAACACAGATGATTGACACCTACTTCACTCTCTGCCATCCGGAAATACACATGATTGAGAAGATATCGCGCATTGCACGGAAAGCCGCACAACTTGCGGACGACTATCCCGACTTCTCCCCGCTTTATTCTATGTTGTTTGAATACACGGATGTGATGGTGCCTATCTCCAAAGTCCTGAAGTGCAAGAAATGCTTTGGCCCAAATGCATACAACATTTCCCTACCAGTAGTCGACAACGACGCATTTTGGATCAAAGTCAAGCAGTGTCTCTTGCTCAATGAAAAAAACCGGAATCAGCTTCCCTTGAACTACATCCCAATGGACCGTCATAGGCTACACGACAGGGCATCTCATATGCCACCCGGTGAAAGTTCGCGTATCAAGTCATGGCTTGCCCGAGTATGCAGCATTGTAGGCTGGGACGTTAAGGATATAGAGTGGCAGATAATCAACTACGCTGATTTTCATGAGTCTCCTTGCGGTCCCAGAATGTTCTTCCGCACTGGCAGATGGTGCCATCTTGCAAAGCACACCCTGCAAATACGTGAGCAGATTGACGATCTTAAACATACCTCTGGACGTGATTCGGACTTTTCATCGGAGGTTGGGCCTTACGCGAGTAGGGTTGTTGACTTGGTAGAGAAGAAGTGGTTCCGCGCTCTGAGTGTTACGGGGAGCTACGAGTTTAGCGATGTTGCATTGTCGTCCATAGAGAGGACTAGACAGGGAGAGTATAACTACACCCCATCTGTCTGTAGGGATTTTCGACAAAAGCAGTTGTTTGATCCTGCCGAATTGATTGTTACCGAGCCTCTCATGGTCTCCCGTCCCTTCAGATATGGGCGCCAGCAACGAGGCTCTCGAAGAGCTAGAAAGAGACGAGCCAGATGAGGACGCTATTACTCTCATTAAGTGGTATTCAGGAGCGTGCTGGTCAGAGGGGAATAAGTCGTTTCAGTGATTTTATTATTTTTATTCATTTTTTTCCCCCCTCTCAGTCTGTTGCTTTACTATTTTTGCCTAAGGAGGAGACTATCATCAAGATTGAACTCAGGTATACTGCTGTCAGAGCGCACATACTGACTGACCCATTTCCAAACAACATTAAATTCTCAAATCTAGTAATATCGTGGATTCCAGTAATAATCAAGTGACAGGACATAAAATTATGGAATATGTAACAAGATAGCCTATGAACCTCGCCCTTCAGAGGCCTCATAGGCATGACGAAGATCACTCATGCTAGACTTCCGCTTCAGGTCACTCTCAGCGCTCTTTCCGATGGATTTTTCTCAGACAAGGAGACAGACAGCTCACTCTCGTCGGTGGCAGGAACCCGTTTCATCCATGTGAATATTCTTTCAACGAAACGTTTCTTCTCGCCGATACCTGGCCGGGGGACATCCTGGTTTATATCTTCAGGGCCCATTTCGTCAGACGAAGCAGAGGACGAATCCTCATCTTCTTCGGAGTCATCATCATCTTCTTCCAAGGAGATATCCAGACTGATTGTACCGTCTGTAATGCCGTTTTCAAGCTCATTCGGGAAGAGCATGTCGTATGCTTCAATCAGCTGCGGCATTAGGCTGCCATCATCGAGGTTACAGACGATCTCGTCGCTGGTTACCGACAAGTAGGAGCAGATGGAATGTTTGTGAAAACTATCTTCGCTTTCAAAGTCTATCGATATAGCATCGGAGTCAGAGTCCAGGTAAGATGCATTATCGTAGTTGTCTAGTTCTTCAGGAGGGGGGTGGCTGTTCAACAAACTAGCAGGCGGGTCGCTTTTATCACTTGTCTCCGGTGGCTCTGGTCGTATCAATCTTGGTCCATCCCTGTGGCCTTTAACACATCTGGCAAGGAGTTTTTCGGGATTTTTATAACGTTTGGCAAAGATCGATAAGGGATAAACCATGCTGGGAATGACAATTACTGAGCCTTCCGATTTAGCGGATATCAGGGAAGGAGAGCATGAGGCCTCTGTCGTAGGTGTGTCTTCAGGTTGTGACATTTCTGCGGTCGATGTAATATGCTTCCTCTGACATGCGCAGGTAAAGAGGTGGAATAACTTTGGTGTGCAATGTAGACCACAGTTCCTATCTCGATGCTATGCACTGCAATATCAGCATTTATATCCTTCACTGGTGGTAGTAGTAGGGCTGTGGTGGGAATGAATAATTCCTGACCAGGAGATCTTTGGAAATGTGCCGTATATAAA
>NW_003456425.1:903826-1017753 GCF_000151425.1 Trichophyton rubrum CBS 118892 | reverse complement strand
AGAAGGGTTGCGATGTTTCAATAATGCCAGTAAAGAAATAGTGATGCATACCTTTGTTAATGCAGAGCACAGTGAACAATCTCTTTTATTTGTCCCCATTGTTCACCTTATCCCATTGTTTAAACTGTACCTCTTCAACAGAGTTTAGAGAGCAGAATATGGGGATCTCTCCAGCACTGAATAATTGTTGCAGAGGTAGAGGGTATCAAACAGTGCCTTTTTTATCAACGAAACGGGTCATAGCCGGTACCTTAAAGCTGTGAAAAGGGCCAGAGGGTCTCGATATTCATTCGGGAGCAGCTAGAAGTTATAATAAAGTGTACTCCGGTCAGTAATAGCCGGTGAAGAGTGTCAAAAGGGTTGAAGTGGCCCGGTTTACGGCCCCTCCTTACCTCAACACTCACTGTGGGACCGGGACGCTTTGTTTACAGTCACTGACTGGATTCCAAGTATGTAGAGAGCTCTGGGAGTGTAAAGCGATATCGGGAGAAGATAATAGATGACGTGGTGGTGAAATATGAGGGATAATAGGGTGGTGGGCACACACGGTCGCATATTGTCGAAGAGGGTTGGGCGGCAGTTACCAAAGGGATGTTGCAGGAGCAAAACAACAAACAAACCGGCAAACGCATGTAAAAACAGGAAGAGTTGAGTTTCTCAGTCTCCTGGCCTCTGGGAGTATCAAAAAATAGATATTTTATTTGGAAGAGTATTGTAGATATCAAGCTGCTTGTTGGAGTAATCAAGTGAAAGTGAGTTGGGTGTGTAAGTACCAAAACAACCAAAGCAAGAGGGCCTGGTGCAGTGAATATAAGAAAACAGCCAAAAACACCTCCTTTTTCACAACTCACCGTCCAGGGCTAGTAATTAGATGCTGAAAAAAGCAGAAAATCTGTCGATTTTTGCTCGTTTCATACGTGTCAAAAAAAGGGGTAAAAGGGGTGGGTATGAATATTCAAACGGGTTGTCTTGTCTGGAGGTGCTGGCCTAACAGCGGCTCGAACCCACGGCGTTGGACCTGTTTTAGGGGGGTACATAGCTCCCTATGGCCGTCGAAAACCGTTCAGAAGTACCATCCCCAGATTTGAAGGCCGACGAGCCGGCATGGAGAAGACTCCGATCAGGGATTTGAAGACGAGGAAAAGGAGATATAACAACGGGTATTCCAAAAAAGTGCAAAAAAGCTCGGGAGTCTGCAGCCTCCCTACGAAAACGCGGTCGCAATGACTTGGTTGTTCTCCTCCACCCGCTTTTCTTAGACATCGGGTGGCAAGTTACTGCGGGATACTACCAGGCTTGGGTTGCTAGCACCCACCTCTCGGCATGTACCTCCAATCTGGGTTTACGCCATAACCACAGAAACTTACCGCTCGACCAGGCCGGCGGGCTTCAGTGCAAGACACAAGGCTAAGGGACCTCATAAGGCCTCTCAGCCAAAACTCGATCTCCCACCCCACCACACAGCACAGAGGAAGACGGGACAAAAGGGACAGCAGTTTGATGTACATAGTCTCCTTTACCTGTGTACATCCTTTTTTATCTCCCTAATGGCCTTGGTTGTCTTCATGGAGGGATGTATGGCTTCTCCCACCTATTCTGGAGGCCTGCCAGCAGGGCGCTGCAGAGACCACCTGCCCAGCACCAGCTAAGGTCTAGGGAACCCGTGACTCTCCGTAGTAGTCGAATGGTAAGTTAATTTCTCCAGCCAGGTGGGAAGCTGATTCAACAGGGAGGGACGTGAGTTCGAATCCAGCCAGAAAAATGAATATTTGGAATATCCTTTCCACTGCATGACGGTGCTGCCGGCCCCAGTGGTTTAACGGATGCACCTGCTTTCCTTAAGGAAGGCAATACTTGATTCCAAAGGCAGCAGCAGGAACAAAGGACAGGAGGCAGGAGAGACAGACAGGAAGGAGACATCAGGATGGTCCAGCAAGGAGGTTGAGCCATAGAAGATCCTCGACTGCGCACGGCAACATTAGGAGGAAAGGATAACAAGAACACAACCAAAGATAAGCAGTGGGATATCAAGACAGATATAACGGATATATATAAGGGTATCGAAGATATATAGCAAAAAAATATCAAAAGATATATATATTCCGGCCAAGATCAAATACAGGATACGCAGGAAGCCCTATATGCCGTCCATCAGTGAAGTTCCAGAGAGATACCCCGGCCGCTGCTTTTCTTTTACGGAAGAGAAAGGTGGCCAGAGAGACCAAAAAAAAAAATCCACGATTTACGGTGAGGAAGAGAATCCCGGCGGTTCCTACGGGCAAAAGAATTCACAAACAAGGAAGAAGGCCTAGGAAACCAGTATATATGATATGGAAGACGTCGCAGGCTGAGGATCGAGGGAGTCTGGGGCGGTCAAGGGAGGTCAAGGAGGCAGTCACCAGCAGCTCTGAGCGACGGTGGGGGAGTCCGACTCGACCATCGCCGGCTAACTGACACCTGGGCCGAGCTAGCTACCGACAGTGAATAATCGAGACAACACAATAAAGATGGTGAAGATGAAGACGAAGATGAGACGAAAAGAAGAAGAGGAGGAAGAGGAAGAGATGAAGTCGAAGAGATGAGGTTGAAAAAGAGTCTGCTGGAGTGGAGCGCAGGGATCGTGCGTCAGCCGCTGGTTGGTCCACCGGGCGAAACTTGGAAAAGAAGAAAAACTCTGCGCAAGTCGATGATGGAACGACAACCCAACCAGTCCTGTCTGTCTCTCTGGCTGGCTGGCGAACCAGGGACGGTGGCATGCATGGCAACGGAGGATGTTTGCGCCGGAACTCGAGGTTGCACTGCTTCCCGGCCGTCTCTTGCGTGCTGCTGTGGCAGGTTTACGGAGCCTGCAGGCATCAAACAGCAGAGGCGGCTTGGGCGAGGGCCTCGTTCTCTTTACGTTATCCGTATTTAGTTACCAGGGAGAAGACGAGGGCGAGAAAAAGAAACGTTAGCGAGTTCTGGCCTCTTGCTGACAGACGGGAATCCGTGTGATCTAACTTTGCTTGGATTCTGATATGTGACTGGTTCCTCTGGTGGCCGAAGGTTATCCGTTATTATAAAACGACAGGCGGTTTTCGCTCAAGATACTCATGATAGGGGGAAGCCATCAGCTTATCAAATAAATATCATGGATATACGGAGTATATGCAGTAATCGAGGAGTGCTACTAGAGAATGGCTGGAGTCGTATTAGATGTAACTAGGTCATGGCTGAGGGATCCAGTATCGACCGTCCAGCTTAAACACCTGCAGGACGCCCTCGTTTCACCTTTTGGCAACCCGAGTAGATGAATGACTGTCCTAGCTTGCTTCTTGCACACTCATTCCTGAAGATTTCGCAGCAGGCACCGGCTAACTAGTCAACTAGTTGTCGCTAACTTGCAACCTAGCCAGCCGTGTCTTTCATACCAAGCAACCTAACAAACACCGTGGCATCTTCACCGCGACAATTAGCCAGCAGACCACGCAGCTAACGCGAAAAGCGCCTCTTGAACATCGAATGAAATAGCATGCCTGCGTTTCTCGTCCCCAGAGCGGCGTGTCAACAGCTTATAATTCAGTAGCAACAACCACAGGCGGACTTCACTGGATAGTTAGTTCGTTAACTAGCTGGCCGGCTGGCGGGTGTCGAGCCTCCAAGACGCCACAACTCCCAGTCAACCACGAAGCCGCCGTCAACAATCCCAAACCTCGACAACACACCTCTCCGCGTTGCCCGGCCATGGGTGCCTCAGAGTCCAAGCTCGTCTTTAAACAAGGCATCTTCCGACTCTCTGAGCAGGCAAACATCCCCCCAGACGATCATTATTGGACTGGGGTTCGTATCTATCCTCCTTCCCCTAGTTACCATATAACTACAGATCGAAGAAACGCAAGCATGCTGACCCAGGATGATGCCACTATTTTAGTTCTGGGAATTGCCCGAGTCAGTCGAAGATGTCTTCAGTCTATTTTCTCCCGCCGACATACGGCGGACGCGCGATGGCTCTTTGTCGAATTTAGAGACATTATTACTCGCAATCTGCTCCCGCCTGGTTGCGCTACGACACCACCCATCGTTCCCTGACCCCGAACTAGCACCCGCAAGAGATGCGCTGAATTGCATCCGCATCCTTACAAGGCTGTTGCCGTATGTCTATGAAGCCGATAACCTGGAGGAATGGGAAGATGAGTTTTTCTGGAGGCGGAGACGGAAAATGTCTCGCAAGGCACAGCTTTCGTCTCGGGTGCTCTTTGATGAATCTCGCAGCCAGGAAGAGGACGATGACGAAGGGGGAGTACAGACTGGTCGACGAGGGTTGTCGGAGGAAGATTTCGAAGATGTCAAGCCACTTGCTGAAGAACTGCTGGATACGCTTTTGGACCTGCTTTTCTTCAGCGGGTTCACGATACCACAGATACCCCCGTCGAAAGGGAAAGTCGTCTATTCCATATGGCAAAGTGGTGTAGGATGCAATACCGCTATGGGTTCGAATAAAGAGCTTGAGAGCAATAGAACGGAAGTGCTGAGACTATTGCTTACCATGACCGGCCAGTCCATGTACATGCAACCCAGTACGTACTTCCTTCCATTGCTTGTTTCAACCACACCAGCATAACTAACGCCAGTCAAGGCCTGCTACCCGTAAAGGGGGTGAAATCTCTCACGTACCTCGTTACCTGTGGTGATAAGAAATTAGTCATGTCACTGCTCTGCTCCCTGCTAAATACGACTATCAAGTATAACCCTACACCGTGGCGGTTACCATACGACCATGTCGTTTGGAAGGACCCCAAGCAGATCCTCGTCATATACTGTCTCCAATTTCTACTCGCTCTTCTTCTTTACCCTATCCCGGAAGATGGCCGGGGTAGTCTACCCAAGAACTACTATCGGCACTTCCTCGGACGCCTGCATCAGCCTCAGGATTTCCAGTTCCTAGTCGAAGGAATGACTAGAATACTAAACCAGCCGGTACGTATATTTCTTTCGGACTAACGAATGCCGTTCTCCTACATTTAATTAACCATATCCCTAGATGCAAGCAACCTCCTCTTATCTACCAGGAAGTCAGAAATCAATAAAATGGGCACCAGAAATGCTCATGCTATTCTGGGAAATGGTCCAGTGCAACAAGCGCTTCAGATCTTTCATCGTGGATTCCAACCGCGCTCATGATTTTATTATCATCTGCATATTCTATGCTATAGAGTACAAGACCGACCCGTCTAAAAATGGCTTGGTCAAGATGTGCATTTTCCTACTTCAGACGCTGAGCGTTGAGCCGAACTTTGGCAAAAATCTGTTCCGGAGATTCGAAGCCCAGGATACTCTGCCGCCCAGCATTCGACTAGAGAATTTCGGGGGCACTTATGGTGACTTCTTAATCATTGTAAGCATTTCTTTCTTGATCCGCCGAATTTACTGGATAACTGTCTCTCTGACCAACGTATAGTCCATCCATACGCTCATTACCACTAGCAAAGGGAAATTAGACGCCGTATACCCGGCGTTGCTTGCCATCATCAACAATGTGGCAGCATATGCCCAACGACTTTCTCCCGCCTGTGCTTCCAAGGTTCTTCAGCTATTTGTTTCAATGTCTGCCCCAAGTTTCCTATTAGCCAACGAGACGAACCATCTCCTTCTATCCTCCCTCCTTGAATTTATAAATACTGTCGTAGAACACCAGTTCAGCAGTGAGTACAGCCACTTATCTAGTCATGGTACCCATATTGTTTGTGACTACTAACATAGAATAGAGAACGCATATCTCGTTTATGTCGTACTCAAGTCCAGACGTCGGTTCGAGTCGCTCCGGGCATTCACCTTAGAAAGCGGTCAGCAGGAAATAGAACGGCAGAATCAACTACGAAAAGCTGCATCTAGTTCTAGCGGCGATCGTACCCATTCAAGGGATGGCGACTCCAATGAGACGGGAAGCGGAAGGCGACCTCTAAGCCATGTTCCGGAAGAAGAAGATGGAACATTTGCCATTGGCGACGATGATTCCGACGAAGATGGAGATGGAGATCAGCAGCCCTCTCGAGTTACTTCTCCGACAGCTGAAGGCTTCCGATCACCCCCCATTTCGCCCCTAGACGAGTCAGTACCGCTTCAACTTCGAGGATTGTCTGAAAAAGCACGAGGCAAGATGCCTGCAGGCCAGCCGTCATTTTCGCGTCAGAACAGCATGACGAGTCTAAGCAGCTATGCACCCACCGTCACCGCAAATGCTCGTGGCTTCATCCCTACTTCTTCATGGGTATGTATAACCTTACGTAGTTGATGTTGCTTATAGCTGATGAAAATTGTCAAAACCAGATTGAATCCTGGGTGCCCGAGCTTCCCCTTCATACCATTCTAACCATCATTTCCTCGATATCACACCGTATCCCAGCAGCCGCATTAGAGTCATCACTAAACCCGGAAGCTCGCACATTAATAACAGAGCTCCCGTCTTTCGCTGCAGCTCCACAGATCAGAGCAATACTAGCAGAACCATCTCCCATCCGCGTACATATGTTTGAATGGTCACCTCTTTCACTCGGCTGGTACGAGTCGCTTCTCTGGGGTTTCGTCTTCGCCAGCGAAATGGTTGTCGGGTCTGCCGCCAACGCAACACCAGGAACCGTCGGTGTCTGGAACGGAACTGCTATCAAATTATTCAGAGTACAGGAGACGGCGGCGCAAGGACCGACGCTACTTGCTCCCAAGGGCGCAGTTGACGCCGTGGGCAGCAGCCTGGTACAGCGGATAGGAAGCCTCAATATCACAGGCCGGAGTAGCAGTGCCAGCCAGGAAGGTCGAGAGGAGTCCAGCACCGCCCGGGTGAGAGAGAGGGAGGTCTAGCATATCTTCTTTTACTAGTGTTACTTTTCTCTTTGTCCTAGGGTCTGCTTTTTTGTTCATGTTAGCACTGCCGCTTCCCCTTCTTTGCCTAGTTATCGCGTGCACTTGTCTTGGTCCTCGCTCGCTCGTCTGATCGCATCGTCGACCATCCAACTAGTTATGTAGTCTCGCCGTCTGCAACCATATTCAACTGCTCCCTGTATATCAACCAGCATCAGCCTTCTCGTATTTTGCTCCCCCAGAACCGCCGTATTCGAGCTAGCGAGCCAAACAAGCCTCACACGTGGAGAGCGACGATCAACCAATTGGCAAACAAGCATCCATGCTGGCTGTGCTAATCAAATACTACGTCCCGAAGACCCATCCCGGCGTATATAAAGACCGTCCGCTGCGGTCTCCAAGCCACGAGAGCTCTTCAGAAGTTTTTTTCATGAACGAGAGCTGGTACTCCATACGGCCAGTCGTCTAAAGAAAGATGAAGCCTTTCATCCTGGCCTCTACGGCCATCCTCGCGGCCTCCCTCGAGCCTGTCGCCGCCCTCTCTGAACCGCTGCAAAACATCCTCATAAACACAGACCGAAGCCCGATTTATAGATATCCAACCGACGTGACCCGTGGAATCCTTCCTATCCCAGTTCATTCTCATAAGTAAGTGGTAGAGTTTGTCGTGATGATAATGGCTGCGGCTAATGCTTTCCATAGCGACTACTGGAGAGATGTTCCTTTCTATACTGGTACGCCTCGCAGCTGCTAGTATTCTCAACCTCAGCTTGGATAGCACTAACGATCAAGCTAGCGCTGTCTGCTGGATGCATCTCTGTTGAAGCTGATGTCTTCCTTTTCAATGACACTCTCTATGTATGTCTGCCCGAGTTTACCTTACATGATACATCACTAATTACTATCCCAGGTTGGACATGAAGAATCGGCCTTGACCAAGGAACGCACTCTCCAGTCCCTTTACATCGAGCCTCTCATGAATGTCCTTAAGAAGACCAACCCCAAGAGCCCCTTTGTAAGTGGGCCTACAAGGAAGTAAGTCGGCCTATAACTTCTAATTATAGTCAAAAACAACCAACTCAAACGATGATAGCGGTGTTTTCGATACCTCCTCAGGCCAAACGCTGTATCTCTGGATCGACGTCAAGAATAACGGTGAAAAGGCCTGGCCTCACATCGTCAAGGCTCTCCAACCGCTCCGAGATGCCAATTACCTGACCAAGGTCCAGAATAATGAGACCTTTGTTCCAGGACCAGTCACTGTGATTGGAACTGGTGGTACGCCACTTAGCCAGGTCGTTTCAGCCGCAAACCGTGACTATTTCTACGATGGCCCACTTAAGGATTTGACTGGCTTCACTTCTCTGATCTCTCCTATTGCTTCTACCAGTTTCATGGAGGTTGTTGGAGATATCAAAAGCGACAGTGAGAATCTGCTTAATCCTACCCAGCTGGAGGCTATTCGCAAGCAGATTAAGGCCGCAAAGGACAAGAGCATTGGTGTTCGTTACTGGGAGACTCCTGGATGGCCCATTCGTTTGAGAAATGAGTTGTGGAGAACACTTTGGAAGGAAGGTGTCGCCTTGTTGAATGCCGACGATGTAAATGCTGCCAAGGAGTATTTTTAATGAGGAATATTCCTCGACGATGATATTTCGTGCACGGTAGATATTCAGCTATTTCGATATAATATATAATATTTGACAGGTCCAGGTGGGTTTATCTCCGTCTCCCATGTATAGTATTTAGAGATAAAAACCTTATTCCCCAAAATATAAACATTGAACGACAAGCCCCAGACCAGAGGAGCAGTTTACTGCTCATCAGCATCTTTTAAAAAGGGAGCAGGTAGAGGAGTATCCGGCAATTCCTTATCGCCCACCTTGACCGGGTCGGCTGGGAGAAGAACAAAGAGCATTCGCACGGTTTCTGATCCCTTGTTATTCCACGAATGGATGGTACCCCTCTGCACCACGATATCATGCTGCTTCATAACCCTGGTAACGCCATTGTCCAGTTCCAGCTCAATCTCGCCATTCAGGACGATGCCGAAGTCCACACTAATGGTTCGATGCATTAAGCCGGGAAGGCCTGGCGCAAAATCGACGATTCGCAACGTCACATTGTCCTTCTCGACCAGGTTGACAATCTTGTTATGCATGTCAACCCATGGGCTTGTGTTGTCATCAGGGATACCGGCAGTGCGGAAGACGGTAATGAAGCCCATCTCCCCCTCTTTGGCAGGCTCAGGAGCGCCAGGCGCCATGGGGTTGTACGGACAAAGTTGGCAGTCTGAGTCGAAGATAGCTTCTCCCTTCTCATTGTGGCCGGTAACTAGTCGACGGACGGTAGGTGGGAGAGACATCTTGGGCAGCTGGCGGCGTGTATTCGCTCGACGAAGAGTTGACTTTGCCGTACGTAGGTATATGGGAGGGAGTATCAGATCAGCCCGAAGGATTGAGGGAGGGGCATCAGATGGCTGCGGGGAAGAGCTGCTTTCTTATACTTGGGCGTACAAGTCAATTGGCAGGCATTGACATGAATGATCACACGTCCATTCACCCATGGCCTTTCCAGAATGCCCAGCTGGCTCCAATTAGGTAATGTTCCGCATAAGACAGCTGGCTTGGTTGGTGTTCGCAGAACGTTGGCTGACGTGCATGTCCCTGCACTTTGACAAATCTGTTCTCGACGAGCAGCTTTGTAAGGATGCCTGAAGATGCGATTGGACTATAACCTGCGCATCGCGAAGCAACCAGCAGGCCAAGGCGCATCTTACCTGGGCAGTACATGAAATGGAGCGATAATGATAACCGTTGGTCTTAGCTGGTCCATATTAGAGACCAGAGACTCCGCAGGTCCGGACAGTCCTCTTTTTCCTCCTGTATCTCGCAAGGTCTTTTGCTCAGCGCGATTGCTGCTGATAAGAAGTGTCTAAAGTCTAAAAGTAGATTTGACCAATAGGAACCCCTTGTGTATTGTAAAGTGGGCCTTGGTCAGATGACTCGGATTAATAATTATCCATAAAATTACTAATTTCTGACTAATCTTAGATACGACGTCGAACTTTAAACCAACCAAGATTCTCTCTCTGTTATATCAAGCATTCTATAACTATTAACTAACTAACTGTGGGTATCTTGTTCCTTGACGCAGTGGCCGAGCCCATTTTGCACACTTGTTTCTATGAGTCCAGTGACATTGGAAGAAGCTCTCAGCCAGGCCGTCCGCAAGGATGTAAACCTGGTGGTTCGACATGTCGCCGGTGCTCCAACTCCTTGTCCACCAATCTTCTCCGCGCCAATAGGTGAACCGGATGAGCCTACTATATGCAAGCAGCACTTCCTAGCTGTCTCCATTAACCCTGGTGCCGAGAAGGAAACAAAGCAGGACACAGACAACGAGGATTCTGCAGACAGTGACGAGCTGCTTGTTTTCGCAATTGAGGTCCTGGTGTACACAACAGACAAGTTATCTACCCTCTTTGTCTCTAAAGCCGATTCTACCGGCTATCTTTCTCTCTTGAACCGTGATCAGAACTCACCAGCAGCATACTCATTGACCAGGAATGTCTTGAGCACATTCTTATACCACCTTGTTCGCATTTACCAGAAGCCGGATGTTACCCTTGTTCTCTCCCTCTTTGCAAGGGCACAGGATCAATACCTCTTCCCGGGGAGCTCGGAACACAAGGGGAAACATATATTGGATGACCGCGGACTAATAAAATGGTGGTGTCGCGTTATTGACCCTATCATGAAATCCTTAGAGCAGGGAAACAATGATCGCTCACCTATCAATTCCCTCGATACTGCTGCGACTGTACTCACAAAACAATCTGTTGCAACCCATCTTATCGTCCCTGGCTGTGATACATTCGAAACCAAGAATTTCATTCCGAAGAGTGGAGGGCCCGTCAATACCCCTGGTAGCCACTGGAGACTCGATTACCCTCTCCACCAAATCTGCTCTTATCCCAATTCCCCCCCTCGTTGTCTAGTTCCTCGGTTCCCTGATGATCCGAAAGCACGATTTCTTATTGATCTTGACGATGAGATAACAGACGAAAACCCTCCTCATGAGCTGAAGAATTCTGGGAAGTGGCATAGCGTAAAAACGCTCGATCAATTTTGGGAAATGATGTCCTATCGTCAGGAGTGCTCCGCTGGCAGGCTAGTTGGGTTTCTTTGGATGGTTGTCAAGCCTTCTACCAACCCTGTCAAGGTTTCTGATCCGACTCAATGTGAGGGTAGCTCCGCAAACGAGAACCAAGCAGTAAAATCCGATCCAGTCGCAAAGAGGGAAAGTCATACTGAGAATTTGTCAGTGAATCATGAACACGCCATTGATGATTCGATAATTGAAATCAGCAACAGCGACTACAAAGCACTTGCCGACTTCCTTCTTGATCTTGACTTTTCCAACCAGTCAGATGCGACGGCCAACACGAAGCTGTGGATTGAGGAGCTTTCTTCTTTGAGCGGCTGCAATAAGAAGGGCCTAAGAATCACAGGAACAGCAGCTCCAGTCGGCCCACCACCTCCAACAGTAACGTCGGTACCCCCTGTGTCCACCAATGTATTGGGTAATGGATTGATACGAAAAAGGAAACGACAACCAAGCGCCACTGCAGCAGTCCCGGGGGATAACACAGTCGTTCATGCCCATGGCCCTTCTTCATCCCAGACAGCAGGAGACGGCTTAAAAGTACACACCGATTTACAAGCAACCACTGTAACTCAAGAACAGACATCAAACGAACCGTCTGTCAATGTTTTGGGTGGCAACTTAATCCGAAAAAAGAAAAAAACAGAGGAGTAACTCCTCATGAAATCCATCATGCCTTAATGGCATCGGCATATAATGTGATGATTACGATCTCAGGATACCAGGTGAGATAGAATCGATGCCCAGTGAGAAGCGGCCGGCTATGAGCAATCGATGTTGTAAGTTAATGTTATTTGGGAGGAATGAAAGGAAATAATGATGTATCTATGAAAGGAAAGACAATAAATCGTATATGCGCTTTGTTTATACCGCAAAGACCGAAGTCAATTTAGTAGTTAGTTTACTAGCTAATTTCCCCGACGTCTTCACAATTTATTTAAGTTACTGGTGGCTGGACGCCCTACGGCTCCACATGTTTTTATGAGTTGAAAAATAATGAAAAAAAAAAAAAGAAACCCTTTCGAGTTGCTGGCGGTACTGGGAATCGAACCCAGGCTGGGGCAGCCACAATGCCACGTCATACCACTAGACCATACCACCTTATTCGATGAAAGGGGCATTTCACTCTAGACTCTTGACTAGATCTTAGCGCACTATTGATTACATAAAGCTTCGTTTCACTCCCACAAGAGCGACTTCAAACTCAGAAGACGTTTAAGGCAGCCG
Organism: Trichophyton rubrum CBS 118892; assembly: GCF_000151425.1. Lineage (NCBI taxonomy): Eukaryota > Fungi > Ascomycota > Eurotiomycetes > Onygenales > Arthrodermataceae > Trichophyton > Trichophyton rubrum. Next base: position 1,005,525 of record NW_003456425.1, on the reverse strand, counting down.
ATAGCGAGTGAAGAAGCATACGGGGAGATATAGCTAAAATTGGTGCCAACGGTATATATACGATTATCGCAAAGAACCAAACAAATCAATTTTACCTCCAAAACTCATAAGCTCTACCCCTCGACTAAATAGAAATTATTCCCCGGTTTTCCCGCTATCCTTCGAGTAGCGTTGACTGCTTAGACTTGACCTATAAGAGTATTATCTGTGCCGACTACCAGGAAAGCTTCGCCAATAGGCCTTTCGGATGACTACGAACAAAATACTTCCTTGTCTCATCAAGCAGAAGAAGGCCAAGTCCAAATGCGATAGGAAGGAAGAAATGTTCCACTGGAACACTTGTCGTAGCGACTGTGTTCTGAATTCCAGGGATGTAACAGACTATTCGAGCTCGTCAGTAACGTTTCAAAACAAATTCCAACGACAACCCTTTACTCTTTACTTACAGATGAAGATAATCATGAGAGAAAACAGCATAGCGGCGAAAAGGAGAGGATTCTGTGTTTTCTTGTTAAATATTGGAGGCTGCTGGAAGATGCTTAGTCGTCTAGTTCGAGTGGCCAGCAAATTGAAGAACTGCAAAATGACGAGGTTGACGAAGTAGATTGAAGATGCTTTGTTGGATATTTCGGTGACATATGCCGGGTCATATTGAGGGTCCAGTTTGCCGAATTTGAGAAGCATGGCGCTGAATGGAATGCCGCGCCTCTGTTAAGGTAAAGCACTGTATGAGCTCAAGTCCATCTTATTTCAACTCCGGACTTCGGGGTAATACTTACAGACATATACCAGAAAGCCATGACGAATGAGAGTAGACACTCATACACACCAATAAAGCCATATGCATGCAGAATGAAACGACCGTTGACTAATCGGTCTGTCTTCTGGTTGCGAGGAGGCCGAAGGAGGACATCCATCTCCGGCTGTTCGTAGGATAAGGTAATTGCCCCAGCAGCATCTGTAAACAAGCTTCATAGGAAGTTAGTAAGTCTCCATAGCCATGATTCCTACGAGGTTCCCTACCATATAATGACCTGTTACCATCATAGTTAGCATTCGCTGTTTTCTTTCTTTTTTCTTTTTATATATAGAACGGAAGAACATACCATGAGAAACGAAGACAAGGCCTGAGGGATACCGAGGAAAGTGTTTGCCAGAACAGGCCCTTTGCAGAAAGTCAGCATTAAATGGGTATCTATAAATCTGGAACAGTAGGTAGGCTTACAAAGTTCACTAAAACTCCCTGCCGGTAGAAGGTAGCAGATAGTCTTCTTCAAATTGTCTAGTAATAAGTCAGCAAATGTAAAATCGAGATGAGTGCATAATGGGGATTGGAAGGGATATCGTACCGAAAGTGACGCGGCCATATTTGACGGCCTCGACAATAGCGGCAAATGAGTCCAACAGGACCATGTCGGCAGCTTCGATGGCTATGTCAGATCCGCTACCTAGCGCTACTCCGACATCCGCAGCTTTCAGAGCCGGTGCATCATTCACACCATCGCCTGTCATTGCCACTATTTTTCCTCGGGACTGGAATTCCTTCACAATTCGCAGTTTCTGGTCAGGGGTAGTACGAGCAAAGACAATTTCCTCATATGTGCAGAGTTGATCCCACTGCTTGTCATTGAGAGTGATAAGCTCAGGGCCACTGATTACGAGTGGAGTTCGCTGTTCACGTTGGTTCTGTTGTTCCATTTCAAAATCGCGGCGTAAGTTATCAATGGAATGAACTACTGAATTTAAGGATTTGATTATCCCACAATCTACCGCAATGGCTTGAGCCGTGAGTTTAAAATCTCCTGTAACCTACAGAAAACTGTTAGTAAAATGCAACAAGAAAAGGTGTTCAGTGATCTAACCATTACTATCCTGATACCAGCGCCACGTAAAGTTTTAATCACTTCCGGTATTTCATCTCTCTGCCTCATCAGTTAGAAATAACAGTATCTCAAAGATAATGGTAAAGGCGACATACCAGAGGGTCAATCAATGCCCACATTCCAACAAAAGTAAGATCGGATTTCGCGTAATCCATGATGGACTTTTCAGGCTGTGCCATTTTTAGGCTATCTTCGGCAGCCTGGGTGACGTCTTTCCTCGCAAGTAGTATCACTCTCTTTCCTTCGCGAGACCATTTGTCCTTTGTTCTTTCGATAGACTCTCTGTCCATGTCAGATAACGCAGCAATAGAGCCATCACTCTTAAGAATCGTACGACAGCGTGGTAACAGGATATCTGGAGCCCCTTTTATCGAAAGTTCCCTGGATATAGTAAGTACTGGAATGTAAGGTCAGGGTAGCTTAATGACTCACATGTCTGTATGTTTTTCGGCGTTTTCTGTATCTGCTGATGGAACGGGAGCCATAACTCGGACCATGTACTTGTTTTTACTGCTGAAGGCGATCTCGAAGGCCTTTCTCCACTTCATCTTTAGTTTCTTAGTAGGCTCCAGAGACTCGGAGAATCGCAGAATGGCTTGGTCAGTAGGATCTCCGTGTATTTTCATTGACTGCGCAGGAAGCCTGAGAGTAGATGCATCTATTTCAGCTGCATTGCATAGAGCACCAAGTACCTGCGTGCGCTCCAGGGCATTATTAGCAAAATTAGAGCCTTCACACGCGGTACCATGGAACTTTTTGACGTCGTCTGCCCTGTATTCATGCCCGCCAGCAAAGCAGTCGGTAACAAACATTTCATTCTATAAGGAAATGCGAGTCAATGATAGTTACTCCAGATTAAGGGCGAAGGCTCTTACCTTAGTCAAAGTACCTGTCTTATCAGAGCAGATCACGGAGACTGATCCAAGTGTTTCTACCGTAGCAAGAGATTTGCAAAGAATATTATTCTTTCTCATGATTTTCGCTCCAATTGTAAGGCTCAGGGCGACAGCAACGGGAAGGCCCTCTGGAACAAAAGCTATACCGACACTCACACAATTGACTATGAGCAGTGGCACATTGATCCAGTTTGGATGAGATTTCCTCAACCATGCAGCCCTAAACCGTGTTAATAAATTAAAGGGGTATTGTTAGGGAAAGGTGAACTATACCAGACAACCACAACCAGAATGACAACAGAGGCGATAAAGCTAATGATAATCAAGACGAAGCGTAGTATCTCCTTCTGAATCGGTGTGAGTCCACGATTTGGTTTGCTCGTCAGGTTGGCAATGCGACCAAAGACGGTTTTATCTCCAGTTGCAATACATATGCCAGTGGCGGTACCTGAAACGCAGTGTGTCCCTTGGAGGCCAATGCATCGAGTTTCTAGGAAGTTCTTATCCGTAGACTCGACTGTGCCATCCACGGGCTCCGATTCACCTAAGAGAAGTTAGTAGATATAATAGCGCGGGTCATCTGGCGGAAGGCTTACCTGTGAGTATTGACCTATCGAACTTAGCATCGGACGATACCTCGACAAACCGAATATCGCAAGGCAGCTTATTCCCCTGTTTAATTTTGATCACATCTCCGGGCACAAGCTCAACAGCAGACATCACAACAGTAGCAGAGTCCCTAACGGCTGTACAGTCATCAGGAAGCATCGTGGTAATAGAGGCCATGACCCTTGAGGATGACCAATCCTGCCAGGCATTAAAACCAGCCTGGATGAAGAAGACTGCCAACAATACAATAGCTAGTGCGAGGTTTGCAAGGGCTGGGGGGTCTCCCAGGGGCTTCCAGGCGATAAAGACAAGGATGCATCCAGTCAAGAGCAGTATACCAAATCCGCCGAAGAAGTACCCCATGATTTTGCGAAACCATTCAGTACGGGGACGGGTGGGAGCATTTTTGCCATGCTCAAGTATACCTTTCCGGGCTTGGTCTGCAGAGAGACCTTGGGAAACTGAGGTATTTAGGCCTGATACTATGTTATCAATGGGGATCAAATGCCAGTCTAGTTCCGAGATGCCTGTTGTGGCACTCAAAGGTCAGCTAGATGACGCTTTGTATACAGTTAGCCAAGATGGCAAGAAACAACATGATCTCACCATCGACAGCTTGTGTGGCACCTTTGAGAGGCGCCTCCTTTGCCTTTTGGATGGACTCTTCAACGTTGTAAGAACTATTGATAGAGGTAAGTGAGTGGCCAGAGGGCTAGCTGATGTACTTGCTATTACGTACAGGGTACGATATGCAATTGGAAGGACGGTTTCTGGCGGCACGGTCCTACGCGCACTTCGAATGGACATGGAACCAACAGATGACTTCCTATGAAGAGAGCGACGTCGACTCTCTTGAGGCTGTTCCCCGCCCGCGTAACGAATACGCATGTCCGGGTCCACGTCAGCCTTTTCGGCGTCAACTTCACCCGGCATTGTGGATAGAAATGGACTAGAAAATGGGAAGAGAATGTACGGGGACTGGATAAGCAGGTAGAATGAAAAATTGATGAAATTGATCCCTCCGAAACGGTCTTTTTATATTAGTATTCCGACAGCAGATCGGCTACAGCCGCACAAACAACGCCGGAATTCCCTTCCCATGGTGAATGGGAGGGGGGAAAGATAGCAGAACTGGTAGCCCTTCAGCTTACAGTTGCCTCAAGCAGTTAATAGCCATGCACGGGCAACTAATATCACCACAACCGTTTCTCATGGCACGCACGCCACAGCTGAACCTCTCCTTGGGAACAGACGCGCCGGAACATTGTTCCAGCGAAGCTTTTGGGACAGGAAAAAGTCCCTCATAGTAATTTGACTTTCCCTTGCGCTTTCTAGCTTGTAGCTAGATTAAAGCTCGATCTAGACGTGGCGCAGCAAGGGGGCCGGTGGGCTCGGGGGATATCAAAATGCATTAAAGCACATGCTTTAATATACGAGAGACCAGGGAGGTCCGAATGGAGGACAGCTCAAGTCCGCCAATGTGACAAGAATGACTAGGCTGGAGGGCATATTATAATAACTAATCCAACAGTCGGAATATGCATCCGTGTTCCCGTCTTGACTAGCGGAATCAAAGGTTCGACGGCCAGAGTATCTAATAGCACGCGACTGCAATGTGAGGCAGGATACTGTCGGGTCGGCCAATCCCGCCTATCTAGTCAGATATTCCTATAGGCTGGTCCGCGTCCAGAGTCAACTTGGAAGAGGAAGAGATGGCTGCTTGAACACTTACCCACTTCTAATGCGACGCCGCTGTCCTGCATCCTTTGCGGGTGACGACGTTGAGCAGGGTAAACCTGCGCACAAGGCGTGGTCGCACAGGAGTCGTCAATTCCTACCGCACACAAGTACACAGCATGCAAACACGCAAGCTAAACAGGTTCTTGTCTGTCTTTTAAACGCTGAGCCGCCAAATGCGTCGCAGACAGGAAGATGGAAGAGCGAGTCGCTGATGTCGAAGGTTGAAGTTGGGTTTCCCAGCTGAAAACAAGCTTTGGCAGGCCGAGAAGCTCGTGCCACACCAGCAACGTCGTCGTTATCGATTAGTTATATTTCGATGGAATTATCTAACTACTAACTACGCAGGAGAGAGGCAGCAAGGCGATAGATGCCTCTTTCTTTGTAAGCGTGTTTACAGTCCGAGGCCGCCCAGGACTCAGCTGCTTCTTCTCTACTACATACCGTGCGACCCAGAATAAATGGGGGTGCTCCTCCCTCGTCGCAAGGAGAGGAGCAACCGACCAGTAAGCACAGCCACAGCGACATCCATGAAGAATGCATCCCACCAACGAGTTAAGTTAACTGACGGAGAGCCTGTGAAGGTGCACGCCGATCAGGTAGAGAAACTAACGGTCGGATAATTCATCCTGCAGTCCTGTTGCTTGCAGCGTTTCACGTAGCTCCAGCTGCAGTCTCCAGTTTCTACTGCGGGCGATTTTCCGCTGATGAGCTCCAGCCTGTTGGTGCGTCCGATTCTCCATATTTTATTTTATTATTCTGTGGAGTTTTCAGAAGCCGTTTTTCGGATAATTGACGAAGATTTAAGCGAGTCCTCCGACAGCAAAAGAGAAAATATCGCTATGCTAAGGCAAGAGAATAAAATAATAGCCCACCTCTCTTCCTCTGAGGTTCAGCAGGCCTGGAGTTTCAATTCAAACCATTAATTGAAGAGTTTTCCAGGGCCATCGCGTCACCTTAACGGAAACAGCCGTTCAGGAACAGATAATCAACCCTGGTTGAGCGACTTGACACACCTGCTTATTTCCCGCAAGTGGCAAAATGGTGCAACACCAACAGGCCCAGGAAACGCAATAACGACCCGACTAGTCGACAATAAATAATCATGAAAGAAAAGATTCCATGGGTTCGCAGGGAGGCTAAGGGTTAAATAGTCGAACGATTATGGAAAAGGGGAGAGAAGAGGCATAAGAAAAGAAAGGAAAGAGAGAAAAAAAGGAGAAAAGGAGAAGGTTTACACCATTCATCGCTCGCTTTTGGGGTGCCACGAAAGAGACTTCCAAGTGACGGCTGAGCTTCAAGAGGTTTAGTTTTCTCTAGGGAGTCCCGTCCGAGGCTGATAATAATAAAATAGGGAACTTCGAGAAATAATAAAGGGTGAAGCTGACGTTGCGTCAGCAAGTCAAGAAGGAAAAAGGCGCCTACTAGTGCTTAGGACGACGACGACGATGAGGAGGAGGAGGATGATAATACGGAGTACCAAAGTAAGTTCAAAAGTCCACGAGCAAGATCGTGTATCCTCCGCCGCTGTCCCTCCCTGTCGTTGCCCTCTTCACCTGATCTATATAACTACAGGGGTTGCATCAGATTCGTCCCATTCCAAAGCTTCGCATGCAGTCATTTCGCCTTACTGATTGGCGTCTTTCGAGGACGGGGGATCCACGGGCTTTAAGATTGATTAGTTAGACCAGTGGGCCGTCTTCTCTTTCTCGAGCTTTTTTTTCCTCTTCTCCTCAGGCCGTTGACTCCTTAATAATCTTTGGGCCTTTACTCTGAATGTCTGGAGAGAAGAGGGAAGGGCAGCTGATATTTGCAAGCCACAAAACAAAGCTGGTCTTCTTCCTTCCCTCTCCCTCCCACCATCAGCATCGCCTTCACTCTTCTTCCCCCGTCTCAAGTCTCCCGCATAACCAGGTGTCTATTTTTACTCGTCACCTTGTCTCCTTGGTTATAGTTAGAGGGGGTCAAGCTTTTTACGCTCTTTTTCTTTTTCTTTTTCTCTTCCATCTTTTGGTCCTTAAAAGTATGAGCTTGTCCTGAAAGCCTGCTCGAATTCACCTCCAAAACAATCTCTAGCAAAAGGAGACTCTTGCCCGTCTCTTTCTCTCTGCCTGAAAGAGGGAGACTGCCCCTCTAATAGAGCTCCTTGTTTTTTTAGAGACAGCCCTTGTTCTTGCGATCCATGGTGGCCGAAAGCGCGCTGGTTAACACGGTCACCACCTGCAGCCAACATGGCCAGAGTCTCTGGCTGGTTGCTGCGGGCTGGCTGGCTATCGGCTGGTACGTCTTTGTTGTTACTGTTAGCACAATAGGGACTATACAAGTGTGAGCTTCACGTTCTCTCCTCCTTAGCCTTGTGGTTATTGTGCTGTTAGATCTTGCATGCGAGTCCTGGCCATGGGGTTCACAGCTCCCCAGCCAACGTAGCTACCAACGCTAACAAGACCCTTCCGGTACAGATTCAGAAGATACTCCAGAACCCTTCCCAAGGCTACGAGAGCTCCCTCTGATCTGAATCTCCCACATGTCACCATTATCAGGCCTATCAAGGGCCTCGAGCCCTACCTCTACGAGAATCTTTCTTCCAGCTTTCAGCAAGACTATCCCAAGGACAAGCTCAGCATATCTCTCTGTCTCTCGTCAAGGGACGATCCCGCTTACCCAGTGATAGAAAAAGTCCTCGCGCGTTTCCCGGACATAGATGCGCGTCTCTACCTAGAGCCAAAGTATGAAGACCATGAGCTGGGACCTAACCCGAAGATTCGCAACATGAGCCAAGCATACCGCGAACTAAAGGGTGATGTCGTCTGGGTGGTCGACTGCAATGTCTGGCTAGGGAAAGGCGTTTGCGGGAGGATGGTAGAACGTCTGTGCGGACTGGACTCAAAGGGCCAGAAGTACAAGTTTGTGCATCACCTACCAGTCGTCGTTGACGTTGATAGCGAAGATGCCGCAAGGGACTTTGAGAAAAATGCCATATTCCCTCCAGCGGCGGCTATGAACGGGAACGGTGCGTTGAAATCTGCTCCCGGAAGTGTTGTGGCCACGAACACCGCCCCAGCTTCTCCGATTGAATATATCTCTTCAATTGGCGGCGGTCGATTAGAGGAGATATTCCTCGCCTCCTCCCATGCGAAGATGTACTGTGCTATCAACACCATTCTCGTTGCCCCTTGTGTCGTTGGAAAGTCAACCATGTTCAGACGTTCGCACCTCGACCAGGTTACCAAGAACCATGTCATACCTTCTCGACCATATCTCCGGAAACCAGGTCTGGACTCCCTCTCTGACAACATCTGCGAGGACCACCTGCTCGGAGAACGCATGTGGAATGGCAAACTCGAGGGAGAAGAGGAAGGCCAGCCGTCAGAATGGGGTAAACATGACCTTGTGTTCGGCGATCTTGCTATCCAACCGGTCACCAAGATGGCCACCTCCTCTTACATTAACCGCCGAGTTCGCTGGATCCGCGTTCGGAAATTCATAGTTATTCTAGCTACGATCGTTGAGCCAGGTATTGAATGTTTCGTTTGCTCTGCCTACCTCGCTTTCGGTATCACCACCGGCATCCCTCCCCTCCTCTCTGGTAGCCAGTACTGCTCAACTTATCTGTCAACATGGTCTGCATTCGGGCTAGTCTGGGGTCTAAGCGCCTTCGTCTGGATGCTAACAGACTTCTTCCTATACCGAACCCTTCTTTCTTTCGTCACTATCGAAGTAGACGAAAACACACCGCGCTTCGCCCGCCCTCCAGCTCCAGAATCGATTGCCAGACGACCATTCCTGGAATGGTTCCTTGCCTGGCTTGGCCGGGAGACCCTTGCTCTACCCATATGGGTATGGAGTGTCTTTGGCGGTGCTACCATCGTCTGGAGGGACCGTGAGTTCAGAGTGGGCATGGACAATGTCGCTCATGCCGTTGGTCCGGCCTCGAAGCAGCGATCATGCAATGGTTCGCTTAACAGCGACCCAAACGGCCAATCTCAACGGTCTTACGGGTCAGATGACAGCTGCGAAGTTCGACGGAGGACACCAATTGAGAACCTCACCAAAATGGGTATGAAAACTACCGCTGCTGCCATGGACCTCGACGAAACATCCCGTTTGATTTAATCCCTAATATCTGCACTCTTCTCATTTACGCCTTCTTCTTCTACTTCCTCATTCCTCTTCCTCCTATTCAGCAAGCCGATACACTTCTTCTACTTCTTCCTCTTTCTCGTATCGCCTCTTTTTTCCTCGTCTTTAGCCCTTCATGCATACACTTACACGAAAACCTATTCTGCTTTGTCTTTCACTGTTACAAATTTTATTAATTATCCTCTACCTAATAACCTCCCTTTCTCTACTTTTCTGGGTTGGTGTTGTTTCTCAACCGTCGATGGTTATGCATCTGTCCTGTGTTTTGGAGATGTCTATGACCTTCTAAATGTTATGTAAATATAGAAGGTTTTGTTCGAGTGCCAGGCCAGGTCGACGTCCACATCAAGTGTTCATGGCACCAATGTGATGTCGTGAATGTTATGGCCTCTTGCTACTACTATCTGTTAGATAGTGAAGATAATAAATGGAATCGTACGAATGAATACTTTCCGAGGACTCCGCCATCTAAACGTTTGATTCATAGATACATCACAGTCAAGTAAACGACAAGAAACTCTAGCAAAGCAGCAAAGATAATATTTGTATATAGTCGAGGATATTCTTGCGGTCACTACTTGCTTGGACCAGCATCATCTTCAGTCATTGGGACATCAGCATCGTCAACAGCACTCTTCTCCATATCCGAACCCTTCTCACAGGTCAGTAACCACTCCACTACCTGCTGACCCTTCGTAGTCTCTCGCGGTGTAGACGACTCGGCTTCCTCCACGTTGGCTTCATCCTCTGTGGCATCCTTTTCCTTGTCCTCTTCTTGCGTAGTCGCAGTAGCATTCCAGTCAGACTGCTCAGCAACAAAAACAGCATCATGGCCCGCGTTGTTCTTCAAAATAATGTCCGCTCCAGCTTCCACGAGCGCCTTGACACATTCTAGGTGGGTATTAAGAGCTGCCCAATGCAACGGTGTATTTCCAGAATGGTTCTTATGGTTTATAAGCTGAAGGTTTGAGGGTTCTTGCACTCCATTTTCAGTTCTGAGCAGGCTAAGAAGGTAATTTAATATTTCTAAAATGGTTAGAGTCAGCGGTCGATTCAGGGGTATTGAAAGATAGGCAGAGCATCACGTACCAGCGTTTCCATTAGCCGCGGGCCAGTGTAGGAGACATGAGCCAGTGCCTCCTTCGCTCTCATCCTCCGTATCTATAGCTGCTTTAATTATATCCGCTGGAGAGCAGTTATACTCTTGGCTGAATTTTGTGATGTCTACTTTTAATGATTCGAGATCACCCGCTCGTGCATCATAAATGAGATCATCCACGGCCTCGAAGGGCAGAGAAACCACATCCGTAGAAGCCATCTTGGTCTTATGCAAAATTATGCACCTAGCTAGGGATGTCTATGGGGACTTTTGGCTTGGTAAAACTCAGCTGTGTCCGTTGAGGCTCCAATCCGAGGTATCAACTTCGCTGCCTCGCCAGTCAGAACAAGATTTATTTGGTTTCTTCCCTAGGCACGCCAGTCAATATACGGAGATTCCTAATCCAAATCAGACACGTATTCGAGTAGGGTCGCGTTATAGTAGGAAAATGATCCCAATGAGGAGAATATAAAAAATGTTCTCAGGGTTTTTTGGAGGGGTATTAAGACCTTAGCTGCGACAAGATTCCAACTCATCCAGAAGCGAAAGGGTATATTATGAGTATATGGAGAGATAATACTCACAGTAAGTTCCTAGAAGATTTGTAAATGTGATTGTATTGGTCCTCGACTCTAAATTTCCAAGAGTATCAAATACCCTCAAAAATTAACCCCCTCAAAAAGGGTCACGTGAACAGATCTCGGAGATAATTTCTGTAATATCTTTGGTCTGTCGGGAGTTTGATGTGAGGATGTTGAGTATAATATAATTCACAACACACTAAGTGCATTTTCTATTATTTATCAAAAAGCTAGATAGAAGGCTATGCGATATACAAAAGTGCCAGAGAGCCCAACGCCAGAAACGTGTTCCCAAGATGCTGGTCAAAAAAAGAACCGTGACAACCATCTCTCCCACCCGTTGATGCAAAAAGACTACAGATCTAACGACTGGAACCTCTCGGGTATAGAAAAGAAAAAACAATCCACAACCCGTGGGTATACAAAAAGAAAGCTTATACCAATCAAAGAAGCAGAAGAAGGACTCAGTCTCGCAGCCAGGCTCTGCGTTTCTCTTCCTTTCTTTCTCGTCTTTTCTCCCTGAACGCTTTCAACTCCTTCTTCGTTAACTTCTTCCCGCTCCGCTCGGCTTTGAGGCTCTTCCCTTCATGGCTGTTGGCTGCGGCATCGACATCAAAGAACGCGTTCAGCTGTCGATAACTTTTGTTCTCGTCATTGAAGTTCTCTGGTCGTAAGCCAGCAGATTGCCATTGGCCCGTGAACCGGTTGAATGTGCCTGTAGCCGTGTACAGTATATTTGGGTCTTCGACGCCAGCTGCGGTTGATGCAGAAGGGCCCTCTTCAGTTCGTTGGGCGTACCAAGCTGTCGGGTCATAGTCACCGTGTATGGACGGGTCATACCCACCTGCAGCTCGTGGTTGTTTGGGTGCCTGTTGTATCTTATCTTCGTTTGCCCCCGAAGCGCCTGGTTGTGATGCTGTTGCGTCTGGAACTCGAGGATTCTCCCACTGGGACACCCCCGTGACGCGATTATAAAAGTAATAAGCCTGTGAATTATCATCCCACATAGCATCCCAGCCGTCATCTTCGACGACCCCTGGCACCGGCTCATCAGGAAGGGGAGGAACTTCTTCATCCGGCAGTGGAGGCTGTGAGCCATCCTTGACCTCTTCAAAATTCACCTCACCCTCTTCTACCTCATCCTTCTTTTTCTCATGTTCTTCACTTTTTCCTGGCACTTCGTCATCCTCGAGCTTCTTCGGCGTAGGCTCTGTCTTTGGGGAACCGGGTTCGTCAGCAGGACGGGTAGGCTCCGCAGGTGCATCCTCGGCCATTATTGAGTATAAATGAAGCTATGGTATAGAAACATAGGAAACCATCTGTACCCGTCTGGTGTGTGTGTCATTGCAAAACTTGCCGAAGGGGAGTTGGATTCTGATCAAGGACGGCATGGAACTTGAAAGGAATAGGAAAATATCCTAGCCTCTTTTGGATTAGTGATGTTAATAATAAATTTGAAATGGATAGCACGTGATATGGAATTGCCGCGAGCTGGCTTTTGCTTGAAGATGGGAATACTTGAGGTATTCTCACGAATTAGGGCTGTTAGTATAGGATATACATGGTTAATTGTGTATATTTAGGGAAAATAGTGTATTGGTATATATAGTAGTAGCTTCTTTTCACCAGGGTGGATTGTAATCGCGGCAAGTGGCATTTTAACTACGTTTTTATTCACAAAATGAAAAGACTAAAAACGCAAATAACCAGACCGCCAACCCTGAACGCCAACACCACACTGAAGGTGTACCGGATAGATGTGGCCTATGCCGTCCCTAGCTACTATATTCTCTATTTTCGTCTTAAATACCTGATGGATAACTTGAGACTTCATGACTGGCTTCTAAGGAAATTGTACCCCAGAGGCATACCCCTCGTACTACGTTTCTCTATGCTAGATATCAAGCAACTTCTAGATTTCCGCAACACTTACCCATTATCTGTATACAACAGCGATGAATGTTGTACGTTTTGATACTTGCAATCCGCTCATAGGCTATGGAAATTTACCTGATACTGGAATACCCCGCTACAGCCCCTCTCCGTGGCACATAGCCTGTACCAAAGGGTGCATGGAATGAACAGCGACTCAAACGCGAAGGTTAAACGTATATGAACGATATGGATATTAACACAGACCTGTCCAGGCATTATCCCTTCTGTCAGGCTGCATCTATGCTCAACATTGCTCTCTATCGAAATGGCCACGTATAGTTTTACAAGCCAAGCTCGGTAGTGGTTTCCGACCACGCAAAAAATAATCAGAGGAAAGAAACACCACATCGCCCTATCTACAGCGGAAGGGAGAAAAAAAAGGAGCCAAAGGAGTCTAGAATCTACTAAGGCGTCTGCGGGTTGGCCAAAGAATCGGGATTTAACACGACTCAGAAAAAGAATTCTATATTTTTGGAAACTACGTAATTACCTATGAACACAGGCTGCGGGGTCAAGGCAAATGGGAAACATTGGAAGATCTGGCCGAAGCTTCTAAGCCGCAAACAAACCTGCTGCAATTCACTGTTTTGGTTAAAATTCCAATGTCAAACTTCTCGCGTTAAGGCCATGGTACGGGTCGTTAACGTGCACGCATGTCTGACATGGGGGGTTGGGGGGACTCTAATTTTTTATTCCCTTTTAGGTTGCTGGCGAGCAACCCGGCTGAGGTACCGATATAACGGATGACAAGACCGCCCTGTGTGAGGGCAGGGAACATCTAAGGCCACGCCGGACGGAGAGAGTTGCAGGATTTCCTTTTTCACCGAGAGCCAGACTGCTGCGAGTTAGATGCAAGTAAACATGTTTTTCATGTCATTTTACGGCATTCCAACGACACACTCTACTCTACCCCACATGTGTTTGGGTCGTACGCCAAACAAGCTGCAATCGACAAACTGGTGACAAGTTACTAGCCAGGAGCGAAGGGTAGGATGAAACGCACTGAAAGGCGGGGTAGGTATCTTGCTGTGCTGCAATGGTGCCTTTTCTTCGGCCTGAGGTGTAGCGAAGGGAGAGGATATGGGATTGATTCAGTAGAACGATCGTTGGTCGGGGTGGTAGCAAGTCGATGCTGTATAGAGACATGAAGCGTCACTGGCATGGATGTCCACAAAAAATTCCGAGCCTGTAAAAGGAGAAGGGACAGAGGAAGGAAATGATAGAACAGGAACAAAAGGTTTGTACTGGGGAATCAACGAGCATATCACTGCTTTCAAGGCAAGAATCACCACCGTCAATCAAATATTTGCCGATTCTTCTCAGCCAGCCTGGTTGACGGGTGAAGAGAACGAATCGTGGGTAGAACATCTTTCACGTCGTGGTAACAGCAAAGGCTGCTGGCTGGAGGGGATATTGTTCCCCCCGTCTGATTGTGGCAGGTCAACTGTGCAGCAGGAAGTCATCGACAGGAAAAAATAAAAATATTATCTCACTGTCAAGGGAATGGATAATTGAAAAGCGGCTTGTACTCTGTACGACAGCGAAGAGATAACTGCATTGTATATGCACATATTATTGCAATCTCGCCATCTTGCCCGCTGCTGACATGCAGTCAGGAAGTTGATCTCGCTGCATGCCACTCTCGATCTCCGATCCTCTCCCACCTTGGAGATGAAATGGAAGAAGTACTACGTAAAAAAACCAAGGAAATGCATCACATAGCTAATGGGGATGGGTGGCTTCTAGCCACAGAATGACGGACTGACCCCCAATAACTGGGCGATCCGAGTGGAGAATGCTCTCAAATCAATTATCCCAAGAAGTACGGAGCACTCCGTATAGATCAAAGTCGTTTTTGGCTTCCAGGAACCAATTTTCTTATTTTTAAGCTACTCTCGAGCCTTTCCCTGACCGCTCAAAGCCATAAGGCCTTGTCGGAAAAAGTCTGAAGGGTAAAAAAATTTGATCGTACACCGACATCCACCCAGCTGAGCATAAGGAGATGATAGAAAAGAATAATAGACAACCCCGGAAGTTTGATATCGAAGTGGGTCGAAAAGACAAAAATATCTTTTCGCACTGACAATGGAGAAGACCATCATCACGTTCTAGGTCAGTTTGAGTGGGAATAGTTGGCGTTTGATCGCGGGCCCTCAGACCGCCCAGACAGACGAGAGGAGAATGGGGGTCTTACGGCAGCGAAAGCCTGTAAGCGGAGAATAATAGCAGCCTGTCCAGCCACCCAACGTGATCTAGGATTCCAGGACTCGGCCGTTGTACAACAGGTGAAGTGCTTAAAAAAAAAAAAAGACGAAGCCAGCATGTTGATATCGAATAAGCAGCGCCAGAGACTTCAGGGCTCTGGCATGAAAGTTGCACCGGCGTCGTCCACGGATAGCCTCTGAGGAAATTTGATCCGATCATCCATGTGCACGAATTGACAGCCAGGAAAAAGGAGAGTTGAGGTGATTTGGCTCAGCTCATCCCTGGTTTACCCGTACGGATTGTGTGGTTTTGCCATTTAGTTTGGCTGCCAACTGGCCTGCCAAAAAATTGTATCGACAACTGTTTTCCTTGTTAAGAAATCGATAATCCGACGCTGAAGATCGGATACATCAAGTGACAACCGAGAGGTGGAAGCGGCCTTTGCTCAGACGCATTATGCATACTGGTTTTAATTTGGCTTCTGCAGGAGTTGAAAAAAGGTCTGAAGTGAAGTATTTGCATGCCTCTGGATAGCCAGCTTCAGCCTTCAGCGACCCACAAGTGTATGAATCTGGACTGTCTAAGTGCCTGCTGGCCCTACTCGAGGGATACCTGACGTCTCCTAGTCGAGGCCGGGATTCAGATGTGTAGCGAGTGAAGCCGCGACAGCATTTCAGCAGCAGCAGCGGCGGCGGCGGCGGCGGAAGCAGCAGCAAAGGAAGAAAAAACAAAAAAAAAAGAAAAAAGGGGCTAAACGAAAGTATGGGGGAAGCGCCGATCACTTGCGCTTTTGGGACAGCAGACGCTAGACTGCATTGGGCAGCAGATCAACAGGGTAAATAGCTTATGTCAGCGTCCGTTTACCGACTTTTTTCTTTTCGGGGCGAGAGAGGAAAAGACGAGGACGAAGAAGAAGAAGAAGCAAAAACAACATCTCCAAAAGGCAAACAGAAGGAAGCTTCAGATAATATTTTTATTTAACGGGGAAACCAGCAGCTTTGACGTTGCCTCCCCTGATCGTCTTTTCCCTTTTTGCCCGCTGGCTCGGGGATTATCCAAGCATGTACCTGTGCTGGACTGACTCGCAGTGCCCTTCTCCATGTTTTTGGCCCCAGGCTAAGAATAACACGGGAAGTTGATCCCAGTGATAGTCGGCCAAAACCTGGGGTAGGAGTTTGTGCTGAGGTTCGGCGACGCTAAGAAGAAACAGCACAGAGGGATAGCAGAGTAGAGCAGCGCCCCTAGAGGGATTCTCGAGGCTTCATACGCGGCCAGTGGTTGCTAAGAGTCTCAGAGCGAATCAGGGGGCGGCGAAAAGAAAAGCAATCGGAGTGGCAGAGAGATTGAAGAGTAAAGCTGGCAATGCATGATGGCTTGGACGTTACACTTGTACAACCGTGCAGGCAAATACGTACCGTCCGGATGCCCCGTAGCTTGACCTCGAGCTTGCCGTACTCCAACGCAGGAACCACGAAGATGGACTGGAGGTAACTCCTGAAGCGAAAACTGCTGCAGTGGGGAGAGTGTTGCCAGTAACTAACAAACATGTCTACTAGTCATTAGTTGAGCTGAAGCGAGAGAGAAAAATAATGGTATGCGATGCTCTGGACCGCTTAGTGCCATGGGACTATTAGATCCTTGGTCAAGCAGTCTAAACAACCTAGTCAACCAGGCTGGTGGAAAACGGAAGCTTTCCCTTTGTTGCTGATGAGCCCAAGGGAAAGCTCTTACGCGCCCTAGGTCTCTGCTACCTGCGTCCGCGGCCGCCTCAGCCCTGCCTCCCCCTTGCGCACTATTGAACCAACTGGCAAAAGCTTGCTGGGACTTCCCTGACCTGATTATCAGCAAAATATGAAATAAAATTATTCCCTGGTCAGTTTAATTGCATGAAGAAATTGACTTGTTGGTTCCATCGAGTAATAGTAGCTTATCCTCCCTTATAACTCTCTTGTGCGAGATCGATGTATGAGAATCAACTGCAAACACCAGAATGGAGTGGGGATCCACATAAATCCAGCAGGGCAGTTGGGTTGGAGATTTGTTTCCCCCCATGCAGTCACTTGCTTCCCGGTCCAATCGAGAGCTTCCCTTTGCTGGAAAAAGCAATAAGTCAATATTGTGGCTTTCCAGCATTGAGGAGGGACTTGGAATTAACATCCAGGATGCAGATATCGTTTTGAGGTCATACAGCTATTGTCTAGGAAAAGGGTGAATGTACCCTTCTTACACACTGTGTGACATTCTGTGGGAGAGCTACATGACTGGACATGAAGCGCTCAAATCGTCTTTCTTGCCTAATATGATCGGTTCCATTGCTGATGCCATGGCTTCGCTTGCCATCTCATAGTCTACAAGGTATGGACTTGTGTAGGATCAAAGCGAGTTCAGATTTTTTTTTTCCTTTTCGTTTTCAGTATATGCAAGAGACGGAGGCGGCGGAGAATGAACGGGTGGGCTGGCGGCGCTCGCTCTTCTGCTCTAGGCCAAAGTACTACTAGAGTCAAGAGTGGAAAAGTCCATCTAGAACTGAACCCGTGCATGTACAGCTTAGACCCGCCGATCCTAATACAGGCCATACCACATTCCCGTGTAAACGAGATGGGCGGCGGGATTTGCAACCCAACCCCAATGTGGCAAAGACGATATCTCCCTTTGCGTTTGAGTTCAATTGTTGCACAGTATTGTCTGCCAGTAACCCCTTTTTTCAGTCCGAAAGTGACTGTCAAACCTCTCCAGAATGTCTATATAAGGAGCTTGAAGTCTGCCCATCCATCGACTTTTTTTTCTCCATCAGCATCACTCTCAAGCATCTCACAACAACTTCCAAAACAGCCTCAATCTCCAACAATCGACTTCTTCTTTTTTAAGAGAAATCCTCTTCCAAAAAACCAATCAGTCAAAATGAAGTTCTCCATTGCCGCCGCTGTTTTGGCCCTTGCCACCGCTGTTGTTGCCCACCCCGGTGCTGGCTACGTCTCTACCCCCGAGAAGGAGGCCAACTTCCAGCAGAACTTCCAGAAGTTCGTCACTGCCTGCGGTAACGGCAACCAGGTCTCCTGCTGCAACACTGAGACCAAGAAGGTCGGCGCTCCCCTCACCGCCGGTGGCCTCATCCCAATCCTCGACAACCTCAACCTCGACGACTTCTCCCTCCTCAAGGGTTGCTCCAAGGTCGACGTTGCTGGTAAGTTACTCATACTATCCATTCCGGGGTATCAAAAAAAAAAAAAAAAAAAAAAAAAAAAAAAGAGCTTCTCGCTAACATATCATCTCTACAGCTGTCATCGGAGTCCAGGACCTCCTCAACTCCAACTGCAAGACCCAGGTCTCCTGCTGCAAGGTCGGCGACACCAACCAGGTAAGCATTCATCCCTATACAATCCTCTCTTCCGCCAGCATAACTAACAAACTCTCTAGGTTGGTCTCGTCAACGCCAACGTCGACCTCAAGTGTGCTGCCCAGAACATCCTCTAGATGGCCTAGTAACTCCCTTCTTGACACCGATGGTCTTGGATCACAGCCTGATTCAGCCTACATCAACCGGCATACATCTTGGTGGTTTCTTCTAGAGGCCAATGCCACCGTGTCTCTCCTTTCCTTTCTGTTCCTTATGTTACCCAAAGGGGTTGAGATTCGGGATAGAACATCCACCTCCACTGTCTGTTGGCTTTCCTGTTATTAGATAATAATATGCTTAGTACTTAATATATTCTATTTGCGACTGCATACTTCACTTCTTCCTGCAGCCTTTTTCTGCCTTTTTTTTTCACGGTTCTAATTTTCAATCAAAACACTTCATAAATATTTCATTATCAACGGCCATAACTGCTCCAACAATGCGTATCTTGGTATAATGGCTCCCCTAGCACAGTTCGAATAACCTGTAACAATCATTCTCGTGTACGCGTAAGTAGGGCAAGGAGTCAACTTTGAGGTTGAGGTTCATCAGGTGGATCCCTGCGCACGGGCTCAGCCCCAGTTTACCGGAACTTTGTATTACCGAAAACCGAAAGTCAACTCATGACTTACATAAGCATATACCTTCCACAACATCCCCCGTCCAAGGTATTTCTTTTGCCTTCCAGCTTTTGTGGATGAACATATTCCTGGTTAGACGGAATAAACAAAGGAGACGCTACTACTTTGTGACCTCATGGCTGAGCTGTTACGGCTTGATGACTTGGCAACGTAGCTTTCAGCTGATGCGTTTCCTTTGACTTCCAGAGTATGCTACTAGGTACCTTCTCCTGAGGGCTAAGAGCTCTAGTCTTGACCATATAGACATAGTCGGAAGCCACAGAAGGGATTATCAACTGTAGTTGACGGTACCACTGCAAAAGGGGAGAGGGACGGCAGCTGAGCCTGGAAATGCCAGGATCTTGTCAGCCTAGCTGTCCCGTCCAGTCAAGTGTTTGACTACTGGTTGCCGGCTTCTTGTGACAGGTATCCTTCAATTCAGCAAAAGGGGGCAGTATTGGATACGACAAGTTGCACCAGACATGTGTAATTTATGCATTACTCATTAAGTAAGCGAGGATATATCCAGACATATGTAGCTTATCAAAGAAAGGGAGCTGTACTCCGTACCTGCATGGCTTTTCGTATGCTTCACCTGCATATTTCGACATCCCTCTGCATACGTCTGGCCTATAAATAGCATTCTTTTCTGGCAACATAACATGTCAAGGAAGAGAAAAAAAAATACCAAAAAAAGACAAGGGTGTATCAATTTATTGTGCTCTGGATCTTGCTAATACCCAAGGACGCCTAAAAAGATAAGATAAAATCAGAATAACGATGCCTTAATACAGTCTCTTTATCTTTTATCCAATGCTACTACGCGGTCACACCATTTGGAGCAGCAGAGTCGGTGTCAGCTGGAGTACTACCCTGCTGTGTCTCTAGGGATATCCTTTTGCTAAGCAGCCTCTTTAGAGAGTTCCGGCTAGAGGATTTGGGTGAACCTGGTTCTGGCGAAGCAGGTAGTGGGGGTAATGAGGAAGGGGATGGCAGACTCTCTGAGGAGGTCTTTTCTATCTTCTCAGAGTTGGCATGGGGGGTGGCCTGGTTTGCTGTTCCATCATTGTCTGCGGAACAACTGGACTGGTTCAATGTAGCATTTGTATGGTTTGTGTTCAGGGTATCTCCATCCATAACTGATTGTAAATCTGGTAACAACCATCCTCGTGAAACATTATTTCCTGGATCTAGGGAGGATGTGGTAGTGGTGGCGGCGGTGGTAGAAGTGTCACTCTTCTGTTGACTAGGCGATCCAGCAGAGTTATTATTTTCACCACCATTGTTACCAAACATCTCCTCAACAAAAGGGAGGCTAGATCCGGTGAAGGCCTTGCCAAAGACATCTGGCTTCAAGTCAAGCTGGAACCTTGGGTCTGGAGGGAAGTAGGGCCGGTTGACATGCGAGGTGACAGGCGACATCTGGAGCTCTGGAGCTGGTTCTGTCGCGGTCGACATTGCGGTCGACGGTCTAGATCTGAGAGACGAGAAGACAGACATTCGGCGAGCCCGTCTCTTCCCCTCCTTGAAGAATTGTGGTTGTGGCTGCTGCCCGTCACTCCGTACTGACATCAACGACTGCTTCTTGGATACCATTATCCCTGGGGACCCTGGCTGCTCATTCTGTGGCGACACGGGCAGCTCTACCGAAGCTGGGTTCACGGATTTGTCGTCATCGCCTCGAGCTGGCGTACGGGGCTCGTTCTCGGCCGCGGGCTGGCTCGTTGCCGACGATGGATTGATGTGCGGAAAATCGAGCTCGACCCGGGGAGCTTTATGGTTAGTCCCGTTCTTCTGCCCTGCAGACGCCTCAGCAGCATCATTGCCTGCCGACGCTGACGCTGCTTCCTTCTCTCGCGTCTGGCGAGAACGTCGACGGGAGAACAGAGAGGCAAACAGAGGCATGGCTCTGAGCGGTGAAGAGCGGACCGGTGGGCTGGAGGAGAAGAGAGTTGGAGGTGCTCGCTTGGATAGCTGCAACGGCGGGAGGAGAGCTTTCGGTTCTGCTAGGCCCGGGGATGATAACAAAAGGAAGCTATATCAACGATTCCAGCCGATGCAGCCGAAGCGAGCAGGGGGGGAGGAAGAAAGAAAAAGCGAAGCAAAGAAAAGAACGAAGAGAGAAAGCCAAACGGATAACCAAACGCAAGGTAAATAATAATAATAATAATAATATGAGTTCTGCTCTTCTGCTCTCTCCCCTGGAAGAGACGGAGCGAAGATCTTCAGGCCGTGGCGTGAAAGGGGGCCAAATAACACCCTTCCAGCGTCTACTATGTACGGCACAGGAGGTTCTGCAGCGGCCTCCAGACGCTTCTCAATCGCTCAGGGACACACTTGCTTTCGTGAAGGTGTTTGGAAAAGTCTGTCGTTATGGATCGAGTGAAGCAGCAACTTGGGCATCACGCTGGGAGCAGCAAGCAGCAGCAGCAGCAGCAGCAGCAGGGCAGACCCTGGCCAGCGAGATCTCTGTGGAGACGGGACTGAAAGAACCAGTCGTTTTCGTCCATGGCAACCTGCATCGCCCCGAAGAGGCCTCGCCCTTCTCAGGAGGGAGGGAAGAGGAGGAAAAGGGGGCACAGGTTGCAGCTGGATTATTCTCCCTCTTGCTTCCCTTTGTTCTTCCTGCATGTCTCTGTGCCCAATGTTTTGCATTACTTGCTGTCTTTTGCGAGCCCTACGGGACGTTTATTCGCTGCCGTTGGCGCACCGGGATTGCGATGTCTCCTGCTCGCGTTGAGATCTAAATCGCAATGTGTGACAGGCGCCGGCAAGGTCACTACGGTACCAGGCTACATAGCTTCTAGCAAGCGTCGGCTGTGTCGGGTGTACCAAGAGAGCTCGCCTAACTCTGCCCTCGTCTTATTATTCTAACGCATCTGAGGCAGAAGAAAATCGATCGCACGCACGCAGGCTGTGAAGAGCTTTCGGGTTTGTTTTGGGTCCCGCCCGCAAGGTTCCACATCTCGGTCCAGGGGTCTGCGGAAGGGAAGCTAGTTTTTATCCTTACCCTTGCGGCCGGAGATTTTTGAACCTGGACGAGAAACGGTGACAGCCAGCATCCAGACAGAGAGACATGCTGATAATGCATGGCAACTGTTTCTTTCTACGGAGTGCTTGGTGCAAAGTGTCCTGCTGGAGACGGATACGGGCAGTTCGTTGTCTATTATGTACAAAAGGAAGAAACGGCCAAAAAAAAAAAAAAAAAACTATTCTATCAGATAGGAAGCACGGTAAGCTCAGGCTGACACAACTATGCAGGTCTTAAGTCTCAAACAGATCTTAGTCGGGTCTATGATGGTCCGATTTCTAATCGCCATTGCATGCATCTACAGCTTGCTCTGCGCGGCTGGTTTATATAGCTTGTTGGTTGCTGCTATAACTTCAGCAGCCTCCTTCTCGATACGAGTGAGAAGCTCGGCACAGGTTGGAATGTCACGGATAAGACCGATGACCTGTCCCGCAGTCCAGACCTATTCCACGGTGGAAGAGAAGAATACAAGTTAGCATAACTATAACCTGGGAAGGGAAGGGAGAAGAAAAAAGAGTGGAAACGGAATTGTGCTTCCAGTAAAGAAAAGACGGGGGTGAACGGGGTAAACGGGGAGAAATGGACTTACTCCATAATCCACGTCACCGTTGATAAAGACTTGACGCCCACGCTTTCCACTAACGAGATGCGCAAGCTCGGAAAATTCACCCGTCTGGCTCTCCTTCTCGATCTTATACGCCTCCGCTGCAACCTTGTTGTTGAACAGACGGGATGTATTCCTCCACCGGCGAAGAAGCAGCTGAGTGTCCGTCTCATCTGCCTTCACAATGGCTTCCTTAATGTTATTATGGATGGGTGCTTCAACAGTGCACATGAATCGTGTACCCATGTTAATTCCGCATGCACCTAGCGCCAGTGCAGCAGCTAAACCGTTGCCGTCCGCAAATCCACCCGATGCAATGAACGGAACACCCAGATCCTGTCTGGCACGGCTCAAAAGGATAAAGTTTGTAATATCGGTCTCTCCAACGTGTCCAGCGCATTCAAAGCCGTCGATAGAGAGGAAATCCACGCCTAGCTTGACAGCCGACTTGGCATGTCTGATGGTAGTACATTTATGGAGAACGGTGCAGCCGGCCTTCTTCAGTTGCGTGATGATAGGGCCAGGGTTGTTTCCTGCGGTTTCAACGATGCGGACTCCTTCTTCAATGATGACTTTGGCGTAGGCGGGATAGTCAGGCGGTGTAAGTGCGGGCAGGAAAGTGAGATTGACACCAAACGGATTCTTGGTCATCGTCCTGGTC
Source organism: Trichophyton rubrum CBS 118892 (assembly GCF_000151425.1). NCBI lineage: Eukaryota > Fungi > Ascomycota > Eurotiomycetes > Onygenales > Arthrodermataceae > Trichophyton > Trichophyton rubrum. The sequence continues at coordinate 982,127 of NW_003456425.1, read as the reverse complement.
TTTCGGATTTCCTTTCGGAGATCTTCGGGAGTAGGTTGTGTCAGGGCGGTAAGCTGTTGCCATTATTTGATACCCGTTAGCAATCAAATCACATTTACAGAACAGAAATGGCTCGACAGATGTGAAGGACGTACGATTCCAAGTCCGCCAGCGTTACTGACGGCGGATGCTAGCTCAGCGTATCCAACCCATTGCATACCACCCTGGACAACAGGAACTGGGTATCTGTTAGCATAACCTGCACAAGAGGCCTCGCGAGCATTGAAGACTTAAACTGACTTCTGATCCCTAGCTTCCGCGTGAGTTCGGTGGTGAAAGGCATCGTCGACAAGTTAAAGTCAAGGGTATCAGCGGTATGTAGTCTATACTTCTAGTCTAGAAAAGCGAACGTGAGATTTCAGGGACTAGGGAGGACGCAGGACAGGACGACTGCAAGAAAAAAGAATGATATATCCAGGCGACATTTCCCCCCAAGAAGGATGCCATGAAGAAACGTCGCTTCGCTTTCGCGGCTCTCCAGCAAGACATCACAGGCCGAGGACCGAGGCACCTTGCTCGCGTGACACGTCATGTGACCATTTTTGAGTCTGTGCTTACTCAGCATATTTAGTGCAGATGACAACAGAGAAGCAACGTTTTCAGTTGATAATTAATGATGGAGCAGTCGAGCTGAAGCCTGCTCTGCAAGCATATTTTAGACATGTAAGATATGACAAGAGCTTTGGATAGATATTATTCGTATATGCAATTAGATTGAAATATGTTATTGGACCGTGTTTACTCCGGAACTCGGATAGTAAAAGGACCTAATATTGGTGCCTCGCAGAAAATAGAACCTGCTGATAATAACTAAACACAGACAGTAATTTGTGACCCTGATATGAAACCCAGCTCGCTCATTGAAAGAGTGGACTGGGCGATTAACGACGGGTTGAAATATGCTTTCTCACTCTCAAAACCTCATGACCATCTCGATGAGCCACGACAGAATGCCGCAGCTTAGAGTGAGATGTCGCTAAAAAGCATCTCTTTCATTCCGAGCGTATCATCCACAGGAACTGTAGCAACAAGCCGGTCTGAGATGAAAGCTGAGGTCCTTGATGTAAGGAGGAGAAGAAGAAAGGAAGGAGAAGGGAAGTTTTTGTGCCAGTTCCACCACTGCATTTCCCGAAATGGAGCTTAACGGCAAAATATTTCTCCAGTCATGTGTTTGGAATTAGCGCGGTTGTGATTGGCTCCGATATCTGCCGATTCTACCTTACATAAGCCGAGGGCAACTTCATTATTTGTTCGGGACGTTTCTGGTTTGGGGATTTCGCCTATGATGTCCCGTTGAGAGCAGAGACATAACAGGGCAATTCAATCACACGCGAAGATGTTCTCCAACAGGCTAGCGCAGCAGTCGCTGAGACGACGTAAGTGGTTATATCTTTGCCAATTGACGGACTGTTTGGTGCTAATCGTCGTCCTAGTTGCAACACAACACCCATCTGCATTCAGAAACTCGGTATCCAAGTTCGCCAGCCCGGCTGCCATTGCAGCTGGAAACTATGCTCAGTTCAGGTCAGTATCTTCATTGATATACCTCAGATTCTATTGTTACACGCCTGGCATGATTGTGGTGTGGGTTGTGGAGGTGGATAACCCTGAGATTCAATCAACGTTGACGGTCGAGGAATGGGCATATAAGCGCATATCTAATCAACTTAAGAACTAATTAAAAAATATTATATCAGACCTGCAACATCTTCTGCGGCTCCCTCCGGCACCGCTGAGCCTAACAACATCCTCGCCAAACAGCGCCTTAACCGCCCCGTCTCTCCACATCTCAGCATATACCGACCACAGATAACCTGGTACCTGTCCAGTCTTAACCGTATTACTGGTGCCATTCTCTCCGGTGGCCTCTATATCTTTGCCAGCGCCTATCTCGTCTCTCCACTACTCGGATGGCACCTTGAATCTGCCTCTTTGGCCGCTGCCTTTGCTGCCCTCCCTATTGCCGCCAAAGTTGCCATGAAGTTCACCATGGCTCTGCCCTTCACTTTCCATTGCTTCAATGGCGTGAGACATCTTGTTTGGGATTTAGGAAAGCAGTTGACCAACCAGCAGGTTATTACCACTGGATGGACTGTTGTTGGGTTGACTCTTACCAGTGCCCTTGCCCTGGCTTTGCTCTAAGTTCCTTACTAAAGTATGGGCCACCAGGCTTCTGACTGCTCTTTCATCTTTGTACCATTGCCTGTTGCTCAATGTTTATGTCCTTGTTTGAAACCCATCATCCATTTCTAGTTACTTTATCCTAATAAGATGAAAATCTTATGTGCTATCCACTATAGATCCTTCATGGGGTCTTCCTTGCACTATTTTGAACCTAAATTAGGTATCAATTCTCTTTGTGTAGGCAGGGACGTTAAGCATTATGCCACAGGCAACATAAAATGCCTAAGGATCTCATTAATGTATTCTACATACAAACTAGGCACAACACTTTTGACAATAATGAAGCCACATAATATTTCACTTTTTTTCCACATAAAACCCCACACCTTTTTTTTTTTTTTTTTTTTTTTTTTTTTTTTTGAAAAGTCTTTTTGTAATTTAAAAACTGCCGAGTTCAGAGAAAATTCCATTAGTCGGTAAGGGCGCATTAATGTTGTTATTGTAAAATCCGGATTGTTGAGCTTGAAAAGTGGTAATAAAATATACATTCAGAGGAGATAGAGATATTTTTTTGTCGTCTGTTGTTGATACTACTACTTTTGGTGGTAGAATAGTAGAATAGCGTAGTAGTGGTATGGCCGACCAGTAGTGTTGTTCAACAGACGGATTTTTTAATTTTATTTTGTCGTATCTCCATTTCTCAACATGTAGAGCCATTGAGGCCTCAGATTTTGATACCATAGCATTCTCGAGCTATGATGAGTTTGAAAATGTTGGCTGCTTTGCCGAGTGGTCCTTAAACCGGGCTTGGTGGTGGGTTTGGAGGAGTTGGTCGAGGAGATAAGGGGGTGACAGAGAAGTCACACTGGTTGAAGGCTTCAGGCTCAGCATGGGTGTTTTTGTTGGTAGCAGCAGCCTTGCCCTGAGCGAAGGAGTATCCTGGAGTACGGCGCTGGATGCCACGGGGGCCAGAAGAGAAGTTCATGGTAACAGGCATTGCAGAGACAGTTGCGGCGTGTTGAAGTGTGTAGTAAGAGGAGGAACGAGGCTTGTTGTTACTTAGAGAGTGCTAAGAGCGTGCAAATGTGTGATGGTAGACAATATGTAAGGAACAAAATAAGAGAGGGGGAGAAAGAGGGAGAGAATGTGTGCGAATTTAAACGAGACAAAAGTCTGAGCTTCAGATAACGTGAGCAAGCAGGACAGCTAGGTATCTATGTTCTATCGAAGGTTCTAGCCAATGCCTAGTTTGGATATCAAAGACTCTAGGCAGTGCACGTGGAGGACACGGAGAAAGAAGAGAGGAAGGGCCTGTTTTCAGGGTCTATCTAGCTGCCCATCTGCCGGTCTGTCCTGGGCTGTTGCTCCTTCAGGTGCAACATGCAAGCTGCCGCTTCACCCTCGTGGCCACATTCCTGGCCTCTCGTTTAACTGGTCGCCCTATTCCCTTCCCGTGGGGAAGTTACAGCAGCTATAGCTTGGGCTCTAGCGGTATAAGTTACCATTATGAGAGTTCCCGCGGGTCCCGTTTCACCCATTAAACGCTGCAAGACTCAACAGTAGCCAAATAGAGAAAAATATGACAAACACCCAGTAAGGCTCTCAATCCCCACGCGAGATGTCAAAGGAAGAGTCGAGGCCAGTCCCACAAGGCAGTATGGGGGACGACAGCTTGAGAAACACTCCTTGTATAGTGAAATATACTTATCAACGCATGACACCTCGGTTGATCTAGATAGGAAACCGAAGATGTGTACAAAAGTGACGTTTGATTTGGATGAAATGAGTAGCAAACAGAAAGATCAAGTCCTTTTTCTAAGAATAGGAAGCATTGGATCTTCTCTACGCTGGAGTCAGATTGTGTGGGCGAGTAACTTCCGTGGGTTTGCTTAACGGGGTATCCCAGCGGAAGCTCTGCATGTCTCCTCCATACGAGTTGATTGTACGCATATCAGGTTATCAACTAGTACTCATATTATACGGTGGATAATTGGAAAGGAGCCCTTTCTTCTCTATGGGTATACTTTTAGCATGGTGTCCGATTATCCTCTTGGGAAAGAGATATATTGCCATGGAACGAGAGCTGAAAAAAGTGGTAATGAGTCTGATAGAGAGCATCCATACAATTTTTCGCTTTCGGTGTACATGGTGGAATGGTATACTCAGTCTTCATGATAGATGTCGTTGTGTTTGGCATAGTGGGAGTCGTTAGGAGCTCGACACTTGTCCTAATCGGGGCTAGCGTGATCGTGTGAGAAATCTCGTAGCTTTCGACCATCTGCGCCTTTGCTGAACCAAGACGACGTTGTGACGGGCACTTGATACCTTCGAATGAATAGCTGACAGGCCATCGACTGCTCCTAATGGCTTCAAAAATATCTCCTCTCCAGACAATTGCTGCTGGGTTTGCCCAGCCTGCGTGCAGGCGCGCCCCTCGCTTCATTCTACCATTTTGCTCACAGTCTCAGCCGAGTTCTCGACGAAGAATATCATCCTCCCGCGCTCCCCAAGAACAGCAGGCTGTGTCAAACTCGATCCCAAGATGGCAGCAAACCCCTTCTGCCATGAAGGCTCCGGTCCGACTGCGTGAATCTCCGAATAAGACTGAGTTCAAGGTCAATTCCGACCCTGCGGTGCTCGACAACTTCTACGTGCGAATGCTAGGGCAAAACGGGGACAAATTACTGTCGGAAGAAGTCAAATGGCAAGCAGTTACGCATAAAAGTTTTGATCAAGGACGGAGGGGGTTCAATGATCGGTTGGCCTACTTTGGTACGTTCCTATACACAACTAAGACGCTGCGCCCACATATGAGAAGATAAAGGAAGCGAAAGGGAAATATGACTTGCTAATAGTATTTCCGCCACAGGGAAGCAAATAATTCTCCTCCAAGCATCTCTTGCCCTCGTTCAAAATCCTACGGCCTACGCCCAACCCTCAAAGCCAGATCCGTTTGAAAGGCTGCCATATGACTCTGCTGCGCTCAAGGGTCTCGAAGTCTTGTCTCAGAACACGAGGTCTCAATTGACACGGAAGAAGCAAATGTCCGCTTTAGCTAGACATTACGGCATCAATGAGGTTATGAGATGGGTACCAAGAATGGTATGTGCTGAAATGTATGCAGCAAAGAAACTCCCGCTGACCAAACGATCTAGCAACACGACCTGACTGAATCTGGAGTTGACACGATATACACCCATGCTATGTACGCAGTCATTGGAGCCATTGCACTCGAGCACGGAAGCAAAGTTGCAAACGAGATCGTCCGTGATAGAATCCTGAAGCCCCTGGGTTTCCAAATCGGCGGAAGCGCTTGACCAGCAGTGCGGTAAATAGATATACACTTGGCTTTATGGCATTGGTATGGCGTTGAAGATATTCTGTTTGGCACCCTTGAGCCTTAGATTTTGCTCTTAATCGTTTGTATTTTTTTTATATTTTCTTGTGTTTGAACAGGCTTGTACAATATTAACAGACAGACGGATGAAATGTAAAACATGGCTCCCTCAAATTCCCCTCCCCTTTTACCACGGATGTATACACACCTCTGTGTAATTAGATAACGATTGTCTGACTTCTCTGACACTGCCCGCGCAACAAGAAAAAAAAATGCCCGGCCAGTTCTTATGAAGTCCCTGAAATTTGGTCTACGCATCACAATATCGCTAAGCGCAGCAATTGAATACCCTTATATGGCCTGACAGAATGCCAGAAGCCAAAATTAGAGACCAGCCCTGGAAAACAAGACTGGATATGTTGGTTAGCACTGTCTGAAGGATGCGCGTTTGTGAGGAAGAGAAAGAAACGGCCAGGAAATTTTTAGAGTTGTAGTTTTTATAGAGCGGCGCTAGTCCCGATGTGGCCACGTCTGCGGGCTGTCTAGAGATAGCGACGTCAAACCTCCGTGGATAACATAGACGGACGACGACGAGGTGCTACCTTTGATACGCAGCCACCGCTTGAGATTGACTGCTGATGACGATATAGACAACGGGATGAATTGACGGTCTCTTTATTCACCTTGGTTTTCTTTCTTTTCTTTTCACTACTTCGAACAAAACTATGACGAGCTAGATAAATTAACCGTTGTTGCCTCCTGATCTTAAACGAATAGCTATTCGAAGAGGTCTCCTTTACTTATATCTTGCTCAGCAATGGCTTCGGCGGTATTTTTCTTGGACCTGAAGGGGAAGGTAAAGTGTTCCCTGATAATATTCCCATTCCTGGCATTGCAGCTAACTAGAGCATCCGCCAGACCCTTCTTGCTCGCAACTATCGCGGTGACATCCCTATGTCTGCTGTCGAAAAATTCCCTATTCTTCTCAGTGAAGCCGAAGAAGAGAGCTCCGCGGTTCCTCCCTGCTTTTCCTCCGAAGGAGTCAATGTATGTTGCCAACGCTCTTATACAACGTCGACATATCTCCGGATCTTAGTGGGCGCAAATGTCTAACCAGCGGCAATAAACAGTACCTTTATATCCGACACAGTAACCTGTATCTCCTTGCTCTTACGAAACGAAACACAAATGCCGCCGAAATACTTCTCTTCCTACATAAGATTGTAGAGGTCTTTACGGAATACTTCAAGGAATTGGAGGAGGAGAGTATTCGAGACAACTTTGTCATTATATACGAACTGCTGGATGAAATGATGGATTTTGGCCATCCACAAACAACAGAAAGCAAGATATTACAAGAGTATGATTGCCTATCCCGCTTTGGGCTATATGACTGGTGAGGTAGGATGTTCAGGGGTTGGGCATGGCTAACCACATTATACATAGATACATTACCCAAGAATCGCACAAGCTTGAAGTACAAGCAAGACCCCCAATAGCTGTCACGAATGCAGTTTCATGGAGAAGCGAAGGAATCCGATACCGCAAAAATGAAGTATTCCTCGACGTGGTTGAATCGTTGAACCTCCTTGTTTCTGCTACAGGAAACGTCCTTCGATCAGAAATATTGGGTGCTGTGAAGATGAAATGCTATCTCAGTGGTATGCCAGAACTTCGGCTAGGCTTAAATGACAAAGTGATGTTCGAAACAACAGGTCGAGCAACTAGGGGTAAGGCTGTCGAAATGGAAGACGTCAAGTTCCACCAATGCGTACGACTGTCCAGATTCGAAAACGACAGAACAATCAGCTTTATCCCACCAGATGGCGAATTCGAGCTAATGAGCTACCGACTCAACACCCAAGTGAAGCCGCTGATATGGGTAGAGTGTCTCGTGGAATCGCACTCAGGCTCGCGCATTGAATATATGCTTAAAGTATGTTACTTCATACCCTATCTGCACAGCACTTGCAAGGGTAAAGCCAAACATGACAGATAGACTGACTCATTCGCTTCCTTTCAATTAGGCAAAAGCTCAATTTAAGCGACGTAGTACAGCAAACAACGTGGAGATTCTCGTTCCCGTACCGGAAGATGCAGACTCACCGAGATTCCGGACAAATGTGGGCACAGTTCATTACGCACCTGAGAAATCCGCCATTATATGGAAAATCAAACAGTTTGGCGGTGGAAAAGAGTTTTTAATGCGTGCTGAACTAGGGTTACCGTCCGTTAAGGGTGATGACGAACATGGCGGTGGGATGACAGGCGGGTTTGGTGGAAGTATGGGAGGTGCAGGACAAGGCGGAAAAGGGAAGAGGCCTATCAACGTCAAGTTCGAGATTCCATACTTTACAACGAGTGGCATCCAGGTCCGCTACTTAAAAATCACAGAGCCAAAGGTACGTCTTCCTCTCTTCACCTCAACATTCTATTCTACTTTATCGACCTCTCTACCTATCTGCCCGTATCCACTACTGTGTTACTATATGCCATCCACCTTTTGGCTTTGTTCAACATTCCGTGCCAAGAGGCGATTGTCAAGCTCCCTGGCCACGTTTGACATGTTGTACATCTCCTCGTCTCCCGCGCCCCGTGTGTTCCCTCTGTCACATTTACTTCAAGCCATGAACTGCGGCTTTTCGTGATAAAGCGCGTTGCTTTTTCTTCGCTAGCCAATACTGATTTGAAGTCGCCTGTTAGCTACAATACCCGTCGTTACCGTGGGTTCGCTACATCACTCAATCTGGAGACATTGCAGTTCGCTTGCCGGATGCCCAATAGTTTTGAGTGGCACTTTGATTCGGCCATCCTGAACAAATTAGAAATGGGCTTCTTGGACTTTTAGAACTGCATGTCAACTGTTAACAAAAGATAGCGCAATGACAACTTTAAAGGAGAAATATAAAGCAGTCTATGATTGGTGGATGCAAACCATCGAAGGTCTACCATCTTTGAATTTATATTGATTGACTTGAATGGATAGAAGCATACATGACAACGAAAATGGCTGCCTCATGTAACCAGCGGTGAACGCGAACAGGGTGGCCGGATAGAAAGATAACAGTATCAGTTACGAGCTGCGTGTAACCGAAAATCCTGCAAACGAGGTATGCGCTTCTTATAGCTGCCAAGATGCAAAAGTTGCAGACAACAATCAAAGCAATGTACATTCAAGCAAGGGTGCTGGGGATAAGTGGGATGGGAGAAAAGCGAGAAAAGGAAAAAGAGAAAAGAGAAAACTCATGACCTGCCGGGGTCTGGCACCTCTTGTTGTTACCTCAATAGATGGTAAAAAATGCTGAAACATCATGCGACGCAGATACTGATAAGTCAGAAATGTGAGGCTATCTTTAGCCTAACTAGTGTACGGGCATATACAAGGTAGATTTGGGGAGTGATGGATCAGAATCTAGAAGACAAATGTGTGTGTAAACAAAAGGAAAGCAAAGGGACATCCATGTGTTCATTTCCATCTTCAGAGGTGGCTATCAGGGGACTTAAAGAGAGCGCCGTAGGTACCATCCTGGAATTTTCGTAGTTCCCTCTTTCCTTCGCGTAGGTCCCCGGCCTCTGGATCGGCTCTGATGGTTACCACCACGCCGTGTCTGTCGATCCCTACTCGGAAATGTTAGAAGGAAGGAATAGTATTCTAGATAAATGGGCTTACTTTGAGGAAGTGATCGGTGAGGAACCCAGCGAGGTGGCTTGAAGCATCGTTGCATTATATCAGAAAGGCAATACTTGTCCCTTTCCCTCGGACAAGAAAATGCAATAAGGCCCACAATCAGCGCCAGGTCACCTGTAAGGTGGGTAAAAGGGACCGGGCTGCAATAGCTATCGTTATATGTGTCTGGGAGAAGTTCTGGTACCCAGTCGCGAGACCCTCGCCCTGCAAGTGTGTAGCTGGTAGCTGAGAAGGTAGCTATTGACAAATTCTGTCTCTCGTCGTTCTTGAAGCGTAGTCTTCTCCAGGTCTGCTCTGTCTGCTCAATATGATTTTGCATGCTGTCGTTGTTTCGACAGTCCACGGGAACTGCAAAGAAGTATGATGTTGTCGATCTATAGAGAAGACTGCACACAGCAAAATCACTGTCTCCATGATTTTTTGCAGGAACCACACGCTCTGGAGTTCTTTGTAACCATCCGGTGGAATATAGTGTACTATAAGTACATTCGTGCGGAGGTGACCACAGCCCATCACCATCAAACCGTAGGCTTTCGTTGTCCGGCTGTATGTAATCCACCTTGAATAGGAACCGTAGTGACTTGTATCTTTCGTCACCCATTCTCTGATCAGAAGGAAGACACAGCAGATTCCGATCAAGGAGTGCGGCGCCAACACAGGAAGTAGAGGTTTATCGCGGGGCGAAGGAGTTTTCTGGACACCAAGGCTCCGTTGCCCTTCCTTAGAAAGTTTGGGGTTGGATAGAAAGGTTTTGGCGGCTTCTCTCAATACACGGCACGATCGCGACTAGATGTCAATTCCATTGAGTTTGTTCTGGGGCCGAGTTTTAAACTTCTTATAGCGCTTTGGACACTTATCAAAGAGCCGCATAGAAAAGCAGACTTAACCAATATTATTGCTCTGTGTTGTTTCCCAGGAGATTATCGAGACCTTGCATCAAGATCTGATTGCAGTAATGGATCCTCCTTGCGTTTCACCTTGGTGTGGTAATGGCTATCATGTGCGCATGAAGAACCTGCGTGGATACCCAATCGACGGCCGAGCCATGAGCTAGATGTACCATTTTTTTTTCCCTCTTCCCTCTATCGGTGAGAAGGGTTGATGTTATGAGAGAGCAAGCCACCAAGCGTGAGTTATGTCATGTCAGCCGAAGCCGAGCTTTCCATCACGAAGTGAGGGGTATGACAGGCTTTGGATTGCAAAGGAAATGTGGGCGACTGTGGTTGGATTGTCGAGAACACGCGGGGCCACTTCTTATCGACTCTAAGCGGAATGACTTTCAGGTAAGGCCTGGAAATCGTGGTTCGGTACTCACCAGCCGCGGAAAAACTGAGTAACTTTACCCCTGTCAGGGGTCGACTCGTCCTTTGTTTGCGCAGCGATGATGAACGCTGTGATATTGACATTGAGGAGTTGGAAGAGGACTGTCGGAATCAATTCATATCAAACTTGACGGGGTATCATCCTAATATTAAAACCAGCCCCATGCTCCTAGAGGGAAAGCTCCCATGGGGACATGACTAATTGATGCTTGGGCGGTGATGTCTTCATGCATGATGGCCAATAGCATGGCCAGTTTCACCGAATCCCAGCAGGTGAAGAATCCCAAGGCTGCCACTTTGTTGTTTTCAAGGTAAAAAAAAAAAAAGGACAGTTGCTGCATAAAATCAACAAGAGTGAAGAATCCAACATACGGTGAGCGTTCGATTGCGAGCTTCGGACGACGGTCATGGCGGTTTTATATGGCCCAGCAAGACGGCAATGAACGCTGCAGCAGGTGATGAAGTCGGGCCACTTGGCGCAGCAGGCACATCAGCCCCATTTTTCTCATCTGCTGGACGCCTGGACGCCTGGACGCCTAGATGTCTATCTAGCAGGATGAGCCACTGAGCGTTGCGAATTCCTGATCCCAACGCGAACGATGCCGAAATCGATGCTTGATAGAGAATTTGACAGGGCCATCATTGGTCGCCGAACGGCCTAGATCACTGATAGACCATGATAGGCATTGATCCCGCTCGTACCAGGCACAGTTCCCCAATGCCCAAATTGTTGATATCCTGACTCTGACTTGACACGATTGGAAGTCGTTCAGGTGCGCGAGTTCGCGGGCCACGTGATTGGTTAACTAGGTAGGTAGTTAGTTAACGGCCCGGTCCACGGCTTTTTACCTGGACACTGGGCCCGGATACACCGTAACTAACTAGATTAGTGGCTTAACTCGTCTCTGGGGACCTTGACTTTCGCAAGCTGATGGAGATCCTCAATCTGGGTGCTGCTGTCAAGGCCCTTTTAACTGTGAGATATACCCACGCCCATTCTGTTGCGGAATAATTACTTCATTTAAGCCATGGAATATCCGGATAATGCCCTCTTGTTGATTAACTAGGTAGCGCTATGGTGCTCTTTGCCACGAAGAATTCCCTAGTTCCAACAGGTTAGAGACCATGTAGCCATACAAGGCCGACCTGGTAACAAGGGCGGCGGAGTGTCCTCAGTCGGAGATATAAACACAGTCTCCCTTCGGCGCCGTCATGACTACCGGCCAATCATACCCCAAAACCCTGCCCTACCTCTCGCTTGGTAAAAGTAATATAGCCTTTGATAATTGTTTAGCCATGAAGGTCCTTGCTAATCAAGCTTGAAATAACATGCCTCGGGCTTACCAAGGCTAAGGTATGCCACTTTCAGAAGTAGAGGCGATGCACCTCTTTATGATTATGTATTTCTATAGCCACAGCTAATAGTGACTCTTCTGCCACATGTAAGCTCAGGATATTGATATGTGCGCCTTTTCATCTCTGGCTTAGACTTCGTGATTGCGGCTAACCCTGTTCCTGGTCTAGAATGACTAGGCTCCTTAGCACCCAGGCTGCTACAGGGTAGTTACTGTAAAGAAAACAGTTAGACTACTATTTTGGTCGACGGAAGGAGAAGGTCCCTTTTTACATCCACTGGAATGTAAAGCCTGAAATCAGGTAATTGTATGACGATAATTCCGGGAAATTATACTAATAAGCAAGATTATAAACAGGCGAAATACGGTATCTTGGGGCAACTACACGATGCGTGATTTGGCCTAATGATTTCCTACTATGGGCATTTTTTCTTTATCCGATGCGGCCCCACCGTGACACTTATCTGATAACCATGATCAGATAAAAATAACTTTGATCCTGAGATTACATAATCTCCTTAAACCTTCGTGACTCGTTTTTTTTAGGTTTGAGCAACGACAAGCCTTGGAAACTCTCAAATCCCGATAACTAATAACGAAAGCGGCCGAAGAACCAAAGCTGCGTTGATTCCCACCAGGTAAACAGAAAAAGAAGTCAATACGGCAAACAATGCCAACAGGAGACGTTGCCCGTCCCTTCATACCCGCTACAATGCACGAATACCGGTGAACACCTGACCTTGCGCCTTTCCCTGCCCATAGCGCCTTCGCGTGCGCCTGAAACGGGGCCAGTTCCCCTTGTGTTGGTGTAACACGCCCCTCCGTATTTTTTGTGGCCGCCATGCGACGGCTTGACCCCTGATTTGATCCCACTCAACGCGTCTTCCCCTGTCGTATTCCGCCCATGCCTCGCCTTCTGCTTGGTTGTTTTGCAGCAATATTCACTGCCAAGCTGACTAAGGAGACGCCCTAGACCCCTTTCAGTCTCCGGCCAACTCAATATGCTGACTCAGCGGTCTTTTTAGCGTGCCCGGACTTGTTTCTGATGCCGGGACGGCGGACGAAAAAAGACGAGGAGCAACTTTGACATTTATTATTTCTGGCGCTGGAGAAAACGCATGAGCCGGAATGCAGCACATCATGTCACGTCTCATCTCATACCCTGGAACAGGGGCAGAGGTCTGTATGGCCAGGATGCCTCTGTCGGTTGAGTCAAGCTCGTCACGGATATGGCTCGCGGAAGCCGTCTTGTAACTTTTGGATATACCGGCTATTTCATCCGGCCGTTAAAAGGCAGCAAGTTGGATCAGCCTTCATTAAAGTATTAGACTGGCCTAACAAGCTCCAGAAGTAATACGATGTCAGAGCACCAGCCAACAGCTTTGTCCTCGGGCAAAAGTGGAACTGCTCAAGATATGTCACTCCTTCGGCCTTTTCAAGTCCGAAGTTGAGTTCTTTTCCGGCCCCACAATATGTTAAGTAAGAAACTGAAATCTCTCTCAAATACGTTGGATCAATCTTGCTTTCTCCCTTTCTTTTCTCCTACAATATATATAATTGGAAGGCGTCGCTACCTTTGTCGCTTTATATATATAGGGCAACAAGGTTGGCTCACCCCAGGTGGCTCTGTCTGATATACAAAGGAGTTCCTATACCTTGTTTCTTTCTATAGTTCTTTTGGCACCAATATTTGATTGGTTTGGCCGTTTCCAGGCTACAAATTACCCACCTGAAACCAACACGACTAGAATAATATCAGCTTATGCCTCTAAACCTTCGGCTTTGATACCCGACGGAGGATAGAAACTCATGGCGTCCAATACCGTGGGAGCTAATCCTTCCAAATCTGAAAATCCTAGCGAAGCTTCAGACTCGGATACAATCTTCGCCAGCTGTGATTATGAACGTGAGCGAGAGAACCTTAGGAATGCTAATCTTCAAGGCTTGACTCAGCCAACGGGAGGTGTTGATGTACAGAAAGCCGAGGAAGAATTTGCTGTTTTAAGCAAGGAGTTGTCAAGGATCTCAGAAAAATCAAAACGGCCATTTATTCAAGAGCAAAATAGCCTAAATGAAAAAGGCTCATACGATGTTGAGAGTGGTTCTGAGAGCAAGTCAGCCTTCGACTTGGAGGCTGCCCTTCATGGTTCTCGAGATGCAGAGGCGGCCGCTGGAATACGGCCAAAGAGGATCGGTGAGTACTTTACATGCCTCTTTAATTCCTTCTTACTAACGCTATGGAGGTGTTATCTGGGATGGCCTCACTGTCCGTGGTATGGGGGGAGTTAAGTACACGATACCTACCTTCCCTGACGCCGTTATTGGGTTTTTCAACCTACCGGCCACGATTTACAGCATGTTGGGCTTCGGGAAGAAAGGAGAAGAATTCAAGATTCTCAAAAATTTCAGAGGTGTGGCTAAACCAGGTGAAATGGTTCTGGTCCTGGGGAAGCCATCGTCAGGCTGCACAACATTCTTAAAAGTTATAGCGAACCAGCGGTTTGGGTATACTGGTGTCGATGGCGAGGTTCTATATGGCCCCTTTGATTCGGAGAAGTTCGCGAAGCGTTATCGTGGAGAAGCTGTCTACAACCAAGAAGATGATGTCCATTACCCCTCCCTTACTGTGGAGCAGACTCTCGGCTTCGCATTGGATACCAAAATTCCTGGAAAGCGTCCAGCCGGCCTGTCTAAGCTTGCATTCAAGAAAAAGGTAAGTTCTTAGGAAACCTAAAACCTTACCTATAGATCACTAACTTGGTTACATAGGTTATTGATCTCCTACTCAAGATGTTCAACATCGAGCATACGGCAAATACCGTCGTTGGCAATCAATTTATCCGTGGAGTTTCTGGCGGAGAGAGAAAGCGTGTTAGTATTGCTGAAATGATGATCACCGCTGCCACAGTTTTGGCTTGGGATAATACTACCCGTGGCCTGGATGCCTCTACTGCTCTCGATTTCGCCAAATCGCTTCGTATTATGACAAACATATACAAAACCACCACCTTCGTTTCGCTGTACCAGGCTTCCGAGAACATATATAATCAATTCGATAAAGTTATGGTCCTGGACCAAGGTCATCAAGTCTTCTTTGGACCCATTCATGCGGCGCGTGCTTACTTCGAGGGACTTGGCTTCAAGGAGAAACCACGCCAAACCACGCCCGATTACCTTACTGGCTGTACAGATCCTTTCGAAAGAGAGTATAAGGATGGACGAAATGAAACAAATGCACCATCTACTCCTGCTGAACTGGTTAAAGCCTTTGATGAATCTCAGTTTAGTGAGGACTTGGACAAGGAAATGGCCCTCTACCGTTCTACCCTCGAGGTGGAGAAGCATATCCAAGAAGACTTTGAAATAGCCCATCATGAAGCCAAACGAAAATTCACATCGAAGTCCTCTGTTTACTCGGTTCCATTCCACCTTCAGATTTTTGCTCTGATGAAACGCCAGTTCTTGATCAAGTGGCAAGACAAGTTCTCACTTACTGTCTCTTGGGTCACGTCGATCTCAATTGCTATCACTATCGGAACTGTCTGGCTGAAACTGCCAGCGACTAGCAGTGGTGCCTTCACACGAGGCGGCCTTCTGTTTGTCTCCCTGTTGTTCAACGCCTTCAACGCATTCGGCGAACTTGCATCGACTATGGTTGGACGACCTATTATCAACAAGCAACGAGCTTTTACATTCTATCGGCCAAGTGCTCTATGGATTGCTCAAGTGGTAGTTGACATGGCTTTCTCGTCTGCTCAAATTTTTGTCTTCAGTATCATTGTCTATTTCATGTGTGGACTTGTTCTGGAAGCAGGAGCATTCTTCACCTTTGTCCTCATCATCATAACCGGATACCTTGCTATGACACTGTTCTTCCGTACTGTCGGTTGTCTTTGTCCCGACTTTGATTATGCCTTGAAGGGTGTCTCGGTGCTAATATCGTTCTACGTGTTGACATCAGGCTACTTGATTCAATGGCATAGTCAAAAAGTCTGGCTTCGATGGATCTTCTACATCAACCCGCTGGGCCTTGGGTTTTCATCCATGATGATCAATGAGTTCCGCCGCCTTACTATGAAGTGTGAATCTGATTCACTCATACCGGCCGGACCGGGATATTCAGACATCGCCCATCAAGTTTGTACCTTGCCTGGCAGTAGCCCTGGATCGGCCACTATACCTGGCTCCAGTTATATCGGCCTTGCATTCAATTACGAAACCGCTGACCAGTGGAGAAACTGGGGTATAATTGTTGTATTGATTGCTGCATTCCTATTCGCCAACGCTTTCCTTGGTGAGGTCCTTACGTTTGGGGCTGGTGGAAAGACCGTCACATTCTATGCCAAAGAGTCCAATCATCTTAAGGAGCTCAATGAGAAGCTGATGAAACAAAAGGAAAACCGACAACAGAAGCGAAGTGATAACTCTGGGTCAGACCTTCAAGTTACATCAAAGTCTGTATTAACCTGGGAGGATCTTTGTTATGAAGTTCCCGTTCCCGGAGGCACACGACGACTTCTAAACGGCATTTACGGATATGTTGAGCCAGGGAAGCTTACTGCCCTTATGGGTGCAAGCGGCGCCGGTAAAACAACACTTCTTGATGTCCTTGCTTCGCGGAAAAATATTGGAGTTATAACTGGTGATGTTCTCGTTGATGGCCGTCCACGCGGCACTGCATTTCAGCGAGGTACATCATACGCTGAGCAGCTCGATGTACATGAAGCTACACAGACCGTTCGTGAGGCTCTTCGTTTCTCTGCGACACTTCGCCAACCTTATGCAACCCCGGAGTCTGAAAAATTCGCCTATGTCGAAGAAATAATTTCACTCTTAGAGCTGGAAAACCTCGCAGATGCAATTATTGGCACCCCTGAGACCGGACTGTCAGTCGAAGAACGAAAGCGGGTGACTATTGGTGTAGAACTAGCGGCCAAACCGCAGCTTTTGTTGTTCCTTGACGAGCCAACTTCAGGCCTTGACAGTCAGTCCGCATTTAATATTGTTCGATTCCTTCGAAAGCTTGCTGCCGCTGGTCAGGCCATTCTCTGTACCATCCATCAGCCTAACTCTGCCTTGTTTGAAAACTTCGACCGTCTCCTTTTGCTACAACGCGGGGGCGAGTGTGTTTATTTCGGTGACATCGGTAGAGATGCTAATGTTTTAATCGACTACTTCCACCGAAATGGTGCTGACTGCCCTCCTAAAGCCAATCCTGCTGAATGGATGCTTGATGCAATTGGTGCTGGTCAGGCTCCCCGCATCGGTAACCGAGACTGGGGTGACATCTGGCGCACCTCTCCTGAGCTTGCAAATGTCAAAGCCGAGATTGTTACTATGAAGTCGGATCGAATTCGCATAACTGACGGCCAGGCAGTCGATCCAGAATCAGAGAAGGAATATGCAACCCCATTATGGCACCAGATAAAAGTTGTGTGTTATCGCACGAACTTGTCCTTTTGGAGATCACCTAACTACGGTTTCACTCGCCTTTACAGTCATGTTGCTGTTGCTTTGATTACCGGGTTAACGTTTTTGAATTTAAACAGTTCCAGAACGTCCCTCCAGTATCGAGTCTTCGTTATCTTCCAAGTCACCGTGCTGCCAGCCTTGATTCTAGCTCAGGTGGAACCCAAATATGACTTATCTCGTCTGATTTTCTACCGCGAGTCAGCAGCAAAGGCCTATCGGCAATTCCCATTCGCGTTGGCAATGGTTCTCGCTGAACTTCCATACAGCATCCTTTGTGCTGTGTGCTTTTATCTACCGCTTTACTTTATGCCTGGGCTCTCCAACGAATCAAGCCGGGCCGGGTACCAATTCCTCATGGTTCTAATTACTGAGATATTCTCTGTAACCTTAGGACAAGTGATTTCGGCTTTGACTCCAAGCACATTTACAGCCGTTCTTCTGAACCCACCGGTTATTGTCATCTTTGTGCTACTATGCGGCGTCGCGATACCAAAGCCCCAAATACCTAAATTCTGGCGTGTTTGGCTCCATGAGCTGGATCCTTTTACTCGACTTGTCAGCGGCATGGTTGTGACCGAACTCCATGGACAAGAAGTTAAGTGTACAGGCCTAGAAATGAATCGCTTTACTGCGCCATCTGGTGAAACCTGTGGCTCCTACATGGAGAAATTTTTTGCCAGCAACGGACCTGGCTATTTAGCTAGCAATGCCACTGATATGTGCGAGTATTGTGCTTATAAGGTTGGAGATGAATTCTACAGGGCATTCGGGATGTCATTTGATAACAGGTGAAGAGACCTCGGCATTTTTGCGGCCTTTATTGGATCGAATTTACTACTACTATTTATTGGGGTAGGTATAATATTCTTTTTTGTCAAACGTGGAGGACCTTTCTTTGCTAACGAGCATTTTTTAGTCCCGATATCTCAATTTCAACCGACGGTAAATGTCTCCCGCCGATTGATACCCGGTGTGCAAATGTTTTCGTCTATTCTTTGGCTGCATATATATACATCCTCGAGCTTTAGACTGTTTAATACTTCGGCCGTTTGTTTGACATCGCTGAGTCCGGGTATATATTAGATAATACTGTTAGATAGCATTCACAATACATATATGATATTTCCCCCATTTCTTAGAATCATTTTCTGCAGATTATTTACCATTTAGGATGCCTTGATATCCATAACCTATATTGTGAGATAACTTTGGAGACAACTGAATCTGCATGGTGCGCTATAGATAACAAGATTATTGAGTACAACAAGCGAATAAAACAAGTATATATGCCTACAGTCTAGCTGCACTCAATATATATATCGGAAACTATTATTTATCACAACGAATCAGTAATGTAAGTAGAAAGGGAACATTGGGATCCTGGGATGTTAGGTTTGTATAGTTGTGTCGGGAAAACCTACTTGAGATTCTCTCTGTCCGTCATATCGGAGAATGCGGTAGAATCGAGGTTCCGGCCTTCCAATCCACCTTCTTGTTGGGATTGTACATCGTCGCGCCTTTTATTCTCTCTCCATAGAAGGAAACCCAGAAGCGAGATAACAACGACTTCAATGAGGTGTGATACTATCATTGACCAGATGCCGAGTGGGTATGAAGGTCTATATGAAAGGTTTATTGATTAGTATAACGCCCAGGTGTCAATGCCAAAGCGCAGATACATGGAATGGTATTTCGTACGATTGTTCTGAGATATAGAAAAATGGACCAGCTATGTTGCCAGTGCAGTAGCCCAAGAACAACACGGCGTTGGTGACCACCTTTTTTGTGTGGCCTTCACGGATTTTATGCGATCAGTGGTGTGAAAATCCATACAGGAAGAGAAATCGCTTACCAGCCGTGTTAGCAATTTGCATACTGAGCACTAAGACGAAAGCAGCATTGTAAGGGCCAGTCAAATAGTAGCATATCAGTCGTCCAGCTTTTTGGTCGTGGGCAAGGAACCGAAGTCCAAATGCACCTGCTATGTTTGGTAGAAGAAATAGGATAATAAAGAGACATCGTCGGTTCTCAAATTTGTTATTTAGGTATACACAGAGTAAGATAGACACCGCAATGATAATTCCGTATGGTATCTATAGCGTTCATCGGGTAAGCTTAAAGGAAAGTAACTGGTTTGGTGCGACACAGAGGGACGTACCTGCATTAAAGTAGTAACAAGGGTGGAAAACCCGAAACCATGAATTATGATAGTTCCAAAGTTAGATATACCCCCGTTGGGAATGTTGCATCTGCAAGGCATTATTAATATGAGTGCGTAACCAGGGTAATGGCTGAACCAAGTTACTTACACTACTCCAAGAAGGAAAAATAGATAAAGTTTGTAGTCGAGAAAGGCCTCCTTTATCTGATATGGCTTGAGTTGTTTGTTTTCAATCCCTGTTTGATTTGATCGGACACGCTCAACAGCCCTGCGCCGATCCCTTTGATTGAGAAACGGTGCTGTCACCGGGGAATCAGGGAGGAAGAGGAATATAACAATTCCCCAAGCGCAGCATAATGCACCACTAAAATAGGATGTTTAATAACCTCTGGACAACAGTAAGGCTGAGAACTGAGAAATTCAACTTACATGATAATGAATTCATATTTCCAAGATGGCAAATCTCCTTTGATACTTCCAATTCCATAACCAAGGAGACCGCCTATAGCTATCCCAAATCCATTCGCGGTATACCACAAGCCTAGTCGTACGGGTTGTTCCTTTCGGGTGTACCACATGCTTGTAACAAGGAGAAAGCCAGGGTCAGAACATGCCTCAGCTGCACCAGCAAGAGTACGAAGAACTGCAAGGGCAGTAGAATTCTTGCAGGCTGCTTGGAGCATTAGGAAGAAGCCCCTATAAATGAGAAGTTTTAGTGCTGAAATTCAATAAATAGGACAACAAAGGCAAGCTTAAAACGAACCACATAAAAATATTTACCCCTAGATATTTACCTGTTGGAGTTGAGTAGTGTTAATAGTGCAGTATAGAAAAAGGAAGAATTAAATTACATACCAACGGGATACCTCTGCAACATAAAATTGGTAGGAAGTGCCCATACCAAAAATCCAAAGTAAAAGAGGCTGCTGAGCCAGCTGTATTGGGTCCCTTTGAGATTCAGGTCTTCTCGAATTCCAAATATTGCTGCATAGCTCAAAGTTGTCTAGCAGCCACCAAAATGATCTCTTAGTTCGGGCCTTATACATTCAATGGAAGATAAATTCGAACGTATCTACCCCTGAATCCACTAACCTTGTCAATGTAGAAGAACGCATAGCAAACGGCGAGGTAAGGGAGAATCATCAAGTCGATCTTCCATAGTAGCCTTCGTGCCTCTTTTGGATCAACATATTCATGAAGGTCTTCTGGGTTCGTGAAGAGGGCCATAGCGGTATCGCCATCCCCGGACTTGGAAACCTTCCATTTGGACTGAGGTGCCTGTAGTGGTCCAGCGTTCTCTATCTCCGAACTCCACGCTTCATTTCTGTCTCCTTGTTTGGCTTTCATGATGAAGTTGTCTGTTTTGTGTGCTGTTAAGTAGAGTTCAACCGTGGAAGAAGACGGTACCCGGTATATGTACAATCCAACGGTCACGGCCGAGCTGAAATTCTCGGTCTATCTCAGATTGTGTAACTGTGATCCATGCAGCGTCCATTCAAAACAGTAGTTTCATTGGTGGCTTCGATCGTCACCCATGAAAGGGACATAGATGCACTGGAAGACGAGTAGCGATTGAGTGATATCAGTGGTCTGATAAACCTTCTGGCTGCATGATGCCGCTCCTTGACCTCCATAGGGGGTAACTAGCTCTCCACTTCGTCTACGGGGTTCTCCAGCAAAACCTGGGGTAATAAGTTAAAAGGAGGCTCTCGGTAGACGGCTGGGATGGATGTGCCTCTCGGCTAGAACAAAGGGCGTATTCCTTGTGGTAGCAGTGACCTGCGGCTGATGACATCGGCGACGTCTCTCGTTAAACTGCTGGCAACGGACTTGAGGCCTCATCCTGGGGGAGGTGGAAACGGAGATGACGCCGGTCTGAAGATTTTGTATTAAGCTGGGGTAGCAGCTTAACCGATGGCCATAATTAGCCTTTCAAGCGTCGGCCATTCAATATATTAGGTACTTTTCTGGGTTTGAACGAGCTGGATGGCGATGATGCCGTTGGAGTTGAAATGGCTGGCATTTCCTGAAACTGCCGGCACAAGAGATTGAAGGGTGCCTGAAGCATCATTGACAGATAGTAATTGTTCGAATATGTGCGAATTAGTAGCCATTCAATGTACGTGGTGGTTAGCTCTTCGTCTCGGCTGGCGTTGGAGTTGGCTGGCCGCTGTTCCAAAGACGAGCCCGCTGAAATTTGCGGTGGCCGTTTGAGCGGAGCATTTCCGCGCTTTCATGAAATACCTAACATCCTAAAAGGTACATGGCGACTGTAGAAGCAGTGATAGACTTGACGCCACCATTATCTAGTAGAGATGGACGGTGGACACGAAAAGAGTGATAATAACGAGATAAGAAAAGTTGGAACACGCAGTAGAAGGAGAAGGATATGTTTACTTCTATCGTAAATGACAAGGCCCTCATGGACGGGTCTCTAAAAGGAGAGATGTAACTACGTACAATTTTAGATGGTAGCATTAAATTTCATGAAACATGAAAAGAAAGGAACAAGTGGATGTATGACTGCCATAAGCAAACAACACGGGTATCGAAACACTGGAAAACATTACTCTCCTTCCTCCTTGATGTTATGCTCTCCAACTATGGTCAAAAACACCTGGTCAAGAGTAGTTTGGCTGACGGAGTAATAAGCAAAACCAAGTATCTCCTTGCTCTGTTCGAGAAGCGAAAACAGCCTGCTGGTACTGATTTCCCCACTATCATTGTCTTCATTGCTCCATCTGGTCACTGGAGAGTCTGTGTAGATATTGTCGTCTTCATCCGGTTGGTGCATTGGTGAATGCGATGTACCCTTGTTTGAGAGGGAAGATGAGTTGCTAAGGCTGAATCGCAGTTGTCCGTGGTACGTCTTTCGCTCAACAGATGCACCAGGAAGTGTGCTTACGACCCAATCACGAATTTCTTCCATGTCTGCCATGGAGGTATGCGGTGCATTCTTATGAACGATATGGACGTGATATGCATTACCATGGCGGCGGCGTAGGTCGTCGGTGGTGCCAATGGCAAGCATTCTTTTGGCCATAATACCAGCGCGGGAAGCGAGTGCATCTGCCTCTTCCATGGAATGCGTTGTCAGGACTAACGATCGGCCAGGGACAACGGACTCGAGAGTGCGCCACATAACTCGCTTTGAAGCAGCGTCCATACCGGATGACGGTTCATCTAGTAGTAGTACTGTCGGGTTGCCCATTAGAGCGATTCCGAGAGACAGCTTTCTCTTGTTTCCGCCAGAAAGTTGCATGGCCATCCTGTTCCCATATGGTGTCAGGCCAACAGCACGGATGACTTCACGTACGTTGTGCTCGACGTCGGGAATACCACGAATGCGCGCGTAAAATCGAAGGTGTTCCAACACGGTCAGTTGATCTATAGCATCAAACTGTGGGCAAACACCCATGTGGGATCGGGCAGTAGCTCGTTGTGTAGTAACAGGTATATTTTCGATAAATATTTCTCCATTGCTGTTAGACGGTTGGATGTCTCCTCGGATCAAACTGATAGTGGTGGATTTCCCAGCTCCATTAGGGCCTAAGAGTGCAAATACTTCGCCTCGGGGTACTCCAAAGGTTACATCCTCGACCGCTGTGAACTTTCCAAATGATTTGGTCAAGTTGACAGCACGAAGGCCATCATTGGAACTTGACACACGTTGAAGTTCATTTCCAAGGTTTGGGTCACCGCTGACTTCTTTCTCTCTGTCAGATTGCTTCTTTTTAGTGAAGCGGCGGAAGGACAGGCCAGAATCCCAGAACAAAAGCACACCGAATAATACCAATGCCTGCAAAATGAGGTAGAGAATAGGACCACCGTATGCGGTAATGTCTCCGGGGTAACTGACTATCTCTTTGTCCCGGCAAATAGTGGAGAAGACATTCAGCGCCACGAAGAGGGCACGGATCACATTGCCAATGGGCGATATGGCAGCAATGGCAAAGTGGACGACTAATAGGAGATTTTGTACCTGGTCTGTAGGGGCGTAGGTGACGACAGACATGTATGCAATCAGATAAACAAGGAATAATATCCTAGTGGACTGTTAGCAATGCATTAAACTTGAAAATTCAGAGTGAAATTACTCACGCTTGACCTCCGGCAGCAAAGGCAAAGGCAGCAAGTTGGGATGCGGCAAACACCGAAATGATATAAGCGAACAAGGTCGACGTGATGGCGTAAAGGAGGAAGACAACAAAGAGATACTCCAGATGGTACCAACTAGCGGAAACGGCTCTGAATATTACCACCATTATAACAGTCGATGTCAGGGCAATACCAAAATCAAACGACAGATAAGACAGCCATAACGGAAGACTTCTAACTCCATTGCTGTAGTGCAGATCTCTGACATGTCGAAGTTTCTCGATAGTAAGATAGAGGGAAAAGAACGCTGGATAGGCGGATAAAGCAAGACCCAAGTATATAACAAGCTGGAGCGTACTTGAAGCTGATGATATCCATGGGACTTCAAGAATCTGGTACTGGGTAGAGATGGAAACGTTATTCAAAAGGTTGTTCATCTGATTCTGCAGAATCGAGGCCAATGCAGGGCCAGAACTGCCTTGCCATGCAAATGTCGGCGGCGAAGTATCATCTCCAAGATAGAATCCACCTGGAGTAACGTTTCGGAAGTTTGTGGCTATATAATCGTTGAATTCCTTAAGAGAGTTCACGATGTGAGTGCCCTCTCGCAAAGCGTCTGTAACATTGGCTGGCAGTGAACCACCGCCGGCGCCTCCTATCCCTCCGCCAAGTGACAGTAGACTCCCTGCCGAAAGCTTGCTACTGGGCCCAATTACCAATTTCAGCTTCACTTGGTTCAAGATGGAGTTGACGTTTGATTGAGAAAATGCGGCCGGTCCGGTACAGACTGGAAGTTCATAGTCTTTCATGAGGAGAGATACCAGTCCGGCAGCGATAATGGGGAGTAGGAATGCGGCGATGGTTGGGAAGTAATTCCGGCGAAGGATGGTGGCTCTTTTGCAAAGGAGGACCCAGGCTTGCCGGGCCATGCCGATACGACGGCCTGTAAGGAGATGCGGTGTTTGGTCAGATCCCTTGCCAGTCTTTCCGTCATCTTCCCAGTTTTCGGCTTCCTTATAGATTTCCTCAGCGACCTTTAGAAAAACATCCTCGATGGTCGGGCCACTGACACGGTACTCAGTGATTCCATTTTCTTCCAACTGGTTAACAAACCTAGCTGCCTGCGAGGAATCCGCAACGGTATAGATAACCTGGTCGTGTAGAATTTCAGTCCGCAATGTCTCTGGCAAGTGAAGCTTTTCGGATGTAAGCCCCTGGTAGACATATATTCTATAGCCAGATCCAAGCTTGTGCTTGAGCTCAACACTAGAACCTTCCGCCTTAAGAACGCCCTTTGATAAGATGGCAATGCTATCTGCGATAACATCGGCTTCGTCAAGGAAGTGAGTGGTTAGCAAGATGGTTCGTTTCCCACGTTCAGCCAGGAGAATGTCCCAGATCTTTCGTCGAGAGATAGGGTCAAGGCCAGATGAAACTTCATCAACGCAGCAAACAGAAGATCCACCAGTAAACATCATGGCCAATTGTAGCTTCCTCTTCTGTCCACCAGACAGAGTTCCGGCACGAGCATTCAACTTCTTGTCAAGGTCACAAGCGGCTACAAGTTCAGCAATGTCAGCTTTGCTATCTGCCTTGCCGAGTGTCTTTAGGCCGTTGAAGATTGAAATATGCTCTTGAACTGTAAGCTTATCCCAGATAACATTCTTCTGTGGGCACATGCCAAACCCACCAGCATGTTCTGGGTAGGCCACAGAAACTTCACCGGATGTAGTCTTTGAAACTCCTGATATGGCGTCAAGGGTAGTTGATTTTCCACTGCCGTTCGCCCCGAGAAGAACCATAATTTCTCCCTTGTTAACATTAAGATTAAGGTTATCGACAGCCAAAACAGTTTCACGTCGGCTTCCGAATATCGGCGCGATTGTTCTATGGAACCAGCTTGGTTTATACTCCTTTGTGAAACCATTGAGGATAACGGCATAGGGCGCCAAATCCGATCTTATGCTTTTTCTGCATTTAGACCCGGTGCCATGGAGCAAACGTTCGACAACGGCAGCGAGGATGGGGAAGAGTATGATATGGATTATAGCAAATATCCAAAGGACGATACCGGGGATGCTCCAAGGGCTTTCTGGAGCGCTCTTCACGAGATTGGTTGCTTGGTCTTGCCGCTCCCATCTTGCCATGAAAACGACAAAGTGGATGAAGTTCATGGGTGGGAAAAGAAGGGACAATATTGCAACAGCAGCAGAGCTGGAAGGATGGACGACTTGAGCAATGATACCGAGCCCTAGGGAAGCGATAACGACCGTAATTCCACTTAGCTGTGCCTTTTTAAAGAAAGACGCTCCGAACAATGCAAATGATGCTAGGGATAGGCCGGACAGGAGTTGGAAGATGATCTGGATGCCAACAGAGGTTTTAGTAAACACAACGGCTTTTAGTATTATAGCCATTGCTATCCATCCCGGAAGGTAGATAAGGTCAAGGGCGAGGTGAACGGAAAGGAAGCGTGCAGCTTGAGACTTCCAAGGGCTCGTGGTTGGGATCATGCAGTCAATGAGCTGGGAGAGTCCCAACTCTCGCTCAGTTGCAACGATACCGGTTAACTGATAGGTAATGCCGATGCTACCCACGAGGAATGCGATACCCAGAATACTGATAATGGTTCCAGTATATCTGATACGGTTATCCTTGATCCGTTCCTCTTCAGATTTTGATGTGTATGGGTATTGAAAGACCTGAAAGCATATTTTATCTGGTGTTAGTTGTGATAGGATATTTGGGCCAAGATAAACCATGAACGGACCTGCTTGCCAACTGGGCCATGAGTTCCATTGACAGAAGCAATGGCCCAGTCAATTTCATGTTGGAACGGGAGGATATACGTCTGGGCATCGTTGGTAGTCGATTCGACATCGATGTTCTTTCCGAGAGCCCCATCCGCCTTGATGGTGTAGTTCCATCTGCCACCATTCCCCTCAGTTGGGGAGGAAGCAAAGACGGCTACGGCTACACAGGAACTCGTGCCCAAAATTGAGCTTTTGCATACGTCCTGGACGGCATTTGTCGACGACAAGACGGTAACCGTTTTGCCGCTTGCACGGACCGGCATGGAAACCCGCTCGATGACCCTGCCAATGTCACCATCTTCGAAGCCATTATTGACAAAGACCACATTTGTCCGTGAAGAGGAAACCGCCTTCAGGGCCTCGTCAAGGGGCAAAATGGGAGTAGACGGTGCAATTCCATATTTTGATGGAACGACAAATGAGTTTCGAGCGAACGATCTAGGCAGACGAGTAAGTTGATATGTCAAGATCCGATATGCAGAAGCACGAACAAGAAAGCAATAAAAATGACTGGCAGCACGAAAGCTCGCAGTGGCGTTGTAATGTATGGTCGAACCAGCGCAAGCAGGAAGTTCTTTTTGACCAACGACCAGACCTGCCTGGTGAACGCCATCGTTGTGGCAGGCCTTTTTTTTTTTTTTTTTTTTCCTTTTCACTCCAGCCTTGGTAGTATCAAGAAATAAACGATATTGAATTTTGACTCAACGTATCATCATAAATGGACGAAAAGTATCTTTAAATGTGTAGCGACGCTATGGAATGGGTATAAACCGGCATATATATGGCGGCTATGGCTGTCTTGTTCGAGATATCAGTTCAAAAGAAAATGCGCCGATGACGCGCGGAGAGCGTGGCGGATGTCCCAGGGCAAAGAGCAGGCCAAGACTTGAGCATTAATTCATTCCAGATGAATAAGAACAAGAGGCAGAAGTATCTCCTGGGCCTGAGTTCCTATACGAGTGACCTTGCGTTGCGAGAAGGATGCCTTGATGGAGTTCCCGGATGGTTTTGGAGCCGAAGCAGGGCTAAGTGGACCGGGGAGGGTTGGCATTATTTTTGTGATGCCGACAGACATATGTCAAGGGCTGCCCTCCTATCTCATAGCATATGTAAGACTACATGCATGGGAGCTTGTCCCCTTGGGCTTAATCAAAATCCTTCGTCTGGAAGAGAGTCGCCTGGGGGCAAGTGATTTGATATGATCCTCCGGCTGGCTGTTTGCCCTGGGTGAAGCAGCCATCACGGCCGGCGCGTAACAACACGACACCGGCAACACGGCGAGCAATATGCGGTGATATAGAATCAAGTCGTCGTCAGCAACGGCCGGCTATCTAGTGACGAAAGCCCTTCTCCAGGGTTGATGATCGTGTCTTTTGTCTTCGTGTTGGGTGTTGGAAGCTCTCCTGGCCGTGCATAACTAACTTCTCCTCTCGCCCGTAAGGCTGCTCGCTAACGGCCTTTAGCAGCTTCAGGGCTGTGATGGTGACGATGCCCTTGTCTCTAGCATTTGCATTGCTAATAATAATATTAATGCAGGCTTGTCCAAGTCATGCTCTTTAGAAGGTGTTGGACTCACCGTCAGGCGCAGTCGACGGGTTTCTTTGTCTCGTTCAGATGCGAGCTGCCGGTCCGTCTGTTTGTTGATATACACGACCACTGGCAGGATGACGATGAAAAGACTGCGCATCTGACGGCATAGAAAACCCCTCGAGTCTCATATCTTGTAAGACCGTACGTGTAACCGACAGAAGATGCTCTCCATTGCTCCTGTTGCACTTCGCTAACCAGCAAGACGAACATAACAATCTACGGAGCAAAACAATCTAGACGAAGGCTCTGAGGAACAATGGCGAGTAGCTATCTGTCCAGTGTGCATTATGATCTAGCCTGAAAAGCAATATGAGCAACTATCATCGACGGCTATCAGCTAATACTCTTGACTGCCAGAGCCCTAGCGGTGTGACGGTCGAGCCAAAGGCCGCAAGCCACAGAAACTGTCAACCAAAAGGCACTGTTTATCGCTATTCGTGGCCCGGGAGTACGGAGTACGAGAGGAGCTCTATATAAGCGAAGGCTAATGATGCCATTTGTCCCATGGACTTGAGCATATGACCTGGTTGGGAGGATGGCAAAGCGATCGATCGATCGAAATGGCATCAGAGACCTCATCCAAGGTTTCCAGCAGCGTCTCACAGTGCCCTCTGAATCTGGGGAAGGCTGGCGGGAAGAGAGGATCAGGCCTGGGATTTACCATATGGCTATTCAGGGGCTTGCTGATACAGCCAATCAGCCCCTAAACCGCCCTCCAGAAGTGCGCCTTCGATGGGTTTCCTCGGTGACAGGGAGAGGCAGTCATAGGCGGCGCCACAGGTGGGTTTAGCTTAGCCGGCCGCTCCCCAATTTTGAGACTCTGGTGCATAAATATTTACTTAAACCCGGGGAGTACCGTCATCGAAGCTACTCTGGACATATGCTGGCTTTTTCGTCATCCACATAACATTTTGCTCTTAAGAGTCAGCCACTTCCATCTCGAATGACCAGAGACCTTCAGAATTCTATCGCTACAGTTAACAGTTGTTATATCGGTGTAAGTCGTGTGTATAAGTCGGCACGATGACGAAGAAGGTCCCCTCAATCGCCTCCTTCGGCTCTTCTAGCGAGTACCTTTCTCAGTCTCAGGCCAGCCTCCAGCACCGCCCGCGACCCCTAGATGAATCCATCCACCATGAACACACCGAATTCAACCCAGGAGCCTATACCAGACCCTTCTGTGAATTTATGACCAAAAACCCAACCATCTTCCACGCTGTCAACGCTTTCGCCGAGAAGCTTGAGGCCAAGGGCTATATCAAGCTCACTGAGCGTGAGCCCTGGTGTCTCGCTCGCGGGAAGAAGTACTACGTCACCCGAAATGATAGTGCTATCATCTCTTTCGCCGTCGGCAAGAACTACACCCCCGGAAATGGCATGGCTATCGTTGGTGGACACGTCGACGCTCTGTGCACGAAGCTGAAGCCACTCCCGACAGTTCCCAACAAAGCTGGATACGTCCAGCTCGGAGTCGCTCCATATGCAGGTGCTATGAACTCGACCTGGTGGGATCGTGATCTCGGCATTGGAGGTCGAGTTTTGGTTCGTGACCCCAAAACTAATAAGGTCGAGAGGAGACTGGTCAAGCTGGATTGGCCAATTGCTCGCATTCCCACCCTTGCTCCTCACTTCGGTGCTGCCGCCGCTGGACCGTTCAACAAGGAGACTCAAATGACTCCCATTATCGGAGTTGACAACTCGGACTTGTTCAAGGGCCCGGAGCTATCGACCAAGGACTCGTACGGTGGAGACCTAGGCACCGACAACTTTATTTCTACCCAGCCCAAGGGGCTTGTCAATGCGATCGCCCAACAGCTTGACGTAGATCACAGCACCATTGTCAACTGGGAGCTAGAGCTGTTCGATATCCAGCCTGCACAGGTCGGTGGTCTAAACAAGGATCTTATCTTTGCTGGCCGTATCGACGACAAACTGTGCTGCTACAGTGCCCATGAAGCAGTCCTTGCCTCCCCTGATCACATGTCGTCTGGTATTATCAAGATGGTTGGCATGTTTGATGACGAGGAAATCGGCAGCTTGCTTCGTGGTGGAGCAAATTCCAATTTCATGAGCAGCGTCATGGAGCGAATCACCCAGTCCTTGTGCCGTGAAAGCTATGGACCCAACATCTTCTCTCAAACTGTTGCCAACAGTTTCTTCGTGTCCTCTGACGTCACTCACGCTGTCAACCCTAACTTCCTCAACGCTTACCTTGAGAATCACTCGCCTCGTCTGAATTACGGTGTCGCCGTTTCTGCTGATCCAAACGGCCATATGACTACCGAGGGCGTTAGCACTGCGCTCTTCCAGCGTCTTGCCGTCAAGGGCGGCTGCAGACTCCAAGTTTTCCAGATTAGAAACGATAGCCGCAGCGGTGGTACTATTGGACCCATGACTAGTGCTAGAATTGGTATGAGAGCTATTGATGTTGGAATCCCGCAGCTGAGCATGCACAGTATCCGAGCCACTACTGGTAGCCTTGACCCGGGTCTCGGTGTGCAAATGTTCAAGGCCTTCTTCGACCATTTCGAGGAAGTTGACAAAGAATTTGCAGACTTCTAGAAGTCTCACCTTGTTATAAGGAGAAACCATCCTTGTGGAGTTATTTTCCCGTCGATTTCGGTCATACATCTACATTTCAGGATCTCCCTCGTTGGTTTCAGCCTGCCTAAAATAGGCACTTATATTTTCTACAAAGATAGCATAGCTATAGATACTGAATGAAACATGCATAATTATTTACTTAGGGTCCGTTGTCGCTTGATTATTGTCGTCGCTAAGTGACGAGTTGCCCAAATGGGAAATGGTCGAGTGTCGCTGATAAGATAAGCTTAATGCACAGACCCACTTCTATCTTGATATTCCTTATTGATTTTTTTTTTTTTTTTTTTTTTTTTTTTTTTGGGATAACACGCAATATTGCCTTCGCTTATCAACAACACCGGAACAACAGAAGATCTGCTGGAAAGAAATAATCATGTCTGAAAAAGTTGATACCAAAGAGCCGGAGAAGCCTGTCCACACTATAATACTCGATGCCGGACCGCTGATCAAGAACGTCCCTTCAGTCTCAACCCTCCTCTCACAGTCCCACGTCCTCGTCACTACTCCGTCAATAGTTTCAGAAATTCGAGATCCAGAAGCCCGTCGCCGAATAGAAACCCTTTACCTCCCATTCCTAACACAACGGACTCCGAAGCCTACCAGTCTCAAGGTTGTGTCCGAATTTGCTAAGAAAACTGGTGACCGGGAAGTTCTTAGCAAGAATGATTTGGAGATTTTAGCGCTGGCTTATGAGGTGGAGTGCGAGAGAAACTGCGGAGACTGGAGGTTGAGACGAGAGCCTGGACAGAAGGGAATAAATGGGTCACCTCCGGCGCATCTGATCGCGGTAAGGGATGCTGCGAAAGATGGCGAGAAACAGCCGGAACAGCCGGAAATCCAAGAGAACCAGGAGGACATTGAAGAGAACCAGGAGGTGGCAACCACGGTAGAAGAACAACAGCCAGACACCGTGGTAGGAGAAGTCATTCAAAAGATAGAAAATACGACAATCGAACCGAGCCCTGAAGCTGCTCAGGAGGAACCAGCTTTAGATCTTCCAAATGAGGATGCAGAAAATCCCGGTAACGACGACGGCGAGCCTGTCGATGAAGAAGAAGAAGAGGATGGTATACCAATAGATGAATCAGATTCTGATCCCGATGGTTGGATCACTCCCTCCAATATGAAGAAACGACAGATTCGCGATGCCGCACTTGGTACAGCTGCACCGGAGACAAAGGTTATGCAGGTTGCCACTATCACTGGGGATTTCGCCGTGCAAAACGTCCTTCTACAAATGAACCTCAACATTCTTTCACCCAGCAACATGCAACAAATTCGTCAGCTAAAATCCTACGTCATGCGATGCCACGGTTGCTTCACTGTAACAAGGGATATGTCTAAGCACTTCTGTCCCCGTTGTGGACAGCCCACCCTTAACAGAGTCTCTTGTTCAACATCAGGCAAGGGACAGTTCAGAATACATCTAAAGAAGAATATGCAATGGAACAACCGAGGGAACAAGTACAGTATTCCCAAACCTATTGCTGGCACCGCCAATACAAAATGGAGTGGTGTTGGTGGTGGTAAGGGAGGGTGGGGGATGGGACTGATATTGGCTGAGGATCAAAAGGAGCACATTAGAGCCGTTACCGAGGAGGAGAGACGAAAGAAGAAGGGAAGAGACCTTATGGATGATGATTATCTGCCTTCCATTCTAAGTGGAGACAGACAGCGGGCAGGTGGGAGAATTAAGGTCGGAGCTGGCCGCAATGTCAATTCGAGGAAACGGAGATAGAGGTGAACTTTGGGTGTTTAACGGCAGTAATTATGATGATTTACGCATAAGGGTATGATTTATAGATGCAAAAAAGTACGCTTCAATCAAAATACATATTAGTACAGCTTAAATCATAAGAATCCATGAAATTATGCTTCGTAGCATGTTTTTACAACACCGCGGAGCTTCGAAGAAGGAGTTTAAGTCTTAAGTATGAGCTCAAATAGTGTATATCCTATGGGATGCATTTTTATTCCTGACATGCCAAATCCGATATGAATCCCACAAATATAAAAAACGCCATGCGCCTCCGTTTTAAAAGCCAACAATTTCACGATTTCGATTCTGGCAAAGAAGGTAAAAGTTAGCAGACTACTCAATAGTATAATTTCAGCGACTTAGGGCTATTATTGGCCGTCCACGTACCGGCTTGTTGGGTTAGAAGTAGCCCATAACGCTTCTTCAAGGTAACTCGTTGTCTACAGATAAGACGAAATCAGCACATTGCGCAAAGGCCGAAGGATAAATCCACTGCTCATGAACATGCGGCTCACCTCGAATACTTGTCATCAGGAGAGAATCTGGCTGGGTGGGCGGATTTGGTGACCTGGCCGTTGAGGACCTTCTTGAGGGTATAGACTCGCTTGCCCTCCGAGTCGAGTGTGTACATCAAATGCATGCTGCAATGCTTGTTAGATGGTGAAAATAGAGCAGAAATGAGGCATAATTAGTAGTACTCACATTGCGACGGATTCTATACCGGCCCTTTAACAAGTATAAGTGTCTCCAAAGCAGCAAGTTGATCGTGAAGCTCTTCAACACTAAAAAATATAAAAAATTATTCGCAGCCTGGAACTTTGGAGAAAACTTTTGCCGCGCCGCGCACACTAACTAATTAAATCGGGGACAAAAGCTTCAACTTTTCTTTCAACCTCGACAACAGCAACATAACAAAAACAAGACGCTTTTCCTTGACTTATGAAAAGGAAATATGTTCTAGATATGGGAAAGCAGCATATCCAACTTCTGCCCTGTATTAGGACTTATCTTGGGCTGAAGAAAGCCATTATGGAAGTGAGATGAGAACGGAGCGACCCATCTCTAGATCTTTCTGTGAGTATACCCTTCTTCTACCAAAATCCTTAATGGATTAGGATGGACTAGAAGAATTGCACCGTGCGACGATGATTACAACTATATTCGCTACCTAGATCATCAGCACTGATTTCTAGCTGTTGTCGATGATGGTGCTTTTGTACTACAACGGTATCTGAGTCACACGCTGCAATTTTCGAAAATTTTGGTCCCTCGCACTCCACTCGTTATTGCCGGCTATGATGCTAACAATGTGGTGTCAAGAATACATAGGTATACATTACGACCACGGTCTCATGGCATCTTCTACCTCAGAACTGAAGACCGTTTGTCCGGAGAAATCGGATTCGCACAATGGAGCAGCTAAGGGTCGACCTCGGCGGCCCAATTATAAACACATTCATCGGTTTCCTCTACCTATAACTGTTCACCCATTGCCCCCTTTAATACCGCACAACCCCCTTTCACTCCTCAGTATTGCCCTCTCATATCTCACCTTCTATATATCTCCGCCTCAGCCAATAACATGCTCAGCTTATTTTGACGCTTCCACCTCTTCCATCCAAGTTACAGATTCCAAGACCATCCGTATATTATGGGAAATGGGTTTCTTTGGTAAAGGTAGCCTAAGTAGAAGCGAGCCGTCGTGGCTCGAACGCGAGAAAAAAAGAAGAGGGCTTATTGGCCAAAGCACAAGCGAAGAGGCAACAGGGATGAGGCGGGTAGAGAGACGACAATTCAAGCTGGAGAGGGCAAGAAGGGAGAAAGAGGCCATTGCTGAACAACTCAGAGCCGAGAGAAAGTTACCAGACGGGCCAGCATCAGATAAAAGTACATCGGCCTTAGATGATGGAGCAACTCGGGAAATGAAAACTGCTGAAGGCAGTACATCTGCACCAAATGATGAACTTGCTGGAAAGACGGCTACCAGTCGCATCAAGTCTGTTCGTTTCTCACCTACGGTTGAAGTGGCAGATATAAATGACGATGCTGAGGTAGAAGATGAAGAGCACCTTCAGCTTTCCAGTGAAGATGCTTTCTTCCTTTCATACGGCCTTGGTGTTCTTGAGGTATATGATGATACCAGAAGCGCAATCCTTAAACCTCAAGCACTCCTTGCCTTGCTCCGTCAGCATTCATACTTCCCGCCTCGTGCTCCCTCTGCGGCGCCCGAACCGGACGACCGATTCATAGTTTCATACGTTGCATATCACCATTTCCGCTCCCTCGGCTGGGTTGTTCGGT
Source organism: Trichophyton rubrum CBS 118892 (assembly GCF_000151425.1). Lineage (NCBI taxonomy): Eukaryota > Fungi > Ascomycota > Eurotiomycetes > Onygenales > Arthrodermataceae > Trichophyton > Trichophyton rubrum. The sequence goes on along the minus strand of NW_003456425.1, from coordinate 947,464 downwards.
CTGGAGTCAAGTTCGGTGTCGACTTGCTTCTCTATAACAAAGGCCCAGTCTTTTCACATGCTGAATTCGCTGTTAATCTTCTCCCGTCCTACAGCCATCCGTACTGGAAAGAGACTGAAGAGAGACGAGAGTATGTGGCTGCAAAGTTGAACCATACGTGGTGGTGGCTTCACTGCGTAAACCGAGTGCAAGCCCAGGTTAAAAAGAGCTTCGTTATGTGCTTTGTGGAGATCCCACCACCTTCAACAGATAGCAAGCCTGACGAACAGGATATTGGAGAACTCTTGAAGACATATCGGGTCCGGGAACTGGCCGTCAAGCGGTGGGTGCCGAACCGGAGCCGTGACTGATTGTATTGATTATATTGGATTTGTATCCTTACTGCATACATGACCGAGCAGCCTGTATTAGAAATGTAAATCACTCGTCTTCAAAACTAGAAACATAACCATGTAACGATTTGCCCTGGCTGGTGTTTGAAATATCTTATACTTCCCCCTGGTTCCCAAAGCAGTAATATTGGATAAGTCAGCGTCGCGCGTTTCGTTCGCGTGGGAAAAAAAGCATCCTTGCACCAACCGCGAAGCTCCGAGATTCTCGTGAATCTGCGACTCCGAAGAGCCACATACAAAACGGCTTGTCTGATCGTCTGTCTTTCTCAATTATGTGTCTGCAATGGAAACCCAGGAAGACAGTCTTGACTTGACTTACCTGAGAAGTGCAGCCTTGGGCATTAACGTGAGTGCTGACAATCCCTGTCTTCTGCCTAGTTAACGACCACGGATTTTCATCTTAACTCCCAGTTTTACTACAGGAATCCCAGACCTCCTTGAATAGACAGACTGCTTTCGCTATTACGCGGCTTACATCGACAGCTGCGGGCTATGGTTCACTCCTTGAGTATGAAATGCTCAGCAACCAGTCTTTGGCTGTTGCAGAGAAACCTGCCAACTCCTCGTCCTCGAGTGTCATACAACAATCTGGGCAATCGCTCTACAATACAGCCATGTCAAACACGAAATCTTCGGGGGTTCAACGGTCGAATACTACGCTAGAGGTTCAGGATAGGGAAATATCTCCTTCCGGAAGCGCCTTGGGGGACACCCAGCCCGTATCTCAGTCGGTATATGAGGGTTTGTTAAATGGCAAAGATATAGAGGGCGATGGCAGCCCATCGGAACGACCGTTTATAAATGCCATTGAGGCAGCAGAGGGAGGGACCACGCAAATGACGCTTCATGAAGGAGATACAGGACATGTAGACTTGTTTTCTGATACTGATATCATGGCGGATGCTGCCAATCCTGATGAAGGTCGTGGCTCGCAGGCCTCTGTCTCGGGTCCCTCCTCTCCGACACGTTACGAGCCATTCCCAGAATCACAACGATTCAATACCAACACCCCAGCAATTCATCATGGACGTATGTCGAATCTTGCAAGCACTACCACACCATCAACCCTTCGGAACCCTTTTGGCCCAGACAATAAAACCCCCGGGTCTGTAATGGCTTTAAGTCAGCTGTTCAATGCAACCCAAGCCACCTCGTCCCCATCTACTCATATGCCTCGTTTAGAATTACCATCTGATATGCCATCACCAAATATTCCAATCCAGCGGCCAATGCGCAGCACCGTACCTTTCTCACCAAGTTTTCTGGGTTCATCCATGTCTCGCCCTGACCCAATTGAACCGGAAGCAAACTATATATCCATGAAAGAATCACAAGCTGATCGAGAAAAACAGCTATTGAAACTGAAATCTAGCTCGAATCTTGTTAATGGGGATGATGATCTATTCCAGGCCGAAGAATCTGCCATTGAACGCCGCATACGCCAAATGCAGTCTAAAAATGAAGTCAGAAAGCAGTTTGAAAATATCAAAGCTCCTGCGAGGGTGTCCACTCGCAAAAATTCCAAGCGAGATGTTTCATCCCCACCACCTCTGACTTCACCTCATACTACCACCAGCAGACAAAAAGCTCTACAGTCTGTAATGGAAGACAATGGCAGGGAGGAAAAGGTTCTTGACACTGACCGAGGCGAAGTTAGTGAGGTTGAAACTGAGCAGGAGGATGTTTGTATGATTCAACCGCTTCGCAGCTCTCAGCGGACTCAATCCTTTGCGGAAGAGGATAAGGAAAATGTTGACAGCGGTCCAGTTCAACATTCAACTCTCGCTGTTAGCACTCATAGTGCGCTTTCAAGTGTCTTAGATCTCGATCAAAGTCCATCAAATAATCGCCGATCAAATGCTGGAGGACTTCGCTCTTCCGCAGAAACGAGTTCTGCTCAGGCCATATCTAATACGAAGCGAGGAGGACGCCCGCCATGGGTCTCCCAGTCAGAAAAGAGTGGAAATCCTCGAGAAGCTGCTCTTAAACTAGGCACTTTACGGAAAGGAGAGGAAAATAATCCCCTAAGCCGTAGAAGCACGATGATTGAGACCGAAATGGAGCCCAGAAAACTATCAGAGCAAATACCTTCATCACCTCCACTAAAAGCCATCAGCAAAATTATTAACAGCCAGCCTGATGAAGAGCATGGCTCTCCAGACTCGCAGCCTTCACCGTCACCATTACCGAAAACAATAAACCTAAAAAAATATTCAACACCTCATGATCGTGATACTGATATACCCACTCTTAACAACGGATCCTCCATAACCTCTCGAGTCTTCGAAACCCCTTCCCAGTCTGCCCCTGAAAAGGGAAATTTCTCGCGAGCAATATCTGAAACTAGTTCCACTGGCAAGCGGTATCATTTCGTGAAATCAACCAGTAATACTGACACACCTGCAGAATCTGACGATGGTATAGACGGTATAGATGAGGACAATGATCTTCCTGATACACCACGATTCAGAAACTCTGCAATATTGAAATCGCTTGGGTCTCAAGAACTGGCCGCCTCTCGCACTAATCGTCGTGTCCAAACAATTCTATCTAGCCCCAGTGGCCGACAGCGGAGGAGTATGACGGCTATTGCCTCAGATGAGTCCCCACGTCCTGCAGTTTCCGACATCCCCATAAACGAAATTCGCCTACTTAACACTGATGATCGGATTTTTCAGTCAATGATGGCTACGGTTGACTCGCCGATCAAAAGGAGACGCGGAAATGATGGAAAAAGAATCCAGGAGATTCTTCAGAATCGTCAGCACAACCTAACTAACGATCAGAACAATGTTATACCAGCATATAGGCCTATTTCACCCATTGGACCAATCGATGATGATATCCCTAAGACTCTTCAACGGACGACCAAACAGCTACACGAACCTTCAAAGCCCTGTGCTGATGTAGATACGAATGATATCTGGGATTTTCAGCCATCCCCTCAAAGGCCAGTAGAGAAACCTGAACCTACGCCATCTACCGGCCTTCCCATCCTTCGGAAGAAGGCGCAGAAAGCAGAAGCGCCCCATTCTCGGAACAGACGCACAGTTGTCGACGCCGTCGTTATTCACATTCCATCTAATCCATCCTCATCTACACCACTTGAACCACTCTCACACACCCCCAGCTCATTCTCTCTCCCAGCCCATACAGAGAGAAGTGATCCTATCCTCGACTTGAATAGTGATACGGGAAAGCTGGATGAGAACGTCATTGCTGCAAATCATATTTTTGCCTTCTTCAACGGTCGTCCAGCGGGATATTACCCAGCTGTTTGTTTGGGTTCTAGTGATGGCGTTACTAGTCAGCAACTCCTTGTCCGTTTTGACGATTCCGAGGAAGTGGAGAAAATCGACATTCGAGGAGCCAAATCCTTGGAATTGAGAATTGGTGATATCGTTAAGGTCAATCATCCGGATATACCTAGAGCTCCGCATTATGTGATAGGATTTGGAAGAAAACCGCAATCTCCTTCAGAAGGTGCAGAAGTGAGCGGTTGGGATAGGCAGATGTGCGATATTTATGGTCACACCACTGTCCGGTTGAAACGGAAATTGACTAAGATGGTTCCCAAGGGTAAAATTCCCCAGGCTATCACTGTGCCTATATCTAAGATATATCTGGATCAAAATCTATGGTCTCGATTTGGAGAACGCCCTTACTCCACCGAGTCACTACCAAAGAATCCACAGGCAGCTGTACCTCAAGCAATGGAACAAAGTATGCATACTCGTGGCACCCAAGCTGAACAGACTCCGGTTGTTGAGCCAGGCAGAGCTGGCATATTTTCCGGTATGACTTTTGCTCTTTCCTACACTGGAAATGAGAAGAGGGGGAAACATATTGAATCTATGCTATCTGAAAATGGTGGGACTATCCTCAAAAATGGATTTGACCAACTGTTTGAAACGTCTTCCTGGGAATTAATATTGCCCACTGCCAAAGATGAAGAGCTTCACACCGAAGGGCCTTTAATGCTGACCCAACGTGCTAAGGAAATGGGCTTTACCTGTTTGATCACAGACCAACACTCACGGCGCGCTAAGTACATGCAAGCTCTGGCTCTTAATCTCCCTTGCCTCGCCAGCCAATGGGTATTTGCGTGCATCGAGAAACAGGAGATCGTGGAGTGGGAACCATACCTCCTTGCTGCAGGATCTTCCATCTTCCTTGACAACGCCGTCAAGTCACGAATTCTTAGACCCTACCATCCTTCTGAATCCAAATTTTTGGATGTCTTCACTAACCGTCCAAAGGTCTTCACTGACCAGTATATGCTTTTCGTGATGGGACGCAAACAGGTAGCACAGCAACGACAGGCCTATGCATTCCTTACTTGTGCATTGGGTGCAGAACACGTTTATCCTGTTCAAACTCTCCAAGCTGCTCTTGACATACTATCACAAGCTGACGAACTGCATCCCAAACCAAAAGGCTGGGTACATGGGCGCAGTAAATGGGATTGGATATATGTTGGTGACGAAAGTGCGGCAACGGCAGCTCGCTCGGCTCTGTCTAAGCTTCCGTCGACCATCTTGAAACCTCCATCACGAGGCCGTGCTCGATCTGTTAAGCCATTTCGAGGGCAAGATGGTAACAACGGGAAGAGAACAAATGGAAGTGTTATAAACATTAAAGTTTTGGATAACGAATTCCTTTGCCAAATTTTGATTCTAGGTCGATTGTTTGAGAGATAGCTGCGGTTATTCTTGAAATTCAGAGCCAATGGCTCTTGCTTATGATTTATTGTTTATACGGCTTAATGATCATGCTACAACAATACCCCGAAAATTAGGTAGTAATGGGAAAGAATATGTGAAATAGATGTCGATAGCTCCGTCTTATTGTACAATAAAATAAACCAGTCAAAAAAATAGTATGAATACAATTCAAGTGTGACGTGATCAGACCTTCACCTTGATCTTCTTCTTCTTTTTCTTCAGCTCTTTCATCTGAGCAACACGCTTTATCTTCTCTAGCTTGCGCCTCCAGGCGGTCCAGCGGTCCTTGCGCTTCCACTCCTGGACCGTTATTCCAGCTTTATCTGCTGCTCTTCCAATCTCCCAGTTCGCCTCACGGTGCATGTATCCGGATCGGTATGTGCCTGTAGAGTTGGACGCAACGAGTGTCAACTTGACAGGTTTGGATGAGTCGGCAGGTTCCTCCACAGAAGCTTCTTCTGTCCTTCTTGGAACAGCAACCATTGACAGCCGCCTTCGGGTTACAGCATTCTTTGGAGTGGGCAGCTTATCGTCCTTGTTGAAAACAACGCCGATATATTTTCTCTTTGGGTGACGCTCGGGATCCCGGTAGTACTGGACGTATCCCTTCTCAAGAGCGAAGATCGTATGGTCTCTTCCCATCCCAACATTTTCACCAGGGAACCATTTCGTGCCTCGTTGTCTGAAGATGATATTCCCCGTAACCACGGCCTGGCCGCCGGTCTTTTTAGCACCGAGTCTTCGTCCTGGAGAGTTCTTTGCGTGCTTGTTCGCTCCCGAGCCTTGCGAGTTGTGAGAGGCGTATCGGACCTGCCCGAGCTGCGAGATAATAGATGATGGTTGCGGTCGTAGTCTGGATTGTAGGAGAGAGGATGTTAGAGATCTGGAGACTTGAAGATGCGATCGACTCGAGGGTTGGGCTGTGCACTGGGCGAAGACCCCTTCGAGGAGCCTCACGGGCGCCCTCAATTGCGGTTTTAACATGGTATATCCAGTGGGCCGAGAAGAGCTGCTCGAACGCGCCCCTTCACCGACCTTCGGAGACCGTGGTGCTGTCGAGATAGAAAGTCCGCTGCTCGCTGTCGACCGTTTTTTCATTCCTTTCGATGAAAAGCTCCAAAAAGTCCAATTTTTGTGTCACGTGACTGTTCCGCGGCCCATCAAGCTTATCGGCGATGGAGCAACGTGTTTAGTTCAACGACGGGCTTCAATTAATTATTATACTCGATACTCGACGGCAGACAGTCAATCCACCTGCGAGCGGCTCTGGATAGATTACGGACATACGACCCGGATCCCATACTCGGACTGAAAAATGGTCAGCATGCTCAGGACAGCCCTGCTTGGGATTCTCTTCTTTACCACCGCGCAGGCTCAGTTCCAGTTCTTCGAGCAAATGTTTGGCGGTGGCCAACAGCATCACGAATCATCAGGCCAAGGCGGCAATGTACCAAGTGATAGCGCATGGTATCAGAATGCCTACAGCGGAGGTGTGTATTCGATCTCTGGATTCCGCTATACCAAGACCCGTTCCGCTAACTTATACATCTTTTCAGCTCAATGCTCGAATTATCTGTGCCCTGGCACTCTAGCCTGCGTTGCCGTTCCACATCACTGCCCTTGCGCACACCCTAGGGTCGAGGAGAAGTTTGAATTTGGGGAAGGAAGCGCCATATGTGCCTCGAAAGGCGGCTTCAAGGCCGGCGAGACAGCTCGGAAGATAGAGCTCGCGCGAAAAGGGCTACTATGAACCCGCTCACAGCCCCCCCCCCTCTTTAGATTCATATACATCAGGACATGCTCATGGACAATACTATTATCTACGCTCCGTGTACGGTGTGAGAAGGCGTTCAGGTTCAATTTGGGTTTAGCGATATCATTATGTTAGGTGTATTTTTAGAGGTACCTGGCATGCAGCATACATTTTGAAGAATTTACTCCAGTCATTCGAATACGCCTCTGTGTCATTAATCAATCAATTTTCGTGTATGCGTTTCTTAAAATTTAAGTATAATATTTCGTCAGCGTTGTAACAAATTATATCTGCAGCTCTCCGTCCCAGGTACGATGAAGTCATAGTTTTCTTGACTCTACTAACTAGTTAGTTAATAAGTTTGGCTCAGACGCACCTTTTTTATGCAAACTACACATCACAACATCCACATAGGAGCATCTTTCGGTATTTTGAATAACATGAATATCTCGAAAACATAAAAATGGAATTATCCCGACTACTTCTATCGTTCCATGTACCTACGCGCCCAAAGCAACACTTCCTAGCGACTACAGGACTTTGCGCTGTGAGGCATGCATCATTCAGGCCAAACCCATGGTCAAGGCGATCAAAAAGACCAATCCAACGGCATAATCCTTCAAATACCCCATCTTCCAGGGGGCAGCCAGGAAGAAGCTCTGCTGGTTCTCAGGCAGGCGGTCAAGGTGATGCATCATCTCGAAGCAGTGGAGCAAATCCCCAATATAATACCCTGCTTGCTCCAGTCCACATCCCCGAAGACCCGGATGACCTACTTAAACAGAACCACCCTGCTAGCCAGATCCTAGCCAATTCGGGGCTGGTAGTTCAAAGACAGCTGGAAATGATGAATGTCTTGCTGTTAGTAATTCTATACCCCTTTTTGACCTGAGACGAAGTTGGGCGACTTGAACCATTGGCTAACCCATGCTCCGTTATCTAGTGGCTTTGAACAAGCAAACCGATATGTGATCTTGGATGCTCACGGAACCCATGTAGGATATATGGCAGAAGAAGAAAAAGGGATGGGCAGCATGCTATCTCGCCAGTGGCTACACACTCATCGGCCATTTGTGACCCATGTCTTCGATAGAAACCAAAATGAAGTTTTGCGCGTAAGTGCCCTCAATAGCTATTGCAAATATATATACCTATGCCTAATATCTTTACTAGTTTCATAGGCCTTTTTCCTGGATCAATTCTACAATATTTGTGTTTGACCCTCACAACAATACGACCGGGTCCCATGCACCATTAATTGACCTACAGCACAATGTACCCGGCTCACAAGCAGGATCCGTTAAGGTGTCTCCACTTGAACATTCACAGATGCGTGTTATAGGAGCCGCACAGCAGCGTTGGGCACTACTTCGGCGGAAGTACAATTTATTCCTCTCCCATCCAAATACGCCCGCGAGGCGTATATCAGCGGGCATTCAGCAGCCCGCAGTTCCGCCAGAAAAAAGCTTACACCAGTTTGCGCATGTCGATGAACCGTTTCTATCCTGGGACTTTTCCGTGCGCTCAGCTGAATCTCAACTCCTCGGATCCGTGAACCGCAACTTTGCAGGCTTTGCAAGAGAGATATTCACAGACACAGGAGTTTATGCACTACGCATGGATTCAGCAAGTATGGCTGAAGAAACGCAATCAAAGGGCACAGAGCCATTGAAAAGTGCACCGGCTCCGAGCATGACATTGGATCAACGAGCCGTTTTGCTTGCTACCGCTGTGACCATCGATTTTGACTATTTCAGTCGTCATAGCAGCGGTCCCGGTATAGTCCCTATTCCATTGTTTGGCCTTGGTGAAGGTGGGACAGGGGCAGCTGCCGGTACAGCCGCTGGAGGAGCTGGGGCTATGGAAGGTGCTGCTGCAGGAGCTGTTGGTGCTGGCTCCATTGCAGGATATGAAGCTATGCGTAGGGGAAGCTCAGCACACCAGGACCCAGCACAAGAACCCCAGGATATGGAGGGACAGCAAGCTCAGCACCACGGATCCACTGAACAAGGAGCAGGTGAAGATGTATGGGGAGAAGTTGATCAGTATCCCTGGGAGCAAAGAGACGAAAGCCCATTCCCAACGAAAGAACAAGACGCCTGGCCTAGTGGTGGCAGTGATTTATGGAGTGACGGCAGCGATGGCGGTGATGACAGTGATCTTGATGATTTTTTTTAATGCCAGCTGGTTGGATAAAGATGGAGACTTGTATATTAGAAGTTGTATACTATGTGATATATCCAAACGTGCAACTCTATAAAAACGCTTCCGTGCTACATGGGAAGTTGCCTGGCCATGGTTCGGCCTTGATAGACAGGAAAGCTTAAGTTATCCTCGCCCCACACAGTGGCTCTTCTGACATACAACCAGCAACGACACCTTCAACAACGTCAACCTGCAATGGCAAACTTGTGAAAACGATACAGAAGATACCAAGCTCATTGCCAGCATAAGCTAGCACCTGTCAATCTCCACGGGCTCGGTATACTGCGGTATATTAATTTCTCACTCCCCCGGTCGCCGAAATATCGACACCATGGCATCATCCGTCGCCCAAAAGCGATTATTCCACGAATATAAGCTCCTCTCAACCTCTCCTCCCGATGGAATCACAGCCGGTCCTATAACTGAAGATGACATGTTCCTTTGGGAGGCTTTAATACAAGGTCCAGAAGGGACACCGTTTGAAGGAGGGGTGTTCGCGGCTGAGTTGAAGTTCCCGAAGGACTACCCTCTCAGTCCGCCGTCCATGCGATTTTTAGGGAATATGTGGCACCCAAATAGTAAGATTGAGCTACCTTTCTCTTCTACGTTTAATCTCGCTCGATCTAGAAGAATTTTCTCTAATATATATTGCAGTATTTGAAAACGGAAACGTTTGTATTTCTATCTTACACCCACCGGGCGACGACCCAAACCACTACGAGCACGCATCTGAGCGGTGGAGTCCGATCCAGAGTGTCGAGAAGATTCTTATAAGTGTTATGAGCATGTTGGCTGAACCCAATGACGAAAGCCCGGCGAACGTAGAGGCTGCCAAAATGTGGCGAGAAAGAAGATCCGATTATGAAGCAAGGGTGAGGGAAGAGGTTAGGAAGGAACTAGGACTGTGAAATGGAAACAAAATCCATTTGAGCGGTTTATCTTCTAACTCTCACTCTATGTTATCTATTTGTGGGACAGTTTTGTCTCGTTACGATTACATTTTCTAAAGGGGGAAAGTGGTTTAGCGTTGGTATAGAGCTGTGAATTATTACCACGGCCGCACTTATGTTGCTTGGTTAGTTTTTATTGATTGCATATCTACCGAGGACGTGTAAATTATATGCTTACTGTTAACATAGCAATGAATATGTGGACGATATAAACATAGAAAAAACCGGCCGATCAACATAACTTCGACATCTTTCTATCGAGCCATCCCTCCATGCCACCATCTAGTTCATACAATATCTCAAGTTCTGCTTTCAGATTCATAACTAGCATTGATTGCAGCTCTTTTCTCCATGCTGGTTCCGGGCCATCTTCAGCAAAGCTTGGATTTCGTTTAAGCATAGCCTCTGCCTTTTTTCGGTCATGTTGGCTCATTGGGACTAGCGAGGGCATATTTGTATGACTTGCAGCCGACATCATCTCGGAAGCCTGCAATCCTACCCATTGTATTGAGGGCACGTTGAGATCGGCATTTCGATGCACCTGGGCCATCGACCCATATTTATAAGTTGACATTATTGCCATCCCATCTGGATCACTGTCAACCAGTATAAATATCGGCAGCGGGTTAAATATCATCTTAGAGTTGCATACTTCATGCCTCGAAAGGAGGCGTAGAAATTCTCGACTACTAAGATCAGGGTAACCTTTTCCCTAGGTGATTATTAGGCCTACCCAGGGATCGGTTGAATTATAGGAAGATTAACTGCTTCTTACCGTTAAGAGGATTCCGCTTCCTGCCGCCGATGCATTGTGATAGCCCGATGTTATCAGACGGTGAAACACTGCCTATATGCGGTTAAAAATATGATTCTATCAGTATCTGGTTAGCGAGCCTTACCTCTTTCTCGATGACCAGGATCCATGAAATACCGGAAATATCTATCTCTTTAACTTCATGAATCCTTGGAATTACGATACCCTGAGATGCACCTTAGCGATGAAACATATGTGTGAGAGCCAAAAATCATGGTTACATTACCTCTGTGCAAGCGCCAACCTGTATTGATGACCCACTCTTCATCGTGATACTAAAATTCCCGCCTATTGCGCCTTTTGCTGCTGCTGCCTTCACTCCATATTAGCAGCTCGGGCCTATAAGAGATTGAATAAAACAACCTACTACATGTAAGGCAGCTCTAGACACATCGAGTGTGAAAGCAATATCATCGATGTACCTGTCTACCAGCCTTTGAGACCCGAAATATACAGGGTCCTGGTAGAAAATATCCCTTTTGGAACTTATAAAACCCCCCTTAATTGCTTCTGATATCAAACCCAATATCCGCGTCAATACTCCTTGTCACAATAATGACTGTTAGCCAACTACCCAAAGATCAGTCATATGCTGCACAATACTTCATACCAAACCGCCAACCTTCTTGGGCTGACTTTCCAGGCCAGGAGTAGGTATATGTACGGACTTCATCACTTGATTCTAAAGCGCCAGTCCTGAGATTGAGGTTATAACCTGAGTGATTCGACCGGCGCTTCATTGAAATCGAGGGAGTGCCATGGGGCTTGGACAATTCTTCGATGATTGAAAGCAGGAGTCGATTGATATATTCCACCACCCTATCTTGATCAGGGGAGCAACTAGCATCTTTGGGAAATAAATTCTTCCGGGATTCCATGATTGGAACTGGGTATCAAATAAGACTGAGGGAAAGGAACAAGAAAAACACAACAATGCAGTCAGCAGAACAGCGTCTTCGTACAAGCTCAGGAACACAAACATGAAAATGCGATGGAGGTCGAATATAAAGAACATCAGAAGGACGTCGCTTTTTCCCAATCGGGCTCAACACGTGATGGTATAAAAACGTTCCATTCACTAATCCTACTTGTAGGACTGTGACATCGCCATTAAAGGATTTATCCAAATAACCCCCCCCCCCCCCAATGAACTCAACCAAATGTCCATAACGCCGAGAAAAGAACTACCTGGAAATATCAACAAGGTCTCAGTAACTGTTGTGGCTTCCGGGCCACAACTATCTTTACCAGTCCCCCCATGCCTTCGCTCGCTAAAATTTCCAATTGCACTTTTTTACACAGATCTATAACCTCTTCCGCTGTCCAGCCAAGGTATTTTGTTAAGAGGCGCATACTGGTAGCCTCGAGGCTTTCAAACAGGACAATCAACGTCATTTTTCCAAGAGTTTTCTCCTGTGGATCTGCAGGCCAGGTGCCTACAGGGATATTGGTGTCATATATGCGGATATCAGTGAATCCAGCTGCCTCGAAGGCAGCAGAACGAAGGTGATTAAAACTTCGAGGGTACCCTGCCATTTCCGCAGCGGAGCCGAGCGCTCCAAGGTATATGCTGAGGTACGAGTTTGGGGGAGCATTCGGCAGAGTTATATCACCTGTCAAAAGAGCACTATCCGCTACCTGTATAAACCCTCCAGGAGCAAGGTGCTGGTATGCTTGCTGGTAAAATAGAGCCCAGTCAGAAATTCCACCGCCCAATCCTCTGACATGGATAAAATCAAACGGCTCATTAAATGTCCACTCCCCTTGAGCGTCATCTATTTGAAAGGACACATTTGGCGGACATATACCAACTGACTGGATATCAAATACACTGATATCGGTGGCTATTATTTCGGCATTTGGGAACTCGTCCCCCATGGCGAGCGCCCAATCACCAGGTCCGGAGCCAACATCGAGAACTCTTTTTATCGATTGAGGGAGAGCACACTTTGTCAATCGGCCTTCTAGGATGATGAGATACATCTGATGAACAATGTTTAAGCGAGTCTGTTCTCGTTCGTCATTCGGCATGAAATATGTATTGTCACAATATTGACGGCCATTTTCCTCCACCACCTGGTAAGCATGCTCGGATAAGGACTTTGTGGAACTGAAAAATGGAGAGTTAATATCTGCAAGTATACAATTGGTAAGAGAGGCTCCCATCGGTAGCAATGTACCTGCACTCACCCAGCATTTGTAGTCTCTTCTCCAGGAGCCAAAGATGAATACTGTCCGTCCGTACTAACGTCTATATCGGCATCAGGTATATATCCTTCATCTGGCATATCTATATCAGAGTCAGAGGTTTCCCCCCGAGGGATCCTATGTCCATGCGGTCTCGTTTGGGCCATGACATGACGCCCGCCTACAATTTGCCATTAGCTACAAATCAGGAGCCTTGTATGCCCTTCCATCTGGGCAATAATAAATTTATTCGGAGATAACTCGAAAGGGGCGATACTTCTTCAAATATAACACTCCTTATCATCCGGCAACACTTCCGGAATGTTGAACAGACCGCAAAGTATGGAAAAGTGACTGAATGGAAAGCTGCTTTGTGCGATGCACACACATCTCACTTTAGTGCTTGCTCTGGCAGGACATCGACCTTTTTCTTTTTTTCCCCCCTTTAACCTTCATCGGAAAAGCGCGAGCGAGAAAGACAGTTGAAGGCGAGGAATTGGCTTCGTATATTAACTCGGCTCGATGCTGCCAAGTAGATCGAGTACCCCCATTTGCAAAGCTCAGCCGGGCCCTGGGGGTAAAATTAAATCCTCATATATTGAACGAGCAACATGCGACAACCTAATTTTGCGGTTTGCATTTGTCGGGAGAGCTGAAGCCGGCACCAGCACGCACCAGCGATGGGAGGTGGTTGCACCGCATCTCCCAACCAGAGAGTTCCAGGACCCTTATTTGCTTTTTAGCTTTGTCGTCGTGCATGAAATAGTCCAAGCCCAGCAGCTCCACAAATGGATGATACATCGTGACCAAAACGTGTCAGTATTCCTTGCCTATCCCTTGCTGTCCCTCTTTTCTCCAAGGGGAAGACATGTTTCATCACCATAGAAGCCCACGATGTCCGGACTGGCCGGATTTGGATATTGTGATGCGCGGAGTAGTGAGTTTGCTGCAACTGATCTCCGGAGAAGAAAGGAGAAAGCGGAGAAATATACAACTGATTTAAGAGAGGAGCTGTCGATTTTATGGAAGAATAGTTACGGTTCGGCTAACTACCCCTGACCCAGAGTGATGGGATCTTGGCCAAACGCTTATTTCTTTTGCTTCTTCCATGACTGATACCATTCGCCATACCAGTTAGTTACGCAGATTTACGAAGTACGGAGTAAGCCACAGAAAAACATAGGGTACTACGACAACAATATTATACCCGTACGGAGTACGGAGCACTACATTCTCGGCCTACCAAATGTCTGCCTGCTGCGCGAGGTTACAAAGACGCTTGGCAGGGTGTCGCCAGCCGATGATCATGGCAAAGTACCGGGGCCCTGTTCATGGGTCTGGGGAAGTGGGCACCAGACGGAGTACGCCTTCTCATGTTAAGGAGTACGGAATAAGTTATTCTATAAAGACGCGGCATGCTATACCCTGGCAATACGACTTCACTTTGACCCAAAGTCATCCGAATAACAATCATTTACTTTGAATAATAAGTAGTCTGCTCTGGTCTGAGACCTTCGGCGTACTCAAGGAAACCCAGTAATTGACTGTCTTTAATACATTAGTTGCTAGCCGAAAAGGCATTAACTATTGTCCAAGGACTCTTCTCGTCACTTTAGTATTGAAATCGCTCGAAAATCCAGCTGAAGTTTCCCATCATCCGGCACAACTTCTCCATGCATGAACTAACAAGTTGTTGGCTGCATGACAAAGTCTTGTCTAGAACCACGCTGTACGTGGTCATTATTAATCGACCCCTTCATCCCTTTGTTCTGTGATTGTCACACAGCGTATATGGGATTTCGGGCTTGGATCGAATCACAGTAGGTCTTAGACGAAGGAAGCTGCAGGTGAATATGACGGATGATATTTTTCTTCCGTTGTTTCTGGGTGACCTATGAGTATTCCTGCAAAACCGCTCCCGCATCCGTTATATTCAGCCCAGGACTGATCGCCCGCCCAGAACCATGTCAGCTTGTGTCTCCTGTCTTTTTGTCGGTAACTTCTCTCCAGTGGAGTGGGCCACGGGGGGCGCATGACGAGCCAACGATACCCCTGTCCAGATCAATTTGTCCTTGTCACCGACAATTGTGGATGATATTGCTGTACCCAGCATCATCCGTTTTAGCTGAATCCAAGTCACAATCGAGGTGACATATATTAGATGTGACAACGGGCAACGATGCCCGCGACATCGGATACGACAACTGTCACTACGGAGTACCTACCAATGATACTGATCGGAAGGTATGGAGCGCCAGTACGAGAGACAGAAGTCAAAGGAAAAAGGAAAAAGAAGCTCTACTGGAGTCTGTCCCGTAGACCTGGTTCTGGGAATGGGCCTGTCGGACTCCAGGCTTCTAGAGGCCCCCTTTTATTGGCCAACAAACCACCCATTTTCCTAACAAATCAGGCGCTTTTATAATATACACGCATAATAGGACTCACTCGCTCCATCAGCTAATTCCCTGCCTTGCTCTAGCAAAATCCTCCCATCTTTGCCTGCAGGAAGCGACCCTTACGGAGGAGAAACTGCAAGCCCATCCAGCCTTTTGATGTATATGTGCCCCTGAGCGTAATTCCTTTCAGGATGAGGGGGCGGGTCAAGAACAGTGAAGACAACATCTATCCACCACCCTCCCTGAAATTCTGGTTGATACTTCTGCCCAGCAATTGGCTGAGTCTTCTTTGGGGTGCATATACTCCTCAAAGCCGAGAACTGATACGACAATCCTCCTGTGCTTCTTAGATGCCGAGATCCTCAGAAGAACTCTGATGCTTTCTTTAATGGCTCGCCTCTCAGATTTGAAATGGTACAGCTGTTCATATGAAGGGATCGGCCGTACTACGCCCTTCCTGTCGGCTTTGACTACATAAGTCCGCACAGCTCTGATACGTGGGCATACAATCGCAGGAGTACTGATAACGCTCACCAAAGGTAGTGAAGCTGGGTCTTCAAGGGACTTAACCTTACGTGTTGGCTTTTGGCTATCCCCAAAAATGACAACAGAAGGCGAGTATATAGCCGTTTTCTTTGGGACGGGGCAGATTTTTTCCTTTAGGGTCTTGAAAAGAGTGCTCCTTTCATAGAGTGATTTGCTTCAACTTTTTGGCAAAACCGAAATCCTTGGGCTGCTGTGCGATAGCCGTGTTGAAAAGGCATGTGCGACCATGTTCAGGGATTGTGGCTGGCGAGTCACCTGCGGCCGACACAGCATTTGAGGTATCGCTTCCGCTGCGGGTATTATTGGCCAGCTCTATTGCTACATCCAATAGGTCTTTCTCCAAGACGCGTATTTTTACACCTGTGAATCCAGGGCATTCCTCGGCCTTCAGGGGTGGAACATCGGTGCCTTGAAGAAACCCCTTCGAACAGCTAGGAATGCAACTTAGGATCGACGAGATGAGCTTTTTGTTCTCTCGAGAAGCGCAGCGGGGTGTTGGTTGAGCCCTGTCTTTCTCCCGAATGAGACGCCGTTCAGGAGAGCGACCGCGCTCGGTTCGCGATGAGCCGCGCTTCTCTCGCCTGTCCCTGTATTCCATCACGGCCTGAGGCTATGAAACATATATAACTATCAGAATCAAAAGGCCAAAAGTGAAAAGGAGAGGAGGAAAAAGAAACGCACACAACGAAGAGGCGGCTATATTCGTGAAGTAGGACTAGTGACTGTCCCTGTCTGGCCCAGATACGTTTGTTCTCATTACCACAGTCCGCGTAAGCCGCCTGACAACCCACGGTCGTAGAGCTGTTTATTTGTGCGAAAACTGATACGAGTTCTAAATATATTATAATGACTAGTTAACTAGTTAGTTTCTAACTAGCACGGATTACGGAGCACAACACACAGTTAAGCTAGCTAGTAAACTAGCTAGTTAACCAGTCCCTTAGTTAATTGTCAAGGAACACAGGAAGGAGTCTAAACTATGCTGAAAATGCCATGTGTGCTCCGTAACATTACTGGCTTTCCCATTTCTTTTGCATAGGAGACACCGTTCACCACTGACTTGTTACCATACACTCACTCGGGGATCTCCGTATAATAGAGAAATAGCCAATCAATTGGATTTGCAAGCACGTCAGCCGTCGACAACATCTGCTACAATGATCTTTCGGCGGCAGGGTGGACAAAAGCAAATAACGAAGGAAATATCCCCGAGTGGTTCAAACAGGTAGCTTGGCCATTCTCACAGTTTCCAGGGCACTGGGAGACGGGAAGCTGGAATCAGATTTCCGGGAAAAGGCAAGGAAAGGTGTTTCAGAGACCAGCTTCCTTGGACCCGAACGCCGTTCCTGATTTGATAACCAAAGGGTTACTTTGTGAGCTTCTTGCTTCTTTGATAACTAGCTAGATATTTCTTTTGCAAGCCTCGGTTCTTCGGGACATGTGGAAAAGAATGGCTGTTCCAGTGGTCACCCTTCCCCTGTAGTTATATTGCAGACTTTCGGGTCTGTATACCGCAATCATCAGAGAGACATGTTTATTCGTGGTAGTGTACTCCGTACTCCGTAACTATCGCAGTCGACCATCAAAAAAAACTCATAAGATAGAGAAACCTCTAAGTGCCAAATTTCGTTCAATTTTCAGGACGCTGCTGACTCCTGCCATCTTGCCCCTTTCCTTGCTTTCGTTCCATTTGGTATAAAGTTTTCGCAGACTGTCCTTAAAAACAGAACATCTTTTGCTCAAGTCAACTGAAACATGGCAAATAAAGACATTCATTCATTGGCGTGGGGCTGTCTCGGGACAGTTCACCAATACCAAAAATTCCACCAACATATTTTGGTGACACGAAGAGGTTTCTTGGACTCTAGCTAGTATGAGGCTATCAAATTATGATGTCAGGCGTATTTGCTTAAGGGAATGTACGACGACTGTACGATAGCACCGCTCAGCGGAAGACTTAGGTTCCGGAACCTCGGGATGGATTCTCCAGATGACGGCCCTGAAGTGGGAAAAAAAGCCACAGATTATACTTAATTACTCATTATGCCCCCCTCAATTCCTCCCTTTTCAGTTACTCTAGGCCAACAACTACTTTAAACCCAGAAAGTATTTACAAATGTGATTACCATAACAATAATCTGCGATATTCACTTCCAAGGACTTCTGGCATCCGAAGCAGCCAAAATGACAATATCCGGTAGTTGATTCTTCCACTATAGCAGGTCGCATATCTTTGGGTATTGAATGAACTATATACGGGACAGCGGTGTCGGTATTTCTCGGAGAGACTCGATTAGAGAAATTTTGTATGTTGGCAGATGAGGCTCAAATTCAAGGTAAACCCAGCGGGGCGACCCGCTACCTAAAATTGCGAAATCCATGGGAATATTTACCCGAACCCTGGAAATGTCTCAATAATGCATACCACCACGGTATCAAGATTGACTGTTTTTTCTCGTTATTCCTGAACAACTGCTAGACAGTAATGCTATCGCAAAGTAAAACCACTGGTGTCTGTCTTAACGGGAAATAAATGATATGAGATCGAGATGCTGAGCTCCAGCTCATACTAAACGTGCGTTGCCTATAAGTTGTAACTAAGGCGGATGCAAGGCATTGGACTCTGACTCTATAATATGATAAAAAGCTGTTACAGATACTTCTAGGCTTACAGAGTACTGATGGAGTTATTATAACTATGGAATGACGAAATACTTGATAAATGACCAGCAGTTAGTTAACTATTGTTGGATCTGGGAAGAATAAGAAATGGGTAAACTCCAGGAAAGGAAATTAAGTTCAAAGGTTCCTAAGCTCACTGTAATACATCTCAATTCTATCACAGAGAAAGCTGTCACTAGGATATCTGCCAGGCCAATAGTCACTAAGCTAACGGACTTGGGTATCTAGGAGGCGTTGAATGTAGTATACACATGCTTAAAATGAGGCTCAAATTACTCTTAATGTCAACCGGCTTGGCGTTCTTGGCAAAGTGAACGAAGACATCATCGAGTAATTCATCAAAAGGCTTTTTGGACACACGCAAAACTCAATGGTTTTCACCACCACTGAATGACATGAGTCACATAATTGTGATATAACACTAAAGGCGTCCGCTGTACGGTTATATCTTTGCACATTCCCGGCTAGGAAGCTCATTAAGCGGGCAGTTAACATAAGCAAGCGCACAGCTACGAAGTCCACCCCATTACGACGCCCGGTTATGGCGGCCACTTCCTCCTTTTTCATCGCCTCGATAGGCAACCCGGGGCAAACATACTATAACACTCTCCATAGCGCCGGCCATATCCTTCTCCGTTCCTTTGCAGAACTCATGAACGCAGGCCCATTTCATCCCGACCCAACCCTCAGCAACGGCCTAACGACCGAAACATACCTCCCCAAGACCCGCAGTCGTTTAACATTATGGCAATCGCCGAGCTACATGAACACATCAGGCCCATCTTTAGCAAGGGCATATAAATTATGGCTTGCAAGAGAGAATTTGGCGTCCGATATACCCATTCCACCCCCGGATATCGGAAAGAAAAAGGCAAGAGGGATGCAACCAATGGTACATGTTCGCGCGACGAATTTAATATTATTGCACGATGAACTGGAGCGGTCGTACGGGAACCTCTATATTCGATATGGTGGGCCGGAAATGAGCTCAAGAGGACATAATGGGATTAAGAGTGTGGTAGAGAGTTTAGTCAAAGCTAGACTGCTTTCTTCCGGCTGTGGTGCCTTGTCGTCGACGAATCCTACAGCCTTGATAAGGCTGGCTATCGGAGTTGGCAGGCCTATGTCTCGTGAGCGAGACGCGGTGTCGGATTATTTGTTGAAATCGATATCCAAAGGTCAGCATGACGCCATAGCTGCGAAGGGAATTGACTTGCGACAACTTTTGGAAAGGGAGATATCACGAATTCAAAAGGCGATGAAACCTATTGAACCCCCGGTAGCACCGGCTACTCCGGGTGGGGTATAATAAGAAGCTTTGGATATTAATGTAGTTATAGAACCTTAGACTTAATGCCAAATGGATATAGAGGGTCGATACGCGAGTAACCATTTATGTATATTGCGCTGTATATAAGATGTACTTCAATACATGATCCATCCCAATATCAATTGGATAAGTGAAGAAAACATGGCAAGGAAGAAAGAATTTTATGAAATAAAACGGAAATGAAGAAAAGCGCCAATATCATCCAGTCATTTCCGTCATCATTTATGGAGTTAGCATTTTCCTCCTGTACTAGTTGCACGTAGTAAGACAAGTTAAGTAACTTTCAAATGCCCTTTTTCGCATCATCAACCGGTGATAGTGCGGTGGGAGAGGCCGTTGTCTCTATTACAGCGGCAGAGGTGTCCAAAGGACTAGACTCAATACCCTTATCCGAGTCAATCACATCATTCACCTTTACCGATGTTGGCAACGGCGACGGCGACTGCTTTCGCGAAGATGCTGCAAAAGATGCAGCTGCGGCAGTGAATCGCTTGATAGGACTAGGACGTGGAGGAGCGAAGTCAAGTACAGGAGTAGCGGTTGAAGGACTGGATACACCCGAAAAATTGCTGTTCCTTCTGGCTTGCGACCACAGGCCATAGGATGCGGTTGGCTTCTTTTCAACTCTTCGGTTGAGGTATACCTTGGGTGTAGGTGATTGGGCTTCTCGGCTCCGGCTATTTATCCGTTCGATTATCTCCTTATATGCTGTCTCATAGATATCGATGTCCGCTGCCGGAGGAGACTCACTGACGATCATAGGAGATTCTGTAAGAGTCGGCCTAGTAGGTATCGGAATTCCACCAGATTCCAAGGCCGGGTCATCCTGTTTTGTTTGGTCAAATTCGGCCTCCGGTCCAAAATTTGACGGGCCTATGTGGAGGAAAGGCATTTCTTCCTCTAGCGGGTCACGAGCATGACCACGGGTGCCTTCAGAACCAGTCTGTCGCGTTGGTGTATCTGCTCTGGGGGTGGATTGGAGTTGTGGGGATGGAGATGTACATATCTCGAGAGGTGGAGTAGAAACTGACGGTGAATAATCGGTATTCGCCTGACTTGGCCGTTTGGGTTGAGCTGGCCGCCGGGGATAAACATGTTCTTGCATATTCCTATGATGCAAGACGGCACTGAATTCTTCCTCTTCCTCTTCCCCCATGAGAAGAGGAGGCTGCACAAAGTGCGACTCTTCACCCTCACCAAGAATGCTCTCCATCTGCAACGGGCTACCGTCATTTATAAGTCTTTTGAATTTCTGGACGGCTTTGACCTGCAAGTGAAGGGTTAGACTGCGCTCGAAAACAACAAGCGGTAAATGATACATACCACTATAAGCGCATGACCTAGATTCCTAGTGATGGCAGTATCCATTTCTTCTTCCGTTGGTGGCCCCACGAGAGTTGCTGTATTCTCCTCCTCAGACAGAAGGGGATCTGTACCGTCTTTGGTGACCCATGGATGCGCCTAGCCATTATTTAGTAACAGGAAATCGATACAAGGTCATTTGACATACCCTTAACTGTGGCATAGTAATTCTTTTTGCAGGATCCTTCTCGAGAATCTTCGTCATGAGGTCCTTGAAATGTTCATTCGTCTCGCCAGGAAGCTCGACTTTGTCATTTCTGATAGCGTTGTATAAGTCAAATATATTGCTTGTGTGGAATGGTATGCGCCCATAGCGTAGGCAGTACAGGGTCACTCCCATAGACCACACATCAACTGCTCGACCGGAAATCTCACCATGCTTGGCAACGCAAAGCTCTGGTGGGATAAAGGCAGGTGAGCCTGCTGACTTAGCTATGAACATGTCTGAAGACTTCTCGAACATCTCTGAAACACCAAAGTCGACTACCTTGAGGACATCGTCGTTTGTTAATAGGCAATTATCTGGTTTTATATCACGATGCACAATGCCTTGCGCATGTAGATACTCAATCCCCAGAATAAGGTCACGGAACCAACATCGGCAGTTTTCTTCACTGTATGGGTCTGCCTGTTCGCCTAGGCCGACTTTCATGATGACACCTTTCTTGCACATCTCCATCACCATGTATAGAGAGTCCTCGGTAGGGTCATCTAACACCTCTATCAGGGACACAAGGTTGTTGTGATTGAGCTTTTTCATAATGGCAATCTCCTCTTTGATAAGGTATAGGGAGTTTCCGTTTTCACCTTCGTCAATTCCAAAAGGGTGCCGATGGAGAGGTGAATTGAAGCCAACACCAGCAGGCTGAACACCTGGATGCCTTCCGGGACGACGGCGGAGACCATGAGACTGAGCCCGTTTCTGCAGGCGGGACTTTGAGAATTCTTTAATGGCCTAATCCTGTTAGAGGTTGAATGCAACATTTATGTGTTGTTTGGTGGACAAGCCAGCTTTTTGCGAAACGTACATATTCCTGTCCATACTGATCCGTAGCTAGGTGGACGGCACCGAACGAGCCTCTGCCAATTTCCTGCTTGATTAAGTACTGGTTGATACGGTGCTCCGCTGTATTATCATCCTGGCTATTGGTGTATGTTGATTGAGCATTGAGTGTTTCCTTGATATAGGCTATTCATTAGTCAATCGCGTCGGATCGAAATTGTAGCATGTTGCTGCATGAGGTAGACGGAGACGACGAACTTTAACCTGCCGTGGGGCAGTAGGGTGTCGAGCATGCTGCCGCAGTGGGCTATCGTACGAGCCGGAGGTAGGCCTGGCACTGTATCCTCCCCCCTCTCATGGAGAGCGTCGTTAGTTCAACTAGTTATGTACTTGCTACCCCACACACAGACAGAGAGGAAAACGGAGGGACGCACCTCTTGGGAGCAGTTGGACCAGGTTCTGAGCTTCGAGTAGTCCGCACTTCAGCGTCTAGAGCGAGCTGGACCGTTCGGCCATGCTTCAAGACGGGATCGGCGTCCATCTATAGCGACTGGGCGTCAGTTGAAAGGGTCAAACGGGTAGTATCTATATGAATATGTAGGCCGCGCTGCTTTCCGGCGGAGCGTTCTTCTCGAACATGAATGCTGAAGAGATGAAGGACGTGGCCTGATATATCTGGCCGTTTTCTGTCTGCCGTGCACGTTTGTGAGCCTAAGCACTCAAGGTGCATGCACAGGGGAGAAAAAGGCTGGAGGGGTGTGGGGTATGGCGGTCGACCGGGCTATCCAGGTATTTAGTTATAGCTTCATGGTGTACCGCCACAGTCGAGGGAGAAATCGAGACGGTAGACGAGGTCAAGCGTGTCGTAAACGGTTCTTCGAGGGTCAGGCATAAGCATTAGCTAGAACGTGGCGCTTGATATCTGGTTTGTGCGGCGCTCTGGGGGATGTATAGCGGTGGACGGGCTCGTCTCCCTGGCCGCTCTTATCGGCAAGGCAAGGCAAAACGGGCGTTGGGATTGAAATCGGCCACAGCCAGTCGTCGACGCCCAGCTAGCCCTGGCAAATACTCTAAATCAATAAAGCGGGCCGCATAAAGGAGATAGCAACGGCTGAAGAGAGCGTGGTTGTTGGGCTGTCTGGCTAAGTATTTCTATCTACATCGCCAGCCGATTTAGAGATTACAAAGACTGTCACGTGAACTGGCGTCTCGTTTTCTCCACCTCGAACTGCTGAGAAGAGGACAAGCAAGCAAAGACTGGGCGAGACAGCGCTGGCCCTCTCCACGATGGTCGTCTACTCGTTCTTCATCTTCGACCGGCATGGTAAGTGCATCGTTTTGCGCCGAAGAAAAAGAGGCGTTGTGGTAATGGTTCTGACGGGCGCGCAGCGGAGTGCATATACCAACGACAATGGTACCCACGTCCAGGCACAGCTGCCGGGGGAGCGAGCAAGGACCTACATCCATCGGACGGAGCGCTATCGAACGGCCTGACGAAAGACTCTCACAAGTCGGGCTCTACGGACACTCGACTGGTGTTTGGGGCTGTCTTCTCGCTGCGAAACATGGTACGGAAGCTCGGTGGTGAGGACGATAAGTATGGCCCCCAAATCCAAATCCGCGCTCCGCAACAGGCGGCAGGAGAAGAGGGGGAGAAAATGAGGTATAGGGCGAAGGTAGCTTTGGGTGATGACGAGGAGCTGACGTGGTTTGAGTGAAAAAGCTTCGTGTGTTACCGGACGGGCCAGTATAAGCTACACTACTACGAGACACCAACGAACCTGAAGTTTGTGATGATGACCGACACGAAGGCAAACAATATGCGCCTCGCCCTGCACCAGATTTATGTCAACCTGTACGTGGAATACGGTGAGTCACTCCATGCTGCTATCCTTGTTCCAGATAGGGCGTTCTTTCTGATATGCCGGCATTTTAGTGGTGAAGAACCCTCTTTCTCCAGCCGAACATCCTGGTGGCGTTGGAGTGTACAACGAGCTCTTCGAAGAGTCACTTGAGCAGTTTGTGGTACTGCCGTCCCCCTTTCTCTGCGCCTGCAATAAAAGGAAATGAGAAAAAGACTTAACTGACCGTCTTGTTCTAGACCCGAGTGCTCTCCTAGGTGAGCTGCCAAGAAAACAGAGAGCCAAGAGCAATTTAAAAGAACAAACTACCCAGCCACAGCGATGAAGAGGTTCGAGGAGGAAAAGCACGATGGGGATACCCGGCCATGTATTCTCCCCTGTACAACAGCAGCAACAAGCATCGAAACCTAATCCAGGAAAGCCCCAAAAGCCCCCCGGGGGGGGGGGGAGGGGTTGTCCAAGCTATATCTTCAGCTCTGGCAAGCCTCGCCAAGAGCAATGCGGGTATATCCGTGCAAATATTTCAGATCAGAAAGCAGGCCAGCGCATCGACGAGAAGAAGAAAAGGGAATCGACCTCCCCTCCGACTTGTTAGGGCTCGGGCTGATAGCTGATAGGGCTGAGAGGGACCCTGGCTGCTGCCGGTAGCACCGGGGTCATCTTCCCTGCGGCGGACCAAGGGGCGAGAGAGAGAAATAGAAAAACTAGCTGTTTGATAGCATCTAGACCTTCCTTGTCCTACAGTAGCAACCAGCTGAATGCCTCTCTCCATCCTGCACTTCCACTGCACTTCCTGCGTCTCCCTTCACCTCCGCCTTCACTTCTACTCTACGGAGTACTTTTTCTACTCTCCATCCATCCTCGTTGCTGTCCCAGCCGAAGTCGAACTAACCTTCCTAGAACTTAGCTTTGTGGCTAATGCCTTGGCGCTGAGTCAGCCGAATAACACTTGGAGGCTTCGGCACTCAGGCTGGCGGGCGCCCTAATCAGGCAAGTCCACGCTGTTTTAACCGGGACAAAAGCTCCCGCGTTCCGGCGTTGCGCGATTTAGCCGGACGCTGGGCGCTGGCTGGCAGATGAGAGATCGCAGGGCAGAAGGATGCAGCAGAAGAAGCAAAGGGCGGACGCCATGCGGCAGCCGGTCGAGGTGCATGAGCGTCGTGCATGGCCTTGCAGCGTGGTGCAGCGTCGTGCATCATCGACCAGCCAGCGGGCGAGGAGGCAGGCAAGCCGGACAGCCGGCAAGGGTTTGGACCTCATGCCGGCGGCCTCCCCTGCCCTTGCTCTTGCTCTTGCTCTCGCATTATTACTTACTCTATTACTCCGTATTACATATGTCCATCACTCGTCTTGCTCCATGCCGCTGGCCGAGTTACTTCTTGATGCCAGCCGCGATTAGACGCTGACCAAGCAAGGAGGGGAGCTCGAGCCACTTTGGTTAAAGGAGCAATGGCCGGCTTAGTCAGCCACACCAGCCCTGGGCCTGTCTTTGACCCAAAACCTCCTCCTCGTCTCGTCCGCCGCCCGCCGTTTTCTCTCTCGCCTGTTTCCCACACACTCGCCAGCAACCCGCACCGCAGACACGCCGCCCGCCAGACGGAGAGACTGCCAGAGACACCGCCAGAGACAGAGAGACGCTCAGCATCAGTGCCCGCTACCGTTTTGTCGTCTCGTTGACCGCCGGGCCTTGCCTGGCTTACTCTGCTCCCTCACCTATTTTCTCTCACCTCCTCTGCCCGCTTCTTACTACGGGCTGCTTATTACGTCTACTACTTTCACCACCAGCCAGCCGCCACCCCCATCAACAGCAACAATAAGAACTGATATAAATACCTTCCCTGCTCCGGCTCTTCTCATGAATTCATTCACGCCACTCTCGTCTCCGTCTCCGTCCTCCGTCTCCTCTTCGACCTCGCACTCACAGCATGGAGATCCCCAGCTAACACGCGCTTTGGAAGACTCCCGTCAACCCGCTCCTCCGGCTACCTCTGCTCCTGCTCCTGCTCCTGCTCCTGCTCCTGGACCCCCCAACACCGCTTCTTCTACCGCCACGACTGCCTCGCTTCTCTCAGCTGCCTCCTCGATCGTTCCGCAAAAGCCGCCGAAAGCAAAGATGACCAACCGGCTCAGTCGCATGTTCTCTCAGACCCGCTCGTCAGCGCCTTCTGCCTCGGTCTCCCCCAGTAGACAGTCTCTAGACCCGTCGCCAAGACAGAATGGTGACTCGACCATTGCCTCGACCATGATGATGCCTCCTTCGTCTTCCCCGGCTACAGGCCCAACAGACCGAAAATCCGACCAGAAGGCTGCAGAAAAGAAACCGGACGGGAAACCTGCAGACAGAAGAGCAGAAAAAGGCAAGGACGCCGTTCAGCCAATAAAGCGGTTCGAGTTACTCCCAGATGGCACGCACAAGCACACTCTCAAGTCGGCCAGGCGTCAGGAGAAGCTGTCGGACATGCTACGAGATATGATCGGAGCCGGAAAGAAGAAGGAAGATGCTGCTGCTGCTCACGCTCACCCACCAGGTCAGGCCGATGACCAGCAGCAGCTCTCTCTAGTCTCCACCTGGGTTGACCAGCTCAAGAACGAGAAGGAGAAGATGGCAGCCGATAAGAAGGGCGGACCAAACAGCACGGCCTCTCTTGTTGACAAATACGGCAAGTGTCATGAAATCGTTGGGCGGGGTGCCTTTGGAATTGTCCGCATCTCCCACAAGATCGATCCCAAGGACTCCAAGACAGAACATGTCTATGCCGTCAAGGAATTCCGCCGCCGGCCCCAAGAAACAGTCAAGAAATACCAGAAGCGTCTCACCTCGGAGTTCTGCATCTCTTCCTCGCTCCGCCATCCAAACATCATCCATACCCTCGATCTCATGCAGGACGCCAAGGGTGACTACTGCGAGGTCATGGAATACTGCGCTGGAGGAGACCTCTACACTCTCATTCTTGCTGCCGGCAAACTCGAGGTCGGCGAGGCTGACTGCTACTTCAAGCAACTCATGCGTGGCGTCGAATACATGCACGAAATGGGTGTTGCTCATCGAGATCTGAAACCCGAAAACCTCCTGCTCACTACGCACGGTGCGCTCAAGATCACCGATTTCGGCAACGGGGAATGTTTCCGCATGGCCTGGGAGAAAGAAGCGCACATGACCGCTGGTTTATGTGGGTCTGCACCATATATTGCCCCCGAAGAATACGTGGATAAGGAGTTCGACCCCAGAGCTGTAGATCTGTGGGCTACTGGTGTCATCTACATGGCTATGCGCACCGGAAGACATCTGTGGCGCCAGGCCCAGAAGGAAGAAGACGAATTCTACGATCGATACCTTGAGGGGCGCAGGGACGAAGATGGCTACGCCCCTATCGAGACTCTGCATCGTGTAAGTAACGTCGCACGATTCGCTGTCTTGGCACTTCACATTACATCACCCTACCCCCATTCCTCCTCCCTGTCTCAACTTTCCTCTTCCCTGCTAACAAAATGATGAAAATATAGGCACGCTGTAGAAACGTTATCTACTCCATTCTTGACCCCAACCCTGGGCGCCGTATCACAGCTTCTCAGGTTCTCAAATCCGAATGGGTCCGGGATATCAAGCTATGCAAAGCTGGTGAAGAAGGCTTCTAATCATGCATCTTTTTTCTCATCTCACGCCCTTTTCCTCCCTTCCTCCTACCATCATCGTCACCAATGCAAAGGTGATGATGGGCACCAGTCCGATTGGCAGGTAAGCCGATGGAAAAGAAAAAAAAGAATACCAAAAGAAATGAACAAAAAAAGGAAGGGTCGGAACAATAAAAAAAGGAGCGGGAATGGAGCTGGCTATCTGACTGACTTAACGCAAACCGACTCACTTCTGGCTCCAGCTGGGTGGCTTTTCTCTCTTTCTTTTTTCCCTCTTTCTTCCCTGCCCTTCCATTTCCCATCTCCGCGTTTTGCTTTTTGGTGGTCGTCGTGTTCACACCTGCTTCCCCCGATCCCTTGATTCCTTGGCCTACTTATCTATGCCTATAACCAGACAGCCAGGCAGACAGACAGATTAACAGACAGACGACGATGATGATTCTTTGGTTTAGTTTCTGCCAATGGGTTGGTTTGTTGGTTTGTGGTTTCTTTCCTTCTCCCCGGAGGTTTTGCTCGGTCTAATGAATTATGATCATTTCTTCGTTTCTAACGTATAATTTCCTTTTTCTCCTCCCTTCTTCTTATTTCTTTCTGGCACCGATAACCCGGTCAATGCCGTTATATATGGTCTCCTTACAACAATGACACCAACCCTTTCCATTCCCCAACCCTTCTCCTCTCCCCTTCACATGCGGAAAAAGGTACTGGTATTGGCTGGTGATGAACTCATATGCACAGGGATACGTGATATGGGCTCTTTTGTCTTGCTGCTTCTACCTGCCCTATTGAACCGGACTCGCTATTATACGACCGATTAGATATATGACTTAACGTATTTCTCAGCTTGCCGTCACTTCATCCCTCCTCTTCACTCTTCACATTCTTCGTTGGCTGGCTCCCTTTTTTTCTTGTCTTTACCCTGTTTTTCTTCCTTGTCTATATCGTTCTTTGCACATAAAGTACCCCCTTACATGCTTCACCTAACGTCATTTCTGCACTCGATCTACCAGCGCTTCACTGCTTACCTGTATTAGCCTTTTTTTCTTTTTTCTTTCTATATTCATTCCTCGTCTTCCTTTTTTTCTAGATCGGCTCGGCTTTTAACTATGTACTTATTTTACTACTTACGCATACTCACCCAGCCCTCCAAACGTGACCGGCATCACACCAGAGGACTGACCAGCAGACAGAAAAAGTGGAAATGCAAAGAAAAGCAAATCACAAGACGGAATAAACAACAAACTACGGAGCCATTGTTCCGCCTTAACTTGCTTGCCCTTTTTGCTTGTTTTACTATTTTCTTTTTTGATTCTCCATCCGGTCTCTTCCACCGGCTGGGTACGAACTGCTTCCCTAACCATAGCCTGGTGGTGCATGTGTATCCCCATATCCCCATCAGAACGGATGCATCCGTACCAATCACTTGCATCCGACGATCAGCGAATCGAGTCGGGGAACGTCCGAGGGAAGAAAGAAAGGCAAGACTCGAAAATAACAAATGTTTTCTGTTGGTTCGGGGGTTGGCGCGAAGTTGGGCGTGTTATCAATCAACAGATTTGCTTCCTCTCGCTTAATGATCTTATCTTGGTTACGGAGTACATATCTCGCTTTGGCCTGGGTGTTCTCCATTCCTTTTTTTTTCGAGCTTGGTATATATTATTGCCTTGTCGCTGCAGCCTGAGACCTTTCTCATATTGGTTGACACTTGCATAGTCCCCTTGCATGTCAGAGCAGTTGTATACTTAGATATAGTTGCAGGCTTATTCTCACTACCTAGCTAGGTGGCACGGCCGGCCTTTTATAGCAGCCTCGCAACAAGGAGAACCAAGCCCATATACTCTCCTTAGCTTGAAACAACGTCTGTCCCATCCTTCTTCTGTCTCTGACACTAGCTGCGAATATCAAAATCCCAAGTCAACATGGAAGTAAGATGAAGCGGCCTCATCTCCGTCCACGTGACATCCGGCTGCGCCACAAAACTGCCAAGCCTCGACGTCTTAGCTAAGCCACAGCTTGGGCGCTTCCTTCGACTCAAAACCTGCCCAGGCTAATACCGTCGTCGATGAGCTAAAGAGCCTCTTTCTGCTTCCCACCTTCTGCTGGGCGTTTTGAGATACCATCTTTCGCGATAGAGACATAGAACAAGCCTGTGGTTTTCTAATTAGCCTTCATTGGCCTCGACGCATCTTTGCCAGTACTGTACCACCTTCGTTTCCCTCGACAGCATCCTCCGGACCGACACGCAACCAAATCACTGCCCCGCTGAAGAACGGACGCCCTTATATCGGCCTGTCCTCTTGCCTTGACTATACGCCGGATACACCTCGAATCGCACCTATTTGCGCTCTATCGAGTTAAATTTAATACCTTGCTATCAACTGCGACAATTCAATAACTATGTCTTGGGCCGGTATGTTGATGATAGACGGCTCCATACGCTTCCGCCTACTCTTTGCAACCCGGAGTATGGTCCCGGATATATTCACGACCAATGCTGATGCGGGTTGTTCTTCTAGGCTTCAAAAAAAATGTCAACCGGGCGACGACCCAGGTGATGATGAAGACTGGTATGTAGGCTAGTCTTCTGTATGTTGTTGCTTTGGACACCTGTTGGACGAGGCTGACTCCTCGGTATCACATTAAAGGCCATGTTGAGAAGACGAATGATCGCGACTATGAGATTGAAGAAAGAAGATATCGCACAATGGAATCTGCTGCAAACAGACTACAGAAGGAAGCAAAGGGATACCTGGACTCCTTACGAGGTAAATAGCCATGGAATATTTTTCTTACGGATCAGCTGCTAACCAGGTTGACAGCCATGACTGCCTCTCAAATGCGAATTGCGGAGACTATTGATGCTTTCTATGGCGATGCTGGAGCCAAGGACGGTGTGAGCAGAAGCTACAAACAGGCTGTTGAAGATCTGGATGCAGAGACAATAAAGGCACTCGATGGACCCTACAGGTTCGCTCCATCGCCATCCATGAACCTCACCAACTAGATATGCTAACAGTACTTCCCTAGAACGACGGTCCTCGAGCCTATCTCTCGTTTCTGTGCATACTTCCCTGATATCAACGAATGTATCAAGAAACGTAACCACAAACTCCTCGACTACGACTCCATGCGAGCTAAAGTCAAGAAACTTGTGGAAAAGCCCGACAAGGATGCCTCCAAGCTGCCGCGCGCCGAAAAGGACGCAGAAATGGCCAAACAGGCCTATGACCAATTAAACGAACAGCTATACAACGAGCTACCGCAGCTTATTGATCTGCGTGTCCCATATCTCGACCCATCTTTTGAGGCTCTTGTCAAGATCCAGCTCCGCTTCTGCGCCGAGGCGTACAGCCGCATGGCCCAGGTCCAGCAGTACCTTGACTCAGACACAAGAGAGGAGTATGCATCTGGCAACCTAGACAATAAGGTTGAACAGGTACTGCAGGAGATCAGAGATTTAAGCATTGCCGGCACTGTGTGATCAGGGCTGGTGGTTCTTCGTCCCTCTGTTTTCTGGTTTCTTCCCTCTGCTCTGTCACATGAAGTCATGTTTTAGCGTGTGTTTTCAATATTTATCAAGTATAATATTCCACCCCAATTCCCTCCTCTTCTGCCACCACCTTGCGCCTCGCTTTAACTCATTTCCTTTCTGCTCTTTCTCTGCTAGGGCTGCAGGGCGGGAATAATGTAGGAATATATATAGACAGCTCAGCTAGCTCTGTAAGGGTATAACTCCGCATCCCTTGCTACATGAAACGACTGCATCAGCCTACTTCCAATCCATGCTCCAGCGTTCGGTCCCCTTAAACGGTCCAAAAAATAAAAAAAAATTCAGTCAACCAACCAGCTGTTTCGTCTCATCCCGGTCTCGCTTGACTCTTGATACGATGGCCACAGATCCCGAGGGCGTCTAATTCATAAAACTTTTCAAACCCTCCCGATCTTACCAGCAATATCCTGTCAAAAGCTCGATGGCACTAGACCCCGAGAGGAAACTGCATACGTGTTGTGCTAGCTTTTACATGGGGATTTTCCCCTTCGTTTTCTCTCTCAAGGTGCCCTCTTTACGTATATCCATGTCATACGGCGATGGATTGCGCTATGGACCTCATACTGCTGCAGAGCATGCTTCCCTGCCCCGGCGGCTAAAGCGAATTAAGGCTTGTCCGTGCCGTCTCGAACTGGAGGCCCGTTTAGGCGGGTATCAGCAGCGACCTGCCGTTACTTGCACCGTGTATCGGACATAGTTACCTATTCCTTCGACTAAGTGTCTTTGGGTTCCGGATGAAGGTCTCATTGAGCATCAGATGCCATGGATGGAACAAGTGATGTTCCTGTGCTAGATAAGTATCATCACCCAAAAATGCCATTATATAAATAGAAAATGAGAATCAGCCCACAGATATGCTTACATAGTACTCTCTCTACCTTCCTGATAGGCAGAGAGTTGCACAAGGGCTTAACTTAATGGCTCGACCTTGTATCGTAGATTCACCTCTGAGAGGATACCAGTTGATGGGTAGTCGCGGAATAAAGCTTGCTTGTCATGCAAGATACATGCTCGTCATCCCGTATATACTTATAGAAAACGCCCCTCCATATAAGTACAATGTACGGATGTACATTATATACATCCTATTCCCTGCAGATACGGTATATCTCGATGATAAGCACATCCAATATTCTTAGGTGCATGCTTTCGCATACTCCGAATGTGCGCGCCTTGTATCAGGAAGAAAGGGATTCTCATCCACGAACCGCCCCGGTGGCCCGACGCACTCGCATACAGTGATACCCGGCCTTGAATCAAGGACAGGGCCCCATCCTCACCAAGAAACCCTCAAGGAACCCTTGCATCGCCTATTTATGCGAATGAATATCTCACGTGATTGGTAGATCTCAAGGGATGTCAGGAGCAGCCCTGAAAGGAATGGCCCGTGAGGGGATAAGATCCCATGCTCGAAGGCGTCTTCTGGCGCCCTAGTTGTTCAAGGGACCCCAAATTGTTGCGCTGTCCAGTTGGAAGTTTGCCATTTCGTCCGAGCACCTTCGCAGCCCCGAGACCCCCCGGTACCTGTCTGTCACTCAGTTGAGCGCCTTAAGCAGCTAAGCGAGTCCCTTTGGCTCTTTCATCCAGACCCGAGACTTTTGTTCGTGCAATTTCTCTTGGTTAATATCGTGCCAACACAGTTATCCAAACCCAACTGCATCATGCAATGGGTTTCGATATGGGCGAATAGGGGTGTTTATGCAGTAGCATATAAACAATAAAAGGCCCGTGCGTCTGAAGAAAATAAGGCCCGTTGACATGATACTACATTGCCATTTTGACCGAAACAATGCAGCTTGAAACAAGGAAGCTCTGGGTCCAGTCCAGCTCAGAAATAAGCGGTGGGGGGACGGGCGAAGTAGCTTGCTTCCAGTGGACAGTACAGTAATAGCCGTTTTATCGTCTCCTCCTTGGGCGAGGGGAGAGCTGATACCGGGGTAGCGTCAGGCAGCCACAACATGCACGCCATTTACTGGCAAGGACAGAGGGGGTATGTATACTCACGGTCGAACTCGGATGGCGGCATCACGGAGGGTATATGTGTGGCTGTCGTTTCTCCAAAAATAATAATAATAATGGGCGAGGCAAAGCGGCCGTTAATGTTAAGACAGCTAATTATCAGCTATATGAGTCGACACTTAACTCCTTCATCACCGCTCGTCCGTTCCCGAGAAGCTAAACCCGGATCTTAGGTGCGAGCATAAGACAGACCATGGTATATTAGTGACGTTTTGTGCTTGCGTGGCTAGCCCGCTGGACTCATCGACCTGACCAGATACTGTCCTGCGTCCGCGGTTGATATAAGAGCGATCTAATATAGCCTGGGAAGCGGCTCTGCTGGCGCTAAACCGTAATAGGCAACTCGCAACTCGTCCTAGAGCCCCCTGGCAAAAGTGTTAGGTAAAAGCGCCAATGCGAAATGATAACAGATGAGCTTTTTGGGAGTTGGAGTGATGGCCGCTCTGTTGGCTTGGGAAAGTCAATTAGATGAAGCCCCATTAACCTTGTCCGCCGAAGAGCGTGCTGGAAGAGGCCTGTATTTACGGGAGTGTGTAGAAGGATTGAAGCGGATCGACGACCAGTGTTTGAAAGGAAGATATTAGCTAGATTGAATGGGATATCGTTGATTCATAGATAAAAACAGGCCAAATCTATTCGTACATTGTTCATTAAGAGCGTAGCTTTTGAAGTAAACGAACCAAGCAAACAAGCAGCGCATGTAAACACTTACAGCAGTACAAAGGAGAAATGGATATGAGCCAAACGAATGAGAAAAGAAAAGAAAAAAAAGGTAGGAAGAGAAATGTAGAAGTAAAACAAAGCACACACACGCATGATTGAGTTGGCAGCGGCAGTCGACATCAAGAGGAAGAGTCGTCATTTTATCTCGATCAGTTTTTGAATCTCTCATTGCAGGATGCAGAGTAACTTCATCCGTTGCAGGACAGGTATACCGGAAGAGAGCACTGGTCAAGGGGGTTCCTGTAATTTGACAACCCTCAGGGAGATTTGCTCGATTGGCTTGGAATAATCCACGATTAGCGCTCGGGAGGTGTCCAAACCACTCGGTTAACTGGATCAGATCAAGGCACCGTCCAAGCGGAAGGCAGGTAGAATAAAATAAAAAAGAAAAAAAATAAAAACAAGAATAACAAGTAGTTAAGGAGGAGAAAAAAAGAAAGCAAAAACAAGGTAACTGGCAATTTTAAGGCAATACGGCAGGTCCGTGAGAAAATTTTTTGCTAAATGATCAGATTTGCCTCCCACGCGATTTTTTAGACCAAGAGGAAGAGACACGGTCTCGTCAGGATTCCTCTTCCAGTAGCATAAAAGGAAAATTTGGGAATAGGAACAAGGGCTGTTCCTGCTGGGGGTGGGGAAATATCGGCCGTTAAATCTCCGAAAAAAAGGCACATGCTCTGTGGGTAGATAGATGTGTGTCTAGGGGGTGGTGGGAATCCGGGCAGTAGGATAGATTCCAAGTCGGATTGAGTCAGGCTGGGGATTCGTGATTTCGTTCGGGAGATAAGGAGTGTGGTCTGGGAAAGGGAAAGACAAATCGAGTAACATAGCAGCAAAAAAGGGGGGGAGGTGAGAATAACAATAAAAATAAAGAATTAAAAATAAAAATGAAACAATTGCGAACACCTTTGGTCACGTTCTCGCATCAAGTCATTGTATATATATGACTTGTGTTCGTTGGAAAATAAATGTCTCGCTCGACCTCATTACTCCTTTTATATCGTATGCAATCCACCACAGTTCAGCTAAAGGGGGGCCGCACAAAGCATCATTGATATCATCATGATACGTGTGCCCTCTGCGTGTCGCTATGACCCTTTATCCTCCTCTGGGCTAGTATCAGGCTGTTCTGGTGAAATTCGTTCCCGGTTACCAGGCGATTCCGGTTTTGACGGGCCAGAAGGCGTTGTTGTGACTGCTGCTGATGCTGCGGTATCCGGTCGCTGACCACTGCTGCCTGCTGGGGCTTCTGTCTGTGGATGATGGGATCCTTGAGCTGGCCTGGTCGGGTCCCTTGACTCTACAATCATGGGTGATTCCTCGAGAAGCCGGCCACCGTCTGTTCGCGGCAGCTGTGGCTGTTGGGGTCGCTGCCCTCTTTGGACTTGTATGTCCTGTGTCTGGGATGGAGGAGTTTCGGTCCCATGATACTGTACACTCATTGGGGTTGGAGGGTCGGGTTCACGCAATTGCTCCGGAGGCACTCGCTGGCCCATTGCAGGGGAGTACGGCGGCCCCTGTGACGTACCGGGAGAAGTCGCGGGTAGAACCCCTGCTGCATAGCCGGGTCTGGGCGTCATGTTGTTTGGTTGTTGAGAGGCAGAATGAGCCTGGGATCGGGATTCCTCAGCTATCCTACGGCGCTGCATTTCTGCCTTGCTTGGTCGTCCCCGTTTACGAGGAGTGTCTCCACGAGGAGGATCAGGGGCACGAGGAATCGGTACGCCAGTACGAACCTCGGAAATTGAGTATCGGGTGGTATCAGAAGTATGGGGCTTTGGCTGGATGGCACGGGGAGCAGAGGCCAGCGGCCGTTCTCCAGACGGCGCAGGTCGTTTTCGGATTATCGGAGACATCTGCAGCGGAGCAGGCGGGCCGGGAATGCTCTGTCTGTACTGGCTCGCATATTCCTGCTCCATGCGATAGAACGCGGTCTGACAGGAGCTAAGCGATCGGCCTAGAGGTATAACAGTCAACAAATCCGCTGTTATGACAGGAGCGCAGAGTGATTAAACTTGAATTCATCTCAATACATGCATTTCAGCATGTACAAGACTACTCCAAGGAGGGTAGGAAATTGGGCTGAAAATAGAAAAAAAAAAAAAAAAAAAAAGAGAGGGGGTCAGTTTCTTTACCCGGCGGAAGTGGTATCTCCATCCAACTTGGGGCAATGCGGTTCTCCCTGATGATACTGAAGAGGTATGCAGAGGAGATGCCTGCTTTCTTCAATATCTCCGTGAGAAGAAAGTTCTGTAAAGAGAGACAAGAAAGAAAAAAAAGAGTCAGCGAATTGGACATTGAAAGCTGGGGGTTATTCTTGGTATGAAGGGTAGAAAGTGATATCAGTACCCTCTCCTCCTCCGTCCATAGTTTATCCTGTTGATGGGACATATCCAGCTGGTGGTCATGTACAGTGTGAAACGGTAACGTAACGAATGCGCATATGTTGAAGAGTTCATATAAGAAATATAAATAAAATAAAAAAAAAGGGACCGGAGCAAGATACAGATAAAAGGAGAGTCGTCAGCGAAGCTCGCAAAAGTAACCGAAGAAAGACACAGAGGTGGGAAGCTCCAGTATTAACCACGACAGGGCCGGCACTGAGTTCGCGGGGAGAGAGAGAAAGACTTGATCGAACGAGACGAGGCCGGTGCTACAGCCAGCAGGAAGCTCGCTAGCTGTGCGATATAGACTAAAAGAAACGAGAGTAGAGAAATGAAGGTTGGATTTGATGGTAAACAACAGCGCAGAGAGATCCAGCCAACGGGCAAGGTAAACAACCCCACACACAGCTCCAGGACGTGGGGGAGCGCAGGAAGAAGAATTCCGGGCGCTGGAGACGGTTCGAGCAGGATGGAGCTCGTCTTCGGTCAGTCTGGATGGTAGTCTTTCTCTCTCTCTGACTGTCTCTTTTTCTGTGTCAATCTGTCGGTCAGAGTCTCTGTGGTGGTCTGTTGAACCAGTGGCGGCGCGCGAGCCCACGCGAATTGGCCGAGCAGCAAAAGTAGCGGCCTGTAGCAAAACAATAGAAACGAACGGAAGCGTGAGCGCAGGAGTTGGCCACACGCAATTGGAGCTGCCCCAGGCGGCAGAGACAGGCAGCGAGAGAGGCAGAGCGGAGGGCGCGAGGAATGCAGACAGACAGTGCTCGGTAAGTATGTGAGAAGAGTATGTGAGTGCGTAAGTGTGTGTACAGCGGAAATAATAAGTACGGCGACCAGAACTGGATTATGTTGGTACAACAAGGATACTTAGCCACGAGGACGGTCGTAGTTGTCACCCATCGAGCTGACGGGGATGCAGGATTGGGGGATTGGGTGAAGCAAACAGGAAAAAAGAACAAAAAAAGAAGCAGCAGCAGCAGAATTAAAGCGTAAGGAAAAAAGAGAAGCAGAAGAAGAAGCTCGTATTTAATTCATTCGTAGGACAGATGGATGTTTGGGTGTGCGACAAAGAAGGTGGTCGATTTCGCATTTGATGATGTCTTTTGCCGGCAGAGGTACTGGGGACGGCGGCAGGAGAGTAGATAGAGGGAGCTCTGCGGCAGAGAAACCAACAATGAACACACTGCTAGCAATGAATATGCGACTTCGTTATTCCGGTAACATCAAGGAGAGACTTGAAACGAGCGATAAGAGAGGGAAACCAGGGGGCAGAGGGGGGGAGGCAGCGCAGAGGAAAGAGAAGAAGGGCCGAAGCGCCGGAGGGCAAAAGAAGGCCAAAAAAGAAGGGAAGAAAAGAGAGAGACAAGACAGGAGAGAAAGACCGAGAGAGAGAGAGAGAGAGAGAGAGAGAGAGAGAGAAGAAGAAGAAGAAGAGAGAGGGAGAGGAGAGCGTGAGGGCTGTTGGTGATATGATGGAGGTTGGAAAGTCCGCGAAGAGACAACAACAACAAAAAGAAGGTTGATTTTTTATGGGGATCAATCAAGGGAAAGGGAATTGAGAAAGAGAAAAAATAAAAATAAAAAAAGAAAAAGGTACTCGCAGGTACCGCACCGGTCACGGCAATACCGTATAAATCACCAGGAGGGCCTTCTTCCTTTTTGAGTTCGTTCGGGGGAGGAGGAGAGCAGGAATACTCAACATGATGGGTACAAGGCCCCCGGGCGAGGCGGCCATACAAGATGAAAGTACCTGTCCCTGTCCGCCCACCCTCCCCCCCCCCTGTGGGTACGGGTACGCTCTTCATGCAAGAGATGAATCCAAAACTCGCCAGGCTAGCCCGTTGCAGCATGCAGGCAGGAGTCAGCTTGGGATATTTCGAGCAGCGAGCAGCCAATCAGTGCCGGCGGAAAATCCAATAGACGGGCCAGCAAGGCTTGAAACACCTTATTTAGCCTGGCTTGGGACTGGACCTTCTTGTCGCAGGGTCGATATTTTGCCCATATAAGTTACTCCGTCGTAACTTATTATTTCCTTTAGTCTAACTGGTGAATGGGCAGAGAGGGCGAGCAGGAGTTGCTGCTGTTTGTCGCATGCAGGCCGCACAGGGGGGGATCGAACGAGGATGGTGTTGATTAGAATAGAATATCACTCTGGAGGGCTGGTCTGCCACTGTTCCTTTCTTTCTTTCTTTTTTCTTTTCAATTTTTTTCTTATCCTGCTTCTTCTTCTGTCGTTTTCTTCCGACTCTGAGGAACGTCCGGAGTAGTTACGGGATACCCAGTAACAATCCTTCCATGCAGCTCCCGCAGTGATACCGACGCCGGGTGCCAGAGGCAGAAACCAGGGAGTGGAGCTGGCCAGCTGTAATATAGTAGTACTCCCTACTCCGTCGTTGTAGTGAGCTGGCTAGCTGGTTGGCGCTTCGTCGCCTTGGTTTCTTATTCCAGTTGCTGCTCTCAAGAGCTGTCTATTTCTTGTGAGCATTATTATCAGTTTTACTCCGTACGCTCTGTGGCAAATGATAGTCCGGCGAAGCGCCGGTAACTATGTAAGTATATCGACTGGGCCTACACAGCTGTTGGGGCCAAAACATTGACCGTTTTGTTCGATGTGCACAGGAGGAGCGAGGTGTGCACCTCAAGAAAAGTTATGTGCAAGTATAATTTTTTGTTTTCCTCGGTCGATATTGGCTCAAAAGCTTGAAGGCCGGGAGACCGACCTTAGAACCAGCGATCATATAGCTCTTTATGGTTTGCCCTGTGTTCATTGGGCATGTTGCCCAGGAACGAGACGCTCCAGGCGGGCGTCGGATTGCCTAATAATGATTGGCCGTGGCTTCGTGATAAGGTGTCCTGTGTGTGGATAACATCGCTTTCTGTTTGGCTGTTTTTGGTGCCATGTAACGAAGTAACTCCTGTATTTTCAAACGAAATCAAAGGGCCCTGAGACATAGAGAAACAGGAGCAGCCCATACTCACGTACATACGTACTCTTTACACACATAACATTC
The DNA here is from genome assembly GCF_000151425.1 of Trichophyton rubrum CBS 118892. Lineage (NCBI taxonomy): Eukaryota > Fungi > Ascomycota > Eurotiomycetes > Onygenales > Arthrodermataceae > Trichophyton > Trichophyton rubrum. The sequence continues at coordinate 907,938 of NW_003456425.1, read as the reverse complement.
ATACATACCCAGCTCGTTCTGAGTTGAAAAAAAAAAAAAAAAAAGGAAGAAGAAAAAGAAAAACAAAAGACCATCTGTTCTCGAAGTTTAGCAGACAAGCCTTGGTCGCACAGAGCGTCAACGAGGGAAGATTTGGAGCCTTTCGAGGAATTAAACCCATGCCAGCGAAGATGCGGGTTGCGTTGCTTTTCCAACCCCCCCTTCCCTTCTATCTTGCCGTTTTCTCAGGTGATTTTGTCGGGTGATTTTTTTTTTTTATGGATGACACTCAAGCAAGGCACTCTGTAGCGAGACACCGGTTGTTCCTCACAGGCAAGCAGATCATCCGCCCTGACTATAGACTTGGTCAACTGCCTCGGCGCCACAAGCTCGCACACATCCCCCCAAGGCTATTCTCGGTTTGCCTTGCCTGCCCATTCTGCTGAGCTGTTTAGGTTGGACTTCTCAACGGGAGATATGATGGGTCCGACGTGGAGAGGTACGGAAAGATCTGTAATTGGAGGGCAACACAGACGGGGAGGAACCATGTTGCAGGGGAGCTGGATGATTGGAGCCGCCCGCCCTCCCTTGCTGCTGCTGCTGCTGCACAACCCACGAGAAACAAACAAAGAGACAGGCGGGCGGACAGGAGGAGTCCAGCCGTGATGGAGATCGTTGGGTGCGCAGTCGGTTGCACTTGTATCCGTACGCCGGCGGTAACTTAATAGTAATATCATAACACGACTCTGAGAGCCGGCCACAGAGTAGTTAGTGAGCTTGTATCGACTTGGCCCCATCGCGATGGAGTCACTTGGCGGCATGAGATGGCTTCCCTTACATCCAGTTAGCGCGGTCCAGCCTATACGCCGAATCTTACTAGGGGCAGCAGTGGTACTCCTCGACGGCCTTCGTCCTGCTGTCCATCTCTTCTTGTCCTGTCAGTCTCTTGATGGACGTTGAGATGGGGGGGTCCAAAGGGGAAGTTCCTAGACACAACAGCCAATCACAGGTCAAGAAAATTAGCTACCAAGGCAGACCAATCAGATTTGACGAGTCGACGGACGGTTGCCACAGCCATATCTCATCAATGACGTCTATAAAGCTACAGCATACTTGTAGTTACGATGCTTCAACCACGTAGATACATATATCAAGCTAACGTGAGTGCAGTCACTACATGGACAGATATCAGAGTCACGGATGAGCTGTGCCATTTCTATTTATATCTATCCTGCAACGCAACACATCACTTGACAACAGCTCTTGGCTCGCAGAACCTATTCCTCCACTTCTCTTACATCCTCTTTCGACATATACGACCTTCTTCTTGTAGTATGAAATTTAGCGGGTTGAAGTCCGCTGCGGCTCTTTGGATCTGCCGTCAATTATGGGCATCGTGTTGTGGACTATTCGACGATGAGGAAGTCGAGATTCCTGCTGCCGTTCCGCGTAGTAAGGAATGCGTCCAATTGACATCAGACAAGTCTGAGGACCACCTTGACCAGAACCACTCTCACCAGTACCACCCACAACAAGACCATCCTCAGCAAGACCCCTCTCAACTTGACCGTCTTTCACATGAAAGCCATATATTTGAAAATGAATCCAATCTCACGGAAGTTCGACTCGAGCCAGTGATAGCTGAGCCACGGTCCCCAGTCCACTCCCTCAGCGCTGATATCCTCTACTACCTTGTAGTGTCCTTCCTGCCTCTGGTGGATACAGCCTCGCTTGCACTGACATGCAAATCCGCTTTCATAGCTGTGGATGGAACAAGAGTTCTCCAAGAGTTGCGAGCCGAGCCTTCATATCGGATAAAATTTTTGCAGCGGCTGGAGCTGGGATTTCCAGACCACATCCTTTGCTATTTCTGTGTAAAATTCCATCGCCGGTTACGGGATATCTGGCAACCCCAGGTACCTTGTCATTCTAAGCGCGGGCTCATGCACTTTGGGCAGTGGAAATTTCTTTTCCCCTATAGGTATGCCAAAGAGGTTGTGAATCATTATCGGTTTGGTCCACGACACGGACGCAGCGAGCATGATCTGGTGCCCCAGATGCAATATTCCATGTTCGAACCAGATAAGGACATCAAGGGAGTAGACTGCATGGATATAAAGTGTGTTGACAATGGGGGAGGCTTCAACCTAAAATTCAGGCGGTACGTATGCGTGGAATATAACCTGTCAAATCCAGTATCGAAGGCAAGGGCAACTCAAGTAGCGTTGATAAACTATCAACATCTTTGGAGTTCATTTAAAATGGCATTTAATTTGACCGAGGAACTCCCCCCCACGTGTTATAGGTGTGAATGGTGCGGCGCTGAGAGGGAATACTCTATTATTCACCTCCGCGATAAACCTGGATATGCTGCTCTTCGAACCACTCTATGGGAAAATGTAGGCCAGTGTGAAAATACGGGGCATGGGGAGTGGTATCACGTTTGCCAAGGTTTTTTGGAGATAGACAAGAACCACTCTATCCCAATAAACCAATGTGAATTAACACATTTGCATGACTTTGTCGATTGTGTCGCCCCTACCGATCGAGAAAGGCATTGGGACAGAGAATGAGATAGGGCATTGGCACTGACAAATTGAATAACCCCGGTTCCAGACCCTCGATACAAAGTAATATCATGGGGGAAATAAAGAGAAAGAAAAAAAGACAATAAATCGGCATGAAAATGACTCTCACATGGACAAAGACAGAGAGGTGATATAATCGGGTAGCAACAAAAAGGACAATCAGAAAGAGGCCGAGGGTCTGGGGGTACATTCTCGCTGGGTATTCTTGCTGGCTTGTATGGCTGATGGTATGCTGCAGAGACGGAGAGACAGATGAACGGTAGACCGGTAGGTATCTGTTTTCAGCTGGGGTGGGTCAGGAGGGAAAAGAAGAGGAAGAGCAGAGGAGGAGAAGAGACGAAGTTCGTGATGGAGGAGCAGGACATCGCGTTAACGCGGGGGTTTCCTAATCGGGTAGACGTGACGGCGAGGGCAGGAGCAAGCACATGACATGGAAAATGCCAGTAAGGCCAGACAAACATGGACGCAGGACAACCATTGACCAAAGGAGAGAGAGAGAGAGAGAGAGCAGCACTGCCGACACTTGTCGCCCAGGGGACGCTCTACTCAATGGCCATCTAGGAGAGAGCTATTGATGGATTACAAGGCACAGATGGATACTAGGCAGTAGCAGCAGGAGAGATATGAAGCTACTCGCTGGGGTATAACTAATGCAGTCTACGGAGACATTTGGGTATCATATATGTCTATACTCCTTCAGAAGTCACGGAGATATAGAAGATGCATGGAGAGTATAATAACTCGCTCTCCATGCTTGATGCGTCTGGCTTTCCAGCATTGAGAAAACTGGGTATAGTAGGAAATCTGTACATTCCAGCGCCATGGGAATACACAATATACCATTCTCCCATACAGTAGCTTGTAGCTCACTTTGCTTTCCTCTATGCACTTGAGTGCTGATAAATATCGCTACCGGAGGCAGAGACGTTGAGGACTGCGTGGCTCCTTTTCCTCCTCTTTTTATAGAGGACGTTGGTATTAGTCATCACAAAGGCATATCACGTGCATCCGCATCCCCGGCGCATAAACTTTCTATTTATTACCGCTAGTAAGTTTGAGCGTATCGGTCTGACCGAGCTAAGCCAGACTGAGTCTAGCTGCGCTGGCTGCATCTGTGGGCTTCTTAGCTTCTTAGCGCGTTACTAGCCAGGCACCAGAAACCGAGGCGGTAACTCAAACGTCTATTATTTCCATGCAGGCTGCTGCTCGCATTCGTGTAGGAGGCCACAACCTGTAGGTTACTACCTAGGCAGTGAGGTAGGTAGACTCCCGTGGCCTTCCGCCTCTTCGGTGTAACTGAGTTCCCGGGATACATCGTTGGGAGGTCAGGTAACTACTTTCTTCCCGGCTTGGCCCTTCGTACTTCGTGATGCTCTCCCTTCATGCGCTACCCTTGAGTTTTCCTCGGTCTCGCAACGGACACTAATAATAGTCAGACCGAGCTAACAAAAGAATGTTTCCAAGTCTCCTCGGCGATTGCCACGCTGCTGGATTGATAACGAGGAGACTCTTCGGAGCGTATTTCCCTGGAAGCTGTTGTAACTT
>NW_003456425.1:879712-902409 GCF_000151425.1 Trichophyton rubrum CBS 118892 | reverse complement strand
CCAGCATAATCTGTAGATATTCTAGCAAATATGATCGGAGGAACATCATTTTCAACATTGCAGTTCTTCGGATATAGTCCGAAACCTTCGCACGAGTTGAATCCGTACGCAAAGCGTCCAACATAGAACTGTTTCTTGACTTGCCAGTACCGAAAACTGTTTTCAATATCTAAGCGGCACTTGAAAATCATGCCCATCGAACTGTCGTTGAAATATTGCGGAACGGAAATCGAGGTGATATTTTGAGGCTCGCCCAGGATGTTCAAAACTTCTTCCTTGGTGCTGCGTATTACCGTGCGAAAGAGCTCCCTATAATCGGGGCTGATTTCTGGCATTGAGGTTGGAACGAGAGATTCACCGTCCTAGATGTACCACTTCCCTGCCCGTTGACTTGTCTAGGGCTTAGCCAGGTTGCAAGAGGGAGGAATAAGGCAATAGACGGTTCATGAACGTACACTATAACCCCTTCATTTCTCTCCGTATCTTCCATAAAGGCACGGTACTCGTCACTCCCTTTGATGCTGGTGACTGTAACCGGCTTGTCGTTGGAGTCGATATAAGCAACTTTGCTAAGAGATCCCTAACTTCAGTATTTCACAGGGAGCACTCGTTGGTAAAATTGTACACCCACATGTATCTTGGGCCAAAGCTGATACCAAGGGCTGTGAGGACGTTAGCATGTTTGCCATCTTATCTAACTGTGAGGACTCGGTCATACGGTATGGTCCAGTGTTTGCATCGGCAAAGACGACGGAGAGCAATGATAGGAGATACAACTTGGGTAGCAAAGCAGAAGCCATATTGCTGAGATTCGACAGTGTTAAAGGGACAGTTGTACGGAGTACTCTCTAAGACAATGTGTTTTGTAGTTAAGCTAGCTCTGAGTTGATACGAGGTTAACGCGTTGAATATGGGCAAAACGGCGAGAAGAAAGCGATCTGGATGAAACAGCAAAACAATAAAAGAGGCCAGTTTTATAACCAGCTGCCTCTCCAGTAATCAGACACCCTGGCTGCATAGCCCCATGCATGATTTAATATTGGATTACCGTGCATCGATGACAAGTAACCAGAGTACAAGTAAGTTATATAGAGGGTGTTAGTCAAATAGAACCAAAAAGCAGCCTATCCCTGCCTACGAAGTAACTAGTTACGTAATCAAAGCTGAAACTGGAGGTGACTACTTACCTCTTATCTTCACACCCTCTCTCGAGTTGTGAGCAATCCAGGTGCATACACTACTGAAATACACTCCGCGGTATAACCACAAGCGCAGGTTGAGGGCTAATTACTAGTTATGGATGAGCTGAATGCCGTCTGCCTCTACGGCTGCTCCAACTTGACCATCAAAGTCAGCTAGAGACCCGCTTTCCACAAAAGAACGGCTTTGTTACTGTTAGCTTAAGGCATCTCCCTGACATGCACTGCGCCGGCGTTTGCTATTAACTGTTGGTGGGCTACTTTTGTATATGCACCCATCCGAAAGGCTAGAAAAGGTGAACTGAATCGTGGCGTATGCCTGTTATACCCCTGGAGAGAAACCCATAGGCTGGTTACTGTGCAGAACTGCAGGCCCAAAGACTGGGAGGGTAGGGGCTATGGGCAGTTACAACACCCGCCTGCCGAAGCCATGTTTCTTGTTCCTCTAGCTGCTGCTGCTGCTGCTATTTCTGTTGTTATTGTTGCAAAGTACACCTGCGGCATGGCTTGTGACCCTGGCTTTGGGGGCTGAATAGACGTCTTGATTCAATGCATAATGCGAGACAGGAGATACTCGGGACCTCACATGAGCCTACGGCAGGCTGAGTGTCATAACCTTCATGCATCTCACCGGTAGTGTCATGTCAAAGGAATTGATTCCCTGAGTTTTGGACCCAGGTTCCGATTCTCCCAAATCTACTCAATGCGCCAGTTCCCTTTGTAAGAATCCCCCCCCCCCCCCTTCCCCCCCAAATGAAGCTACTCTCATTTTGCTCCTATTTCCCCAATCAAATATTGCATACTTTCTAGATCTAAGGAACCTCGCAATATCATGATTTTCTCACACATCTTGGTCTACATTATCCTGACTGGCTTGGTAGCAGCAAGCCCATTTCCACATCAATCCAGATCAAAACGGGATATTAAATCCATAAAGAGGCTTATCGTGGCATATATTAGGATGTCGCCCTTGTTGAATGTGGTGAAGAGCGTTTCAACATCATTGCCGAAGCAACACGGGTTGCTCTAGATGTAGTAAACTTACCCACGGACGGTGAAATTTGGGATTCGCCAGCCTGGAATCGTTATTTTGTGCACCCTAGCACAGAAGGAGGGTGGGAAGCAAGTTTACCCCTTGTTATTATGAGGCGTGCGATATTCATCCGTACTGACTGGTCAATGTGTTGTCGTCAATTGAAAAAGGGCGTATATTCCTAAACACCCAGGGTATTCATCGCCAAAACTTAGGCCAATATTGTGATACCATCATTGTCAACTGACTTTGCTATAGAGAATATTAAACAAGTCGGTATTTTTCCACGGACCGGGAAGCGAAACCACAAGGGCGAATTTGTCCGCATGAAACAAGTGACTTATCGGTGCGAGCTGAAAAACGATGAGCGGAAAAGAAGGTGCGCACACGCGCCGAGTAATGGTGGTCTTTGGAAGGGGCCGTAAGTATATACTTTCATCAATCAAAACCTACAGGGGCTGAATGTGTTACAGAACAGCCTATACCGAGGATCCTTCAGCGAGCGGAGATGGCAAATGACAACCCTTTCGTGGCGATATAAAGGCTAAGGCTCACTTTTCTCTCAGGCTGGGAAATTACGTTTTGCCCTCGATTCTTTCTAGACGACAAAATTCGATACTTTAATAGAATCACCGATGGACGGAGGCTACCACACACAGGAATATTTAGGTTAAATTCTTATGAACATGCTATCATCATTCATGAGTGGATGCATGCGGACATCATTGGCCACACCTTTCATAGTAAGTTGATCCAGTAGCTATCTAACTAACGGCTCAAACCGTTTCTCTTATGTACTTTAGTCAATATCACGTTTCCTACTCACTGGTTGGATATAGTTATGGACATAGTTGCGGATGTGGACTTTACTGGGAAGAGATTAAGTAGCGGACGCAATACGATAACTAGATGGAATAATGGTCGCTAATGGCTAGTTAACACATAGCCAATATACGGTGACGGGCTATGTCATAAATTTGCTCGACTTTTCTTAGATACTACACCCATTCAAGGCACTGGAACAAAAGTCGGAGTGAATATGGATACCGCATATAATGGTAGGTTGTCTACAATGACGGACAGAAATTGTCGTAATAAAGTTTACTAACATGTTTGCAGCTGATAACTATGCCTAATTCTTTACCTATAGGTGGTTTCATAACAATTGGAACTGGGACTCTGACGGTAAATTCCGTAAGAGGGAGTCGTTGGAGGCAGAGGAGGAGGAGATGGAGCCTATGAACGACCTTTCCGACGCCGTTGATGTTGAAAATATCCACGCGGAGGATGCCATACTCCCGATAACCTGCCATGTGAAAGATGGAGACTACTTGCACGCACGCTGCGACTATGTTAACGGTGAATACAACGAATTCGTCAAGGAGATAACGGAGCCTTTCTGGGCGCGGTATAGTGACTGCATGCTATCGTAAGGATACCTACTCAAACTCAGGGGCATGAACTGGGCTAACATATTGTACAGAGGAGAATGCAATCTCTCCTTCGATGGCTACGCTGTAGACCCGAAATGTACTTGCACCTGTGATGGTGAGCTCACATCTCTTAGAGATCCGAGGTGTGAAGGCTTTGCGGGCTCACTTCCAACACCCCCGCACTCGGGAGCTCACGGTATATAGACACAATATTAACGAGCTGTTTTCGGTAGCTGGTCAACAATTTCTTTCTTTCTTTCTTTATTTATTTACTTATCTATTTGTTCATTCATTTATTTAGAGTTTTTATTTGGGCTGTTCCTAGGCTTTCGCGATGTGATGTATGTTCCCCGGATTACTCTAGACGACGTCAGTATAGATCAATGATGCAGCAACCAACTTTGAATCGGGCACAAAGAATTTAGCTCTATATTATGTGATTAAAATTGCTCTGTTCGATACGCTAGAAAGCTGACCATTCTTAATGGTAAATAATAGCATGACTGCATTCTCGGTTCTTTCTGCTCAACCGTTGCTCTAGCTATGCAACCGGCTAAGAGCTGTTCAATTTCTACTACTAACCAGTTAGTTAGCTACATGATGCATCACAGCGACCAAATATCAGGCATTTTGCTGAAAGAACTTAAGAAACTAAGATCTTCTGACATAGAACCAGCTTGGAGGGGCAGCAACCATATACTACAATGATCTAACTACTTCGATATGAGAAAACTAGCTGGTTAGTTAACCAATACCACCAGTTAACTAGTTAACTACCTAACTATATGAAAGCGCAGGACTATGAGTTTACATAGGCGAGGCAGGGGCAAAGTACACGAATATATGACTCCATTTCGAATTTTTTGATCATATTTCTTCTTAAATGGTTGTATGGAGTGTTTGTTGGTTGCTCTGTCATCCCATCTTCAGTGTCCTCCAATGACCTGGAAGGGACAATACCGCATAGAACAAGTGTTTCAATGCCGATACATAACATGAACTATGAAACACTGGAAATTGTCTTCTTCCCCTGGACCGACACAAATAGGTTGCTCAAGCTGCTGTCACAACATCTCTGTCCCTTCCTGCATACGCACGATACCGGAGTACCACACGTTGATTCATGGATTGACGAGTACAGGGAACGCCGTGTATCAGCCTGCATATCTATTCCTGGTCTGCCTGGCGTATTAATTTAATTTGACGATACGAGGGATCGGTTGTGCATTCAATATTACTTGTCGATCCAATCAACAGATATCAATCAGCCTTACCCGCAAATCACCCGTGCGTCTCACGAACATCTTGAAACCCAGACACTGCCCACGAACCAGACAGCAGCGCTATGTTCAACATGCGCACGAAGAAGGCTATCAGCAGTTCAAATTAGTCGAGCTATGGGCATTGGCTGTCCCCGGCCCTAGCCTATCAGGTCTTCTCTCCAATTGGAGACCTGGGAATTCACGTCTCTTCCTGACCTTAGCCTTTCAGGTCGCATTTTCACAACCCGACCCATACCCCAATATCGCTGAGACACTTCTCTTCCGGCGAGGTCACATTTGAGTTTTTATTTTTATTTTTTTCTCGGAGCACACACATCTGTTAACCTGTTAGGTCTCAAAAATATGGCCCCAATCTTGGTGTGATGGAGCAACGACACTGCGAGAGTGCTAAACCAATTACCCTTCACTTTAACCGTTGGTTCGACGTTGTTTGCAGTTACGTCGTGCATTTTATCCGGATTTCTACCAGAATACACTCAGATGGTTGCCATAATCTTTATCGTTTTAACATTTTGCCGAATTTCTTAGTCTTCACACATTCGCCTCCGATTGTTATTGTCATACCGTCTGCAACCAACGGTACCATTAACCAGGTATATAGGGTGAATGTGATCCTACCAATCACTATAGACAGCATACAAGTTAGATCGCTATGTGGTTCTAGCCAGAGTCCAAATATCCTCGATTCACACTTGGATCGTGGTAATCGCTGCTCGTAACCGCAGTTGGTCGAATCAATTGGCACACAGAATAAGTGCAATAAGTTGCCATAGTGCCTTTGCCTACCATGTCGAGAGGAGACTTCCACCTTTATGGGCGTCCACAATACTCTCGGCTCTTGCCCACGAGCCACTCGGTGCCTTATTACTAAGTAAGGGCAGATAATTGGGTATCAGAGGGTCACTAGAAAAGCCTGTCTGCGAGGTACTGTCAAGGCATCCATGGGTTGCCGACGAGGAGCCGGTGGTCTGGGGATGATTGTTTTCCCGATGTACGTACCAGGATCACCCAGTGTCTGTTGTTCCGTTTGAACGAAAGGACCAGCACTGGTAGGCATTATTAGTCCCCAGTCGCAGTCCTAGTCAGCGTTAGAGTGAGGTTGAGCTGGGGATGGAAGCGGTCGGTCTTTCGTTTGTTTCTTTTTTCCTTTTCCCGCCAGGAGGTCCTTTTTGGAGCTAGTGCTATTGCCACTCACTTAGAGCCACCGCCCAGTCCTGCAACTTTTTTCCTCTTTTACGTAGAGAAACATCGTCGAAGGGCCTTTTCTTTCAACGTCAGTTCACTTTTTTCTTTTTACTATTTTCATTTTATCTTCAACCATCGCTGGTATACCCGGCGTTCCCTGGTCTCATCCCCTCGCAGGACTGTTCGCAAGGGGAAAAATAAAGAGAGGCACATACATCTGGAGAGATTATATCACTGGTTTTACCGGGAGCCATATTCCGCCTGGTTTGTTTTGATCTCGAGAAAATGCCTGCGGGAGACTTATCATACCACTGCTTGAGGAGTTAAGGAGCCTCCGAGATACATACTTAGAGGCGCATCTACCCAGACGGATAATCATAGAAGTGTTAAGTGACGTCCTAGGAGATGCTCCCTGGGACTGCTTGATGCTGGCTGTTCACTTTGAATACGCAGCCATCTCTTCCTCACAATAACACCGGGCCAAACAACGCTCAAGGGACAATAACGAAACAAAAGGCCCTCATAGCTAAATCACCACTCACCCAGTCTATCCCCCCTTTTGCTGCATCCTCTTCCTGCTCTGCCCTTTCTCGTTCATCTGCAGCCTATATCACCAGCTCTAGCTATCCCGCGCCTAGAGGTCGGCTTTCTCCCATCGGGCTTGATCCTTCTCCTGACCCTAGTATTTCCACTATTGCCACTGCACCACTCCCTTTTCATCGTCATCCCCAAAGAAAAACCTCGGAAAAATCTCCATTCAAAAAGTCGAACGACCTTGAACACCCAGAAAGGTCGACGTTTCAACCCCCATTCACGGCGTCACTTTGCGCCTCGACGTCTCTTTCACCCTGCCTCGCTGCTCTCTACTTGCTCAGCCCGGAGACAGCCACAGCTTACTACTTTTTTCCTGTCGCAGTAGTTAGGGGCTGCTGCATGGTTGACGGGTGTGTCTTGGCAGAAGATTTCTGATCCAAAGCACCAGCGACAGGCGTCAAAAGCCGTAACACACCTGGAGCGTAAAAGAGTGTTGATGAAGGACTTAGCGTCACAAATCTTGTCCTTTCCAGTCTTATTCACTGGGTTCGATCATTACTTATCTGCAGAAAAAGCAAGCGGTAGACGTCTGTTCCCGCCGGCCTCATGGCTCACCACGATGATGTTGATGTGAAGACAGAATCGGTGGCAGACGCGGTAACAGACATGAAGCTGGAGCGAGAAGACTCGGAGGGTGTATCCCTCAACGGCAAGACCTCTAGCAACGGGGAGGCCAACGGCACTCCCGCCACGCCTGCCAAGTCAGCAGCTTCGTCTCCTCCAGATAGGCCGTCTTCTGCCCTGAAGGATGAGGAGTCCGAAGAAAAGGTTGGAGGGGATATCACCGTCAAGCAAGAGCCAGGCCAACCTCCGAAGCTGGCTCGCTCTGCTACCAAGAAAGTGGTTCCCAGGAAACCTCAGATGTTCGACCATCTCCCTGACAGCACTGCAGAGGCTACTTCTCTTTTCCAGGTGATAGATGCATGCACATATTCGAACAAGAATATGGGCTACACGGACCATGCTATGGAATGTGACTGTGCTGAAGAATGGAGTAAGTAGCTCCTGTATCGAGACTTATTGTCTCCCACACATTCCCCTATCTTTATAAATCTGGTTGTTACACTATACATTCTATCTAAATTTTTTTTTTAAGTTTGATTATGTTGGTATTATGTAGAGGACTAATCTGGCTGCTATAGATCCCAAAACAGGAATAAACGAGGCCTGTGGGGAAGATTCAGACTGCATAAATAGAGCTACAAAGATGGAATGTGTTGATAATTGTGGTTGTGGTGACAACTGCCAGAATCAACGCTTTCAAAAACGACAGTATGCCGATGTGACAGTTATTAAAACAGAGAAAAAGGGATTTGGTCTACGAGCAAACACCGATCTGCGACCAAACGACTTTATCTTCGAATATATTGGCGAAGTTATCAATGAACCGCAGTTTCGGAAACGTATGATGCAGTATGATGATGAGGGTATCAAGCATTTCTATTTCATGTCCCTCAATAAGGGCGAATTTGTCGATGCAACAAGGAAAGGAAACCTGGGCCGATTTTGCAATCATTCCTGCAATCCAAACTGCTACATTGACAAATGGGTTGTTGGAGAGAAGCTTCGCATGGGCATATTCGCTGAGAAATACATCAAGGCCGGTGAAGAATTAGTCTTCAATTACAACGTTGACCGCTATGGTGCTGATCCACAGCCATGCTATTGTGGCGAAGCCAACTGCCTTGGCTATATTGGTGGGAAGACACAGACAGGACGAGCGACGAAGCTGTCGAATGCCACTATCGAGGCATTGGGAATTGATGATCTGGATAGCTGGGATACTGCTCTTCCAAAACGACCCAAAAAGAAGAAGACCGCTGAGGACGATGAAGAATACGTTGACAGATTCCAGCCTAAATCATTGGATGAAGAGGGTGTCACGAAGGTTATGGCAACTCTCATGCAATGCAAAGAGAAATGGATTGCTGTAAAGCTTTTGGGCCGTATGCAACGCTGTGACGATGAACGGGTCATCAACAGAATTGTGAGGATGCATGGTTACCAGATTCTCAACTCCCAGCTTAGTGCTTGGAAAGAAGACTTCAACGTTGTGCTGCAAATTCTCCAGATCTTGGATAAATTCCCACGGCTTACACGAAATAAGATCATCGATTCCAAAATTGAGACCACCGTTAAGCCATTGACCGAGTGTGGCGAGGAGCGTGTTGAAAAGCAAGCTGCTTCGCTACTCGAGACTTGGTCAGCGCTCGAAGTTGGTTACCGAATCCCTAGGATGAAGAGAGATCCTGCACTTACAGCCAATATACCTTCCGCGAAACAATTTGAGCGTCGAGAAGTAATGCGTGAGCGCGAAGATCGTCCTCGAAAATCAGCGTCTGAGTCTCGGGATAAATCTCCAAAGTCACCTTCGGTTGATCCTACCAGAGTTGCCCCTCGAGGCCCCGCGGCCCATGGCAGGGGTGGAAAGAGCCACAGGAATTCATACCACCAAGGCCCACGACCATTCCGTCGACCGTTTAACCCACTCCCTTCAGGATGGTTCGCTGCAGAAGCTAATGGGAAAACATACTACTACTCTGCTCGGGGTGATACCACTTGGGTGAGACCAACAGCACCCGCGCCACAGCCACCACCCCCGCCGAAGCCCGAGTCAAAGGATAAGACATTACAAGACATTATTGATGGGATAATGAATTCAAAAGAAGATACCCCGAAATCTAAGGATAAAGAAGTATCCGCTACTCCAGCAACTCCCGCTGAGGTTCCTCAAAAGAAGGAACATAGACCAAAATGGAAATCATTAAGCGAAGAGAAGCAGAAGAAGATCTATGAAAACACAGTAAGTCAATTATTGACTACTTGGGCTAGGAATACATATACTGATAAAAAGCAATATCTAGCTATTTCCTCATGTCAAATATGTTGTGGATAAATTTAAAAATAAGCTTCCCAAGGATGACCTGAAGCGCTATGCAAAGGAGGTAAGCTACTTACGTAACAAATACTAGATGTACTACAAGCATAATACTTACCTGATGCATAGGTTGCCAAAAAGCTTGTGAACTCTGATTTCAAAAATAACCGTGTGACTGATCCTACTAAAGTCAGTGAGAAGCAAATAAAGCAAGTGAAGAAGTTCTGCAAGGAATACTTCGAGAAGGCTGTTGCGAAGCACCAAGCCTACGAGAAGAAAAAAGCAGAACACAAAAGAAAACACAGCAAGCCATCGGACGGCAGTTCTAATTCTAAGGAACCGGCTATCCCACCTGCTATTGACAAAGCTGATGAGAGTGATGCTGATGATGATGTCAACTTGTCGGACAATGATGAGCCTATCCAAGACGACGTCCAATGTTCGTCACCTAGGGAAGATGAATCAATGACACCAGGGGGAAGCCTAAAGAGAAAACGTGACATTGATGAGACAGTTGAAGAAGAGAATAACGACAGCAAACACGATGGTTCCTCGTTATCGAAACGGCAGCGCTCTGAATCTCCCCCTGTTCCACCACCTCCTCCACCCCCGATGAGTCCTGATAACTCAATGGAAGTAGATGACATAGACGGGGGTTTCAAAAGGAAGATGGACGAAGAATATGAACTTGAGGATGAAAATACCCCATGCTCGAGATCACCGGGAAAGTACAATTCTCTTGGGTCATCGCCGCCACCCTTTCCTCCACCTCCTCCATTGCCAGCCGATATGCCTGATCGGAGCATCGACCCATACAGAAATGAGCAAAGCGACATGGATGATGAAACCCCCTGATAATTCAAACACAGCCTTGCTATATACTTCTTTTACACAATGTGCAGTCTGCCTACCGCAATTTCGACCCAGATTGAAGTGAAGGAAATCTACTCTTCACCTGCCTACTCTAGAGATGAGCCAGCATGGCGAAAATCTACGGATTAGCCGTGCAGTTAAGGCCTACTGCAATCTGCCTTCATATTCATCCTCCCTTTCCTAGACCTATCCAGCTCACTATTTCCTCTATTCAAATGTCACAGTACTTGTTATCAAGCAGTCCTTTCAGTCTCTTGATAACAGGTATAATACCCACCAGTCTTCGTTGTTCAATTCTTCTTGATATACCATTTCATCCCTATTTTTTGTTCCCTTTTTCCCTACCTTGGCTTATCTTTGGTTCATTATTCCCCCTTTCCCAGAAACGGTTCTTAGGCCGCATAACGTTAAAAGAACGATGAGCGACATTTAGTTGGCTATGGAGCATATTCTCTGTATCGTACCCATTAAGCGGTTGCTTCCTTTCTGTTTTTTCCCCCATGAAATATGTTTTATTAGCATCTATTTACTTTGCCTATTCCCTCGAGTTAGGAACAACGGCCAGCTAGATAAAAGGAAGAGCCAGCATAAGAGAAACAAGCTACCAAAACGTATGATTATTCCACAACCGGCAAACCACGGTCCTTTCGTAGCTGGATGACTTCCTTCTTCCATTTCTGAAACGCAGCTATCCGCTCCTCAGAAGGGAGATGTCCAAATGTGTCCCGTGGATGATTGAAATTCAGTCTTTCCAGCTTCTCCGCAATGTGTATCACTCTGACATTGGCCCCGTCCAATCGGATTTCTATCTTTCCAATTCTTTCGAATAAAACCGAGCTATACTGCGAAGTATGATAACTCATGCCCAGCATAAATGAAAGCCGCATAGTTAGGTAACTCACCAACCATTCGGGCCGAATGACTATTCGATGGACGTCCTCCCACCCATCTATTTGAGACGGCATGCCTCGGCACTCTTTCCATGGTTGAAAAAGACCACCCTCCTGATTAGCGGCCCATTTAAAGAAAATATAATCGGTGATGGTGTTATCTACGGATTTTTGAAAGTCCAGTATTAGAGTACCCACGGTGATTCCTCTGTTACTGCCGCCTGGTTGGGACAACGCTTCAATGACAGGGCGTTGAGTGGGCTTCTTGCTTGTCCACATCTCTGTGCCAGGGCCGTCTCTGAGGAGATTCACTAGAGGGCGGTAGAAGGCCCATTGTACTTCTGATGGGCCCATGTCACTCCTGAACGCATTCACGCCGCTCAAGCTTGTTTTGGTAACTGGACAGGTTCCAAAGGCCTGAATTGTCACAACCGCATTGTCGACTCGTGAAGATAGAGCCGGTACGCAGATATGGGATGGCCACACGTAGGAGTCGTCAACAAGCATTATATCATAGGTGTAGGTCAAGTTTCGGCGCTTTTTGCCTGCTTCCGTCTCCTCTTTGGCTCCTTTGAGAAACCTGCCAATTGCTGCCTTGGTTTCAGCGTGGAGTTGCCGGTTGACGAGGAGGAGAGAGAGGGAGTTCGCGATATACCCTTCGTTGGATAGAGGGTTAATATCCGGATTGACCGATTTCAAACGCCCTAGCATTTGAGCCGGCCTTCTGGGTACTGAGACCCTGGTGGTTATGACGAGCTCGATGATGAGATCCCGGATCTCAAGCGAGATATTGGTTAAATTGATTTGACTCATCCTTCTGGTATCTTTGAAGGTGTAGAATGATGGTAATGGTATCAAAGTCGTGTTAGCTAACGGTATAGAATACCTCTGGGCATTTGTGTAGATGAGTTGGATGTGATAGTGGCAGAGGATGAGATGGCGATCGCTTACTATTTCTCAAAGTGACCAGCTTATTATTGACTAATCAGCAAGGAGAGGAACACACTACCTGCGGATTCTGACACGATAATTGTAGAGAAATATGAAGCGTATATCATAAAGTATTTTTTTGATATTTTATTCCAATGATCAACAGTGGCATGAAAAGGGGGCAGACATCCTCTAGAGCTGGAACTTCGTCCGGACCTTTTCCATGCGGCCCTTCCACTCCCAATCCTGGCCACTCTTCCGCTGGATACCTTTATCTATTCTTCGTAGTTTTAATGTAAACCGGGGACCAAGCTCTTGTAGACCAGCACGAATTCCTTCCACGCCTTTCATCTCTACTCCATTTGCATCAACAACGCATTTCTCCGTCTCTCGTTTGTCACGGAATACATATCGATGGCGTCTGACAAATATATAATCACGCTGGTTATGTAGTGTAACCACTTGTCTTCCCTGGAACTCTGGCTGAGGCGGGAATAGAGTGCGGAAGAGATGGGCTGTTAATAAACCAAGAGGGGTGCGGAAGTTGTTAAGTATGAGTTCGGGCCAGTGGCTGGTTGGATTTCCGTGTCCGGGGAGCTTCTTGCCTTCTATCCAGTTGCTGATAGAGAAGTGGAATGTCGGTCCAACGGGGAGATGTACTATTGTCAGCCCAGAGACCCGTTTCAGGTCCTCCTCCAGCACCACGACAGCAGTATAATTTCTATTCGCGGCAAACGACGATATCTCGCGCACCGAGAATTTATGGCCATATCTATGCGCCGAGCGGCGGATATAGACACTGTTAGGGAAGAACTCGGTCAGGACCTTGGCTTCCTTGTGCAGCGTAGAGTTAAGAGAGGTGGTAATCAGTATTTTCGGCGGCGGGGGGGCTTCGGTTGGGAAGAGACTGGGGAATTTGGCTGCAAGCGCATCAGGCGCGAGGTCGATATTCGTGCTTCGAGTCGACTGTGTAGGACTCGTTGCTCGCTCAGTGGCAGAGGGCAGCTTGCTCTTCCTTCTGTCCTTCTCGGCTGGCTTTTTGTCTTTCTCCTGCTCGTCTCCCTCGTCGCTGTCAAAATCGATCATGCTGTCGACGTCATCCGAGCCATTACCACCTTCGTCTGCGTCTCCATCTTCACCGTCTTCTTTATCATCGGGTATCAAATCGTCCTTATCCCTCTGTTCCTGCTCTGTCTCCTGCCTCCGTCGCTTTATCCTCTCCACGTCGAAACTCAAGCCTAGCCCGTCTTCAACGTCGCTACCGGCGTCATCCCACACTCGCTTCCTTTCCAGCGTCAGGGGCACATTCTTCTTCAACCGCTCGGCCTTGAGCTGAGGGTTCTTCGCCTCTTCTTTCCTTCTGGCAAACCGCAATGCCCGTGTCTCTTTGTCCTTGGTCTGTTTGCGCTTGATATGAAGCTCCTGTCTCTTCAGCTTGTTCCCAGGCTTATAGTCCATCCCAGACGGCCGTGGCCCGCTAGATTTGCCCATCTTCAACCCTCACGCAGTCTTCAACACTTTTTTCTCAAGTTAATCGCTCTGTCGATACGTTTGCTTTTTTTTCCCCTGTTACTTTTTTTTTTTTAAACGAAAGCTCGACGGAAGATCCTTTTGCCGGTTGATATCGCGCCAGTCCAGGCTGTTCCTGGGCAGAGAAAAAAAAAAGCCGAGTGGAAGATGGTCAATAATATCAATTGTATGAGCCCTAGACGTTGTATATAAAGGCATTCGTTCCTTTTGATCTCTGTTGTCCCTCCTTCTGCCGCTCCATCGCTCTGCCTGCCGCGCGCCTGGGTTGATGCGCCCTCTCCAGCTCCCTCGCAACCTCTGCCTGCGGCTCTGCCAGCCCCTAAGCGCAGGCATAATAAGCATAAGCAGCTTAAGCGCAGCCAGAAGACGCTCCGCCCCGCGGCCCAGTCCCGTTCCCAGTCATCGCGGGCGCCCCTTCGGCTTCCAGAGCGCACAAATATCGACAAAACCACCCACACGACCGCCGCCCGCTGTCCACGCCGACGCCATCATGGCCACCACCAAGTCCGGCCAGCCCTTCGACCGCGCCGTCTGCGAGAGCCTGCTGCGAAGACGCCTCTTCTACACCCCCTCGTTCGAGATCTATGGCGGGGTATCTGGTCTCTATGACTACGGCCCGCCCGGCTGCGCTCTGCAGGCCAACGTCGTCGACCTGTGGAGGAAACACTTCGTCCTGGAGGAGGACATGCTCGAGGTAGACACCTCGATGCTGACCCCGCATGAGGTGCTCAAGACCAGCGGACACGTCGACAAGTTCGCCGACTGGATGTGCAAGGACCCCAAGACGGGAGAGATCTTCCGCGCAGACCATCTGGTGGAAGAAGTCCTGGAGTCGCGGCTGAAGGGCAACAAGGAGGCTCGCGGCCAGAAAGTAGTGGTCGACGAGGAGAAGGACGCAAAGCGGAAGAAGAAGGTCAAGGAGACTAAGGTCGTCAAGCTGGACGACGCCGTCGTGGCCGAGTACGAAGAAGTCCTGGCTCAGATTGACAACTATGATGGCCCAGAGCTCGGTGCTCTCATCGTCAAGTACGATATCAAGAACCCTACAACCAACGGCGAGCTGCTGCCCCCAGTCTCGTTCAATCTTATGTTCCAGACGGCCATTGGCCCCAGCAGCAACCTCCCCGGCTATCTTCGACCCGAGACTGCCCAGGGACAGTTCCTTAACTTCCAGAAGCTCCTCGAGTTCAACCAGCAGTCTATGCCCTTTGCGTCTGCCTGCATTGGCAAGTCCTTCCGCAACGAAATATCCCCGCGATCTGGCCTCCTGCGTGTGCGAGAGTTCTTGATGGCGGAGATTGAACATTTCGTCGACCCCGAAGGTGGGAAGAAACACCCTCGCTTCCATGAAGTAGAGGATGTGGAGCTGGAATTCTTGAACCGGGAAGTTCAACTCTCCGGCAGCACGGCTACAACTAGGATGAGCATCGGAAAGGCTGTTTCTACCGGTCTCGTGGACAACGAGACCCTGGGTTACTTCCTTGCCCGTATCTACTTGTTCCTTAAGAAGATCGGTATTGATGAGTCCAAGATCCGACTGCGTCAGCACATGCAGAACGAAATGGCTCATTACGCAACCGACTGCTGGGATGCCGAGTTGTTCACTAGCTACGGCTGGATCGAGTGTGTTGGCTGCGCTGACCGAAGTGCTTACGATTTGAGTGTTCACAAGAAGAAGACTGGTGCACCACTCGTCGTCAGACAGACCAGAGCCGAGCCCCTTCGAATTGAGGAATGGCAGGTCGACATTGACAAGAAGAAGTTTGGACCTCGCTTCAAGAAGGATAGCAAGACTGTCGAAAACGCAATTGAGGCCCTGACTCAGGATATGCGAGAGAAACTTTCACTAGACCTTGAAAAGAATGGCAAGATAGAGATTGAGGTAGACGGAGTTGGCGAGGGCAAAGTTGAGATTGGTAAGGATCTTGTTCAGATCGAGAAGCGGATGAGAGTAGAAAATGTCCGTGAATACACTCCCAACGTTATCGAACCGTCGTTCGGAATCGGTAGAATCCTTTACTGTTTGATGGAGCATGCTTACTGGTCTAGACCAGATGATGAGGCTCGTGGTGTAAGTGCTAGTGCCCCCCTTTATTTTCACCTGTAATAAGCGTAATGCTAACAATTGCCCGCTAGGTCCTTTCTTTCCCACCTGCAGTGGCCCCTACTAAAGTTTTGCTGGTCCCTCTCTCCACTCATGCATCTTTCCAGCCACTTATCCAACGCCTAACTCTCAAGCTGCGTCGTCTCGGTGTCTCCAACCGTGTAGACGACTCGTCCGCGAGTATCGGCAAACGCTACTCGAGAAACGACGAACTTGGAACTCCCTTCGGTATCACCGCCGATTTCCAGTCCGTGAAGGACAACACCTTCACTCTCCGTGACCGAGACACCACAAAACAGGTCCGCGCCAGTGAAGATGAAATCTGTAACGCCGTCAAGAGCCTCGTCGACGGTGAAGAGACCTGGGAGGATGTCTTCAAGCGGCTGCCGGAGTTTACCGGTCAGGAAGTCGAGTAAACTCGTGCACTCCTTAGCTACATACACTATATAAAAACTATTGTACGGAGTAGTAAAAATAAAAATAAAAAATATCCGGAATAATTTAATATATCGAGAAAAAGATATCAACTCGCCTTTGCTATGTGATGTCATTTTAAAGTCTTTGAGCCGCTCGTCCCAAAGCGGTTAGTAGGCCTGTCCCCCAACGAGATCAAAACAACTCCTTTAACTTATTCTTCAAGCACAAAGATGCAGGATTGAACATCGACGACAAAGTTCTGCGCTCTGGCATGGTATAATGGCACCGAAGATTTCTTCGTCCAAGATAACACTTTCATGCCCGCTTTTTGCGGCTGATTTCGACCCTCACAACCATGGCTTTCTGCTTGTAGGAGGGGGCGGTGGTGAAGGACGCAGTGGCGTTGGCAACAAGATTGTAAGGATAAGCCGTTCCTGAGGATATGAATTGGAGGCGCAGATATGCTCTGCTCAATGAAAATATAGCATTTGCTAACATGGACTGTTATTTTGCTTACTTAGTCCCTTCTTGATACGTCTCGGCGTGACGCTATATCGGAGGTAGTCGACATTGAGCTCTCCCGGGACGAAGATTCGGTCACATCCCTAGGCATTTTGCAATGCAGCGACCAAGACGTCGTGGCGCTGGCCGGAATAAACAGCTCGCAGGCGGAACAAAAACGAGACAACAATAAACACCTACGCTCCTTTGAAATCACATACCCTCCAAGACGAAAGGCTATTACGGATTTAAAGAACGGGGGCTATGGTGGCGATGATGGAGCGCGAGTCAACTTTGGCGAGCCGAAGACAAGAGCTCTATCTCAGGTCTCGTTATTCAGGAAACAAGAATTGAAATCAGCGGAGGGAGAAGCATATCAGCGCATATTACGACTTTCTCCCTGGAAAGGCGAAGACGCAAAGCGCATTGGTGCAATCGCGACTGGCCTTGCTCCCCGAGGAGAACTTGTGTTCTTTGAAGCAGACGCACAATCTGTATCCGCACCAAATGTTTTAGGACGTGTCATACTGGGACCACAAGAAGAGGTGGAGGACGTGGATATCATAGACACGAGCGAGGACGGGACCTTCAAGTTCGCATATACGGATGGAAAGGAGGTCTACCTTTCGAATATATCGATGTCCTCGAAATCCAACTTGCACGTAAACTCTATATATAAGGTCGGCGGAGGACCGAAAAGCAGCAAAATCAGAGCTTTGCGCTTTATCTCTCCAAACACCCTTCTCTTGCTGCAAAACTACCCTGGCCGCACCGGATGCGAGCTAGTGGTTATATTACTCTCCAGTCAAATGTCTAAATGGACGGTTTCCCGGAGACGAGGCCTCCATAGATCAATGAAGATCGGTCTAGGCTTGGATGTTTGTCGACTATCCGAGTCGTCTTCTGGAGAAAGGCAGTGCATCATTGCCGTATCAGGCAGTGATATGTCAATTGAAGTTCTTACGCTCGAATCTGCTTCCAAGGGCCAAATTGGAAAATTACAACACTATACCACATTCACAGATGTCCACCCGTTTTCGATGACAAGAATAGCGTTCTCGACCTTTATTTCTCCAGCTTTACCTGTCACCTCGGATGTACGGCCCCAGTTTGTAAAACTGGCTTCTGTCAGTGTGGGGAATACAGTTATAGTTCACACCTTCCCCCTATCTCCATATCCTACTACTTCAAAACACCCACGATATGTTCTGGTGATGCCTGGCCTCTCAGAACTCGCCAATACCATATTCAGCTCTCTCGTTGCCATACTTGTTGTCGCGCTAGGTGCTTTCTTCCTACAAGCCTTCACGGAGATCCGAGGCGGTGTTCCTCCTACTCTAGGAGCTACGAACTGGCTTAGTCCGCGTCTCCGAGAAATGCTTGCACGGCCATACATGTTCGAAAACGGCCACCCAAATGCCCAAACGACTATCCCATTATTAAAAGACATCCATCAAGTCAAGACATCCCAACCGCTCCGAGACTTGGTATCTTCACTATCACAGGCCCAGAAGGGCGACTCCTCGCCTACCTCCGGACAACCACAGGAAGCCGTTGTCGTGCATGATCTTGGTACCGAAATATCAGCCAAGTCCACTGTTCTGTCAGAAGATGGAGAAAAGCACGGAGTAGACCACTCGAAGACAAAGAGGTGGGAAGATCTGACCGATGAACAGCGCAAGATATGGAAGAAAAAGCTGGCGGATGCGGGCCACTGGGCACTGGACGAAGGCGAAGTGCTACTCCGCGGCGTGCTGTTTGGCGAATTGGCTGGATTTGTCGGCCAGATTATGGCTTAATCTATGCATGCATATAAGGGCTGACATCAATATATACGAACGACACTTTCGGGACTCTGGTACTATTACGACTTTCTTATTGCTAGGCGAGTGAGTGAGCTTGTATAATGACTGGGACCGAACTTTTGGTCTCTTGGTTTTTAACTGTTATATCCCGGCGGGTTTGTGTGAGAAGATGTGTAGATAGCAATATATGCCAGTTATGGTTCATGAGCAATGAAATTTTTTTTGTTTATTCTGGATTTCTATCTAGCAAGTATGAAGATCGAGGAATCGGGAGACGATGATTCTGAATTAAAAAGCGTGAGCATAAAACGTTTTCATTACTTAAAAATAATGCCGTTTAAGAAACTATTGATTAATCCTAAGGTTATTATGATCAACGCCCGGAAGGGCCAATTAAGGAGAAAGGTCATAAGCAGGTGCAGGCAGAGCAGTGCAGGTCTTTGAATCGCTGATCAAAACAAAGCAACGAATCATGTAGCTAGTTAATAATTAATTATCGACCTCGCTATTCTCTCGCTCCCACGCACGCGCAAAACAAAAGAAGACGTCTATCAAAGCTTCGTTCGGATTCCCAAGTGCTCCTTTTATCATCGTTGTTTCATTATAGAATCGTATATTTTGGCCATAAGATACCCAGAGCAGCAAGAAGTCGGAAAGAAGCAGAGAAGCAAGAAAGATAAAGGGGGAAAATGAAGAAAGAAGATCATCAATCGACCAAGATGAAGAAAGGGGTTGAGGGGAAAAGGCGGGAAAATGAAATCGACCAGTACATACAGCGGGAAAGCAAAGGAAGAAAAAAAAAAACAAGAACAAGATAAAAAAAACCCCTCCTCCCGGTGCATGAGGTAATGAGGTATATTTCCCCCGTTTCGTCCCATGAAAATGTAGAAAAGAAGTGAGAAGAAGAACAAGGAGGTGGGGAGGAGAATTGGTCAAACTGCACGTAAAGAAAAATGGAATGAAAAAGGGGGGGAATGGCGGGGAAAGGTGAGATGAAGAGCCCCTGGTTGAGTTGAGAAAGGAGGTAGTAAAAAAAGTAGCTTTTTCGCGTGTTTCGTCACGTTAGTTGGAAGAGTTCTTCTTGAATCGTAGGAGCTCGGCGAGGCTGGCCAAGCTGCATCCGTTCTTAAGGAACTCGTGGGACAATAATTCATCAGAGGAGGCACGGCTTCGGACATCGACGCAAAGACATACGCTGAGGAAAGACTTGAGTTCCTTGCTTAGTTTCTCTGGCTTCTTGAGACATGGGGTTCCGTTAGTGGCAATGAGGTAGAGTGCCTTGAGCGGTTCTTCATTCAGATATGGTGGTTCAGATTCAATCAGCTCAATTGCCATGATTCCGAGGGACCAGACATCGACTCGTGGGCCATATTCTTTCTGTTTGACGACTTCGGGAGCCATCCAGTAAGGAGTTCCCACCATTGTGGCACGCTTGCTCTTGGACTCGGTGAGTTTGGCACAGAATCCGAAATCAGCTGTAAACATGCGTTAGTAAGTGCTCTATGATATGATGTTTGTGAGCGGGCAAAGGGAAAAGGGCTTACTAATTTTTACGTTTCCTACCCTGTCCAAGAGGACATTGTCACTCTTGATGTCACGGTGGATGATGTTTTGTCCGTGTAGATGGGCTAATCCTTTGCATGTCTAGGATCTTGGTTAGTAAAGGCAGGGAATATACCATGCAGGATTAACAGCTGGCCGCCATACCTCGTAGCAAATGGTGGAAATCTGATCTTCTTGAATGACAGGATTCTGCTCAATGACGTCGGTCAAGGCACCTCCCTCCATAAACTCCATAACAACCCACAGTTCATTGCTGGACTCCTGCAAGAATGAGTCGAGGAAGTTGACGATGTTCGGGTGCTGGCTGTCCTTCATGACGATGATCTCGTTGACAATGAGCTCCTTGCGAGGCTGGCTCCTTAGATCCATCTGTTTGATAGCAACCTGTCCACGAGGGCCGTGTGTGCGGTACAGTTCACGGGCCACGGGAGAGCTTGCATTCTCCTTGACACGGGCAACGTACACGGATCCAGAGGCGCCCTGCCCGATCTTTCGTTGTTTGCTGTACGACTCGTTGGGGTTCTCCTTTGAAACGACCTGTCTGAGCTTCTCCATTACCTCGCTCTCGGACATGGTTGACATGCGGACGTCCTTTTGGCGGGAAGGATCTGGCTTCTTGGCCAGAGCGGCTTCAGCTTGACGGACACCGTCTGGGACTCCGTTCGTCTTGTTGGTATTATTATTGTTGGTGTTAGTAGTAGTAGCTCCGTGTTTGTTGGCAACATTAAGAGGCTTAACGGCCTGAACTGGAGCAGGGAGGCGGCTTGGAGGCTGGCCGGACGCAGCAGAGCCGTTTGGCTGGCGTGGTTGGGTGCGAGCTGGGCTGCGGCTGTCGTTTCCTGCATAACGCGAGCTGGAAGGCTGCTGTCGGCTCTGGTCTGGACGGGGAGCACTTCGCTGAGCTCCGTGATCGTCTCTGGAGTGTGATGGCGATGATGAAGAAGAGGGGGCCCCGTTTCTGGGTGGAGAGGGAGCAGGACGCTGGGCAGTCATCTGTCTGGAATCTTGCTGTGGCTGTCGAGCTCTGTCGCCTGAAGGGGCCTGGGGAGCAGGTCGTGAAGGGTTATATCTGCTGCTGCTGGATGTACTGGGTGACTCTCGAGGACCACCATATCCACCGAGCTCCTGCTGAGCAATTGGCACTCGGGTCTTGGGTAAGGAGGCATTGTATGCTTCCTGTTCTCTGCGGGCTTGTTCTTCCTCACGCTGTCTCTGTGCTTCACGAATACGACGAGCTTCTTCTTCCATTCTCCGTCTCTGATCTGGATTGGGCATCTCCTTGGACCGGTCCTGGCTGTACTGCTGGTCGTATGGCCGGTCAGCGGGATCCGAGGCCTTGCGCTGTGAGGACGACTGTGCAGGAGAGCCGCTGCCGGGGGATCTGTCGTCATGTCCGCGCATAGACTGGCTGGTATCTAGACGCTGGAGACCAGTTGGAGGAGGAGGTCTCGGGGGAGCTACGCCGTGGCCACCACCACCACCACCACCACCATGGCTGCGGAGAGGCTGCATGTTATGTGGAGCGGGGGAGGGAGTGCTCATGCCTGGGAAATACTGAGGGTTCTGCTCACGCATCTTGATGTCGGAGTAGAACTCGAGCACCTCGATGACAGCCTGGGGGTTCTTCTTGTAGTCTTCCTTGGTAATGGCAGATGCCGTGAGCAGCTTCTCCCACTCTGGCGGGAGGCCGACAAAGGCACCGGTCTGGGGGTCAAACCCGACGTGAATCTGGTGGCTGAAGTTGGTCGGGTTGCTGACACCGCCCATGCCGGGACATCGTTCGTATATCTTATCGATCCAGTCGTAGATCTCGTCGTCGCTCTTGACCTCGCAGGTAATGGTCTTGGTAGCGACGTCCCGGCCCCCCAACGGGCTGCGGGCGTTTGCATCCTTGGGGTTGGCCACTCTGGTGATCTCGAAGGCCATCTTGGTATCCTCTGACCGGGTCACGTTCATGACGTTGCTGAGCTGGATGGAGAGCACACTCTTGCCGGTCTCGTTCTTGAGGAAGTCGAGGCGGAACTCGCGTAGAACGAGGTAGCGCTGGTTCCAGCTGGCGAGGAACTTGTCCTCCTTGCACCGCACGTAGCCCTCCTTGATGACGGCCACGCCGCCCTGGCCGGTCGTCTTCTGGCTCAGCGAGAGCGCGGGCGTCGACGGCGAATTGATGTTCATCCGGTCGAACGTCGTCGCCGCCGAGTTGACTGAGGACATGGTCGACACCGCGCTCAGCTGCGGCCGGTCTGTAGGCGGGCGAGGCGCCGGCCCTGGGTTCATGAACTGCTCGCGCGAATACATGCTAAGATGGACGGTCTGGTTAGCAACAACGCAGTCTGGATGAGACCTCTGGATGTCGTCTGCCTGCCTCCGCACAGCAAGATCAAGGCCGCAGAAGGTGTTATTCCCGCCCTGCTTGCTTTTTCCTCGCTGCTGGCGCTCGACATGGGTTCCCTAACAACGCTCGCGCCGTTTCCCGAGG
>NW_003456425.1:827834-879612 GCF_000151425.1 Trichophyton rubrum CBS 118892 | reverse complement strand
TGCGACGCGAATGGGCACTTGGGTGTTGGGACACTGACCATGGAGATAAGAGCATGCTTTCCGCAGAGTAGTAGAGCGAGGACTCAGCAGGACATCCGGCAACACGACCTGCCACTGATAGCAGCAGAGAGGCGCCGGGTCGAGGAGTTGTTGCGTGGTGTTGCGGTGCTCCCTCCTTTGCGAGCGCGTGAGCGAGCGATGGTGGATTTTCAGGTGGCTTTTAGGGGGGGGCGAAGGGGGGGGGGGGGGAGAGGGAGGGAAGATCCGGTTTCGGTTTTTGAGGCGGTTGGGCAGAGAAAGCAAACAGACAACCAGGCCGCCGGCAGACGACGCCAGACACGACGACGACGCGAGATCAAGCGACGATGAAGCTGAGGATGAAGACGACGACGGTAAAAAAGGTCGATGATGGTGATGATGGATTTTAAGGGCGCTCGAAGGCAAAGAGGCAGGTCGGCCAGGGGGGGCGCTAGAGAGCGATCAACTCGGCAGCGGAAAAGGGACAGACAGACATACTGCTTCGACGAGACGAGTAGAAGAAGAAGAAGAAGCACAAGAAAGGCACCGGGAAAGGCTCGGTCGACGTCGACCTGAGCCAGCAAGCTGTCCCCTGCCTACCCACAGGATTATATTGGTTGCTGGTTTGACGGGCAAAAGTGATACAGTCCCCTGCTCCGCCGGAGGGAGGAGTCGTGCCGCCGGGTGGACCTCCCAGCGTAAAACAGGCCGGAGACGGGCATCGAGAGGGACGACGAAGAGGACTCGCTACTGTCGCCATTCGCCGTTCACTGCTCAATTCGCCTGCTGGGGATGGATGTTGCAGGCGGGATACTACTGCGCATGGAGTGGTCACTTCATGCCGGCTGCTCGCTCAGCGGGGGCACAAGTAACAGCATATCGACAGCAAACAGCTCCAGGGCCTTCTGTTAACTACAAGGTACCAACTTAGCCCCCTGGCCAAAGTTGGCTTTTAGTTGGATTCCTTAGTCAAGCTCCTCAGGCGGAGTTCCCGGGGGCGAACTTGTGGTGGATGATGCCGACCGTCCAGGGGAGAAAGGGGGGAGGTCTTCTCCCTTTCCATGGCTCTTCTATCTATCAGATCCAGCCAGGCTCGAGGACCAGCCAATATATTTCTGCTCCAGTGCAACAGAGCCAGGCCAGCCTACCGTCGATGCATTGCGGTCGAACCTGTCCCTCTACGCTGCAGTAGTGGCTGGAGCATGCATACGGTTCGACTATGGAGTGCGGGTACTTACATGCCTTACATGCATCAAGCTACGTTAAAACTGTTTCAACTTCCGGCGTAGCTGGTTATATATATAAGCTGGCTAGGCCCCTCTCCCCTATTTCTCTTCTCCTCGATAGCCCGTTGAGACACGCAGAGGCAAGACGGGATATGGAGGCTTGTTCCATATATATACACATTCGCACACTACATCCACGGCAGAGATGGTAGTACGATTTGTCCAATTTAAAGCGGTTTCAGTAGACGTGTAGGATTGGGACCGCGGGTAAGAAAAGAAAAAAAGGGGTGTTAGAGATAGCAAAAGTGCCAAAAAAAGAGAACTTGCTATGGGACAATATTGATGATATTCCTCGAGGATTCCAAGGACAAGAGGCGAAAAGGCCTGGATTAACACAGGGATCCGGTATATTATGGCGGAAGATCACCAACGGCAAAGAGAGCAAAACTCGTACATTTATATGCAGGCCAAGATAGGGGAAAAAAAAAAAAAAAGGAGAGAGAACGAAGGAACCAGGATAAACATGTCTGTGAGCCTGCGTCGACCATCATCATGACTCCGATCCAAAGGGGTAGTTGAATTTCAAAAGGCCGTTCAGACCCCCTACCCAGCCGTCAGCAGCGCCGCCCTCACCAACAGTCTTGCGCATCACACACGGCACACCACCGTACCAGGCACCGTCGACGACCCTGATGTCCTCGCCCCAGACACGCACTTCCATGCCCACTCGCAGGCCCTCGCTCATGGCCACCCCGTCTATGCTCACCTCGACTTCCCGGCCACGATTCTTCTCGCTGAGCCGGAGCGTCACCGGTGTTCTGGACGGCACGACCAGGGACCGGAAACTTAGACTTCGTGCACAGATCGGTGTAAGCAGCAGGGAAGAGACGAGAGGGTGGATGATGCTCCCGCCGCACGAGAGGCTGTACGCTGTGCTGCCGGTGGGTGTCGCGACGATCATCCCGTCCGCTACTGCTTCGGTGAGGAAACGGCCGCCAACAAAGACTTCCACAATGGCGAGATGAGGCTGTCGGCCGCGGTGGATGACTACTTCGTTCATTGCATAGACGCCCGTGTCTGCTTCCTTGGGCGAGGTCAGCGTCACCCCGTTGCTGTGCACTGCTTCTTCGTCCGGTGTGAACACTCCTACTCGTAGCCGGCTGCGAACCAGGATACGTGCACTGCGTGACATTCCCATCGATTTTCCCCGTAGCGTCGACCACCCTCCTGCATCAGCAGCAGCAGCAGCAGAGGTACCACTGCTTTCTCCATTTTCGAGAAGAGCGGGTGCTCGCTCGCCAACTCCGGCACCAGACATGTAAACCTCCCGGAACGCTCCCTTGTATTCTGAGAATTTCCACTCCCCTAGGAACCCTAGCGTGCCCATGCTGAACGAGAGTATCGGCGGTACGATCTTGGACGTTGCGAAGAGTGAGGAGGCCCGTAGAATGGTCCCATCTCCGCCCAATGTTACTATCAGGTCTACCTTTTCCGGAGGTATCGACGACTCAGCCAGATTAGTATATACCGGAAACGGGAGGGAGTCGTGTATCTCCGTGGCCGTATCTCGTTCAAGAATCACGGATATCGGCGAATAGTTCGATTTTATATGGCTATAACCATTGTCAGTGCCCCTTTCCCTTTTCCAGAATTTTAGAACTTACTTTGCGAACTCAACCACCGACTGAGTCACTTCGGGGGCACCCTTCTTTTTCATCAACAGAATGTTCCTGGGCGGGCCAGGCCATTTCAGAGCAAGTAAATCACTTCCTCCGGACTCTATTCGTAGAATTATCTCACGGTTAGCAGTCAGAAGCATGAGATATAACATGCAGAACACTAACGCGCACCTTCATATTTTGGAAACACCCTCCCAGGAAGGGTTCGGATATCTTCTATCTGTCTCAATCTCGAGCTCGCAGAAAACGTACGACGGAAGATAGAAGCGGGAGAGGCTATAGCAGCCAGTATATTGGTACGACGCTTCATTGCAAATGTTGATATATGACTTGTGCTTGTTTTAATTTCCAGTGGAAGGGCGTGCTATGACTATATCTATGGCTTATCAGTATAGATTCTGTCTACGCATAAAGGAATAATGGGACCATACATTTGTATGTTGGTATCCCCTTTTCGGCTGCTCGCTCTTCTCGCTCTTCTGACTCCTCTTCCGCAAGCTCCTCGAAATCTTGAGGCTCTCCATCCAGAGGGACAGTCTCTCCTCCGTTCGATGCTATTAGGTGAAATCCTTGCACCGATGGATAGGCATGGTCCAGGTATGTCGAACAGCTGTTCAGCTCCGTCTACCGTCGTCTATGCCAGCATCCTGAACCTTCGTCTCTTGTTCTTCTTT
This sequence comes from Trichophyton rubrum CBS 118892, assembly GCF_000151425.1. Classification (NCBI taxonomy): domain Eukaryota; kingdom Fungi; phylum Ascomycota; class Eurotiomycetes; order Onygenales; family Arthrodermataceae; genus Trichophyton; species Trichophyton rubrum. The sequence goes on along the minus strand of NW_003456425.1, from coordinate 876,015 downwards.
TTTTTTCCCTTTCGTCGTCTTTCGGCTTTTTTCTTATGACCTCACGATGCCAAGTCCCGAAGTCACATGATTCCTATTTTGAAGTCGGATTATAGTTTATACTTCCCGTTGATTACTCAGCAACGCTTGGGCCGCACTTTGTTTTAACTTTTTGATAGTAGAAAAAAGGCCATGTTTGATATTACGAAGAAGCAGCAGAAGAAGCAGAGAAGAAAGGCGGGAAGATGGAGTGTGGCAGCATGGTAGGACAAGAGTAGGAAGCCGTCGAAGAAAGGTCAGAAGAGACAAAAAGTAGAAGTAAAAAAGAAGAACCTCGGGGTACAAGTGAGGAGCTAACTTGGTTGCAAGTAAACTAAGCCAGGACTAACGAAGGGGCAGTGCTTGCCAATTTGTTGCCTCCAGAGTTGTTATCAGGCAGCAAGACGGCCAGTCCAGAACTTGGGACTTTTCCTTTGTCTCTCTGTCTCTCTTTGTTTATGTTCACTTCTCACACCTATAGCTGCTCACTTTAACCATCTCACAGGCTTGTTTGTGAAAGTGACGGCATCACGCTTGGTTAACACGTGGCTAGCTGTGCCTCTGGAGCTTGCTTTTGCTTGTTATAAGAACCAGCGATCTGCTAGCTAGCAGCGTCGGAACGCTGCGGCATCCTGCCCACGGATCTTAGAAGAAGGAAAAAGAAGCTTGTTCATGACCAGATATAAGGCCCAGCCCAAGCTACAACGTCGAAGATCAACAGCTAACTCCCTCTTACTCACTGTTGATGCCTCGAGCAAGACACCGAAAGATGGCTTCACTACCCAGGAACAGCACAAGACCCGAACTGATGAAGTCATCAAGGCATATGTACGAGCGAGAGCCGGCAAACTATGGCATCCTCGTCCAGCTTGTCCGCAGCTTTCTCATAGTTGCCTGGTTCTGCTGCTGCTGCACCTGCATCGTGGTCGCCCAGGTCGTCGGCCTGCCGCTCTATGTCATCAAGAAAGAGTACTTTAATACATGGATTGCCCTGACCAAGGAGTCGTTTGGTCTCGCCATCACGGCGCTGACCGAGTGGAGTGCCCCGACCCCGGTGCGCATCAGTGGTGACCGCAGTGTACTCGGACAGGTCACTCTCACATCCAACGGAGGCATCAAAACTAACTTCCCTGAGCGTCTGGTCCTAATAGCAAATCACCAGGTCTACACGGACTGGCTGTACCTCTGGTGGGTGACTTACACCAACAAGATGCATGGCCACATCTATATCATTCTCAAGGAGTCACTCAAGTATATCCCATTGGTTGGCCAGGGCATGACCCTCTACGGATTCATCTTCATGGCCCGCAAATGGATGGCAGACAAGCCCAGGCTGCAGCATCGCCTGAGCAAGCTCTCCATCAAGCGTGGACAGTCTGCATCTGGCAATCCTCTATTCGACCCCATGTGGCTGCTCATCTTCCCCGAGGGGACAAACCTGTCACTGCATACCAAACAAGTCAGCGATGCTTATGGAGAGAAGAAGGGCATCCCTCCTCTCAAGCATGAGCTTCATCCACGCTCTACGGGGCTTTATTTCTGCCTTCAACAGCTCAGGGGCAGTGTCCAATATGTCTACGACTGTACTATGGCATATGAAGGTCCACCGTAAGTTTTTTTCAATTGCTTCGTAGCAATACAAGTATTATCTATGCGTTGACATACTGACAATTTCGTATAGGAAGGGAAGCTTTCCTGATAGCTACTTCACCATTCGCTCTACCTATCTCAAGTGTCGCCCACCAAGAGTTGTTAACTTTTACTGGAGACGCTTTGCATTCGATGATATCCCGCTGGAGAGTCAAGAGGAATTTGAAGCCTGGCTATTCGAACGCTGGGCCGAGAAGGACGAACTCTTGGACACTTTTATTGAAACTGGCAAATTCCCGCCCTTTGAGAATTCAGACCTCGTAGAGATGGACCCAAACAGCCCTGATATCCAGACCACCTCTGGCAAGAATTACGGATACGTCGAGGGCGTAGTCCGACTTAACTATTGGGCCGAGATTTGCAGGGTGTTTGCCGTTCCTGCTTTCATTGCTTTTCTTATTCATATTTACCGACGGTATTACGGCTGAATGACTTTATGCTCTTACCTGGAATTACAATAGCGATGTCTCTTTTTTTTTATCCTTTTCACCCTTATTCCCCCGTTTTATCTCATTTTTTCGAGGCGTTCAAGTCGATCAAGGTCAGGGGGAAGAAGTTATGATGGATGGCATAGAGCTTACTTGGGCGTTGTTGGCTAGGGGCGGGGGCACGAACTCTTAAATACCATAATAGCTACCAGTCCCCACGGACATTACATTCATATCCCTATTACGGAGTACTCTCTTCCTCGCTTCTTATTCTTCTATTGTCCTTTGCCCTGTTCTATACCTCGCCGTCCTCCGCCCCGTCCTGTCCTCTTGATAGCGTCACGTGATGCCAAGCTTTTCCTCTCTGGAGCTCTGACTTTCGTATATCAAAAAAGGCGAACAAAATCCCAAGTGTTGCTTCCGTCGCTTTCAGCTCGTCCTCTTCCTCTCTTCCTCTGCGCAAGAGGCGAATCCAGTCTCTCCCTCGAGAGTCGAGCCATCATTCACCGGGCAGACGATGAGATCTTCCTGTTTCTCCCTGCTCTCCTAACCAGTTTCTTCTCGCCTCGACAAGCAACGAGCAGAGCAGCACCTTTGCGCGCCCCGTCATGGCGCCCATTCAGAACGGCCTTGCCAACGGCAGCAGCGTCAACGGCCCGGATGCCATGGCCAAAGACACAGGTCGTTTCTCTGATATCCCTTCCGCCGTTGATATTCCCGCCTCTACTTTCGACAGTGAGGTCGAAATCAGCTTACAAGAACTTCCGGACGACCCTACAGAGCTCTGTACCCTACTAGACAACGAAAAGGCCGCGAAGAACTTCTGGGTTATTATCGCCCTGGCATACGCCAAACAGAAACAAATTGACCATGCTATTGAGATTCTTACCCGTGGCCTTGCCTCGCTTGCGCATGGTGCTACAAAGGAAAGGCTCAGCTTGCTAGGCTGGATCTGCTGGCTGTACCTGATCAAGAGCAGACAGGCTCCTCGAGTCGCTCCAGAGGGCCAGCTGCATTCCGAGGCAAAGACGAAGGAGTTCTACTTACAGGCTGCTACGGCGACTCTGAATGAGGCTTCACGCTTGAACCCTGCTTTCCCCCCCTTGTTTCTTGCTCGCGGCGTGCTTTCTATCCTGCGTGCATCACTCCAACCTCCTTCGAAACCTCTTAGACCCGGTACCGTCGACACTTCAGAACGAGTCGAGTCGCTTCAGCAAGCCATAAAATGTTTTGACGAGTCTGCAAAGGCGTTTGGAGGCCGGAACATCATGGCTATTTTGGGTCGCGCGAGAGCGAGCTATATGCTTGGGCGTTATGCCGAGGCTTTGGAAGGATACCAGGAGGCTCTGGTAAAGATGCCTAGCATGAGAGACCCAGATCCCAGAATTGGAATTGGATGCTGTCTTTGGCAGCTTGACTTTAAAGATCAGGCGAAAGTTGCATGGAACAGAGCCTTGTCGTTGAACCCTGATTCAAAGGCCGCTAATATCCTTTTGGCTGCATACTACCTACATGACAGTTCTCGCCATTCGACGAGTGATCCAGAATTCAGTTCACTTTACAAGACTGCTATGACCCAATACACCCAGAAGGCTTTCAAACTTGACAAGGAGTACCCGATGACCTGCGCCACGTTCGGCAGCTATTTCCTTCTTCGCAAACATTTCCCGACTGTCGAGGCCCTTGCACGCAAAGCTATTGAGCTGACGGATGTCAATGCTATTGCAAGTGATGGCTGGTATTTACTAGCTAGAAAGGAGCACACCGAAGGTGATCCGGAACGAGCACTGGAGTATTATAACAGATCCGACCAAGCAAGAGGTGGCGCAGACAAGGGATACCCTCCGGCTAAATTCGGTGCAGTCCAGATGCTAGTCAGGAGGAAGGACTTTGATGGTGCCAAATTCCGCCTAGAAAAGATCATCCAGCAGACTAAAAACCCTGAAGCCATGGCTCTTCTCGGATCTCTTTATGCAGATGAAGTGTTTGCTGCAGCCAATTCAAAGGAAGACAAATCTGCGGAAGCTAAGAAGGCGATCTCGCTACTCGAATCTGTACGAACCTCCTGGAAAGCTGACAAGAAGAAACTCACTCCAGATGAGTCTGTCTTGCTCTACCTTGCTAGGTTATACGAGACTTCTGCCCCAGACAAGAGCATGCAATGCCTCAACCAGGTTGAAGAAATGCAGTTGGCTCAGATTCCCGATGACGAAAAGCCCGACAATGTTGAAGGCGAACAAGCCATGACCGATATTCTTCGCGAGAGGCTCTCGCCCCAGCTACTTAATAATATTGGCTGCTTCCTTTACCAGGCCGACAAGATTGAGCAGGCTAGGACCATGCTCCAAACTGCTCTGAACGCCTGTGTACAAGCGCAGGAACGTGAAGACGCCTCTGACACTGATGCATATGTTACTACCATCAGCTATAACCTGGCCCGGACATATGAGGCAGCAGGCATGCTAGATGAAGCCAAAAAGGTTTACGAAGGGTTGCTTGAGAGACACAGTGATTATGTCGAAGCCAACGCTAGACTCACCTATATTTCTCTGCGTCAGGATCCCAGCGGCGAAGGCGCAAAGAAGATGACCAAGCTTTACGAGACAGAAGCGTCCAACATGGAAGTGCGGGCACTTTACGGCTGGTATCTCAACAAGACCAAGCGTCGCGTTGCCAACCTAGCAGAGGACCATGAGCAGCGGCATTACAAGCATACTCTACAGGGTTACGACAAACATGACCGGTACGCCCTAACGGGAATGGGTAACCTATATCTCCTCACAGGTCGAGATATGAGACGAGACGGTGAGCAGGAAAAAGAGAAACGGCACAAGATATATGAGAAGGCCGTCGAATTCTTCGACAAAGCTCTTCAACTTGATCCAAAGAACGCTTACGCAGCTCAAGGTATCGCCATTGCTTTGGTCGATGACCGCAAAGATTACTCGACCGCTGTCCAGATTTTCTCAAAAGTTCGAGACACTCTACGTGACTCGACTGTATACCTGAACCTGGGCCACGTCTTTGCAGAGCTGAGGCAGTTTACCAAGTCTATTGAAAACGTATGTTCCTTCAGACCTTACTTTATCTTACTTTCTATGATACTAACGAGCGGATAGTATGAAATCTCACTCTCAAAGGATAGAGCCAGAGATGCTCAGATCCTTGCCTGTCTCGGCCGTGTCTGGTTCCTCAAGGGCAAGCAGGAACAGAACCTGACGGCCATGAAGACCGCGCTGGAATATGCGGAGCGCGCCCGCTCCGCTGCCCCTGACCAAATACATCTCGAATTCAACATTGCTTTTGTTCAGAACGAGATAGCTCTCCTTGCAATCAGTCTTCCTGAGGCCCAGAAGTCTTCCGAGGACGTTGAAGAGGCAATGAATGGCCTGACAGCAGCAATTGAAGCCTTCGACAAGATTGCCAGCTCAAAGAACCCACCTTATCCTCGCAGTTCACTAGAATCTCGAGCAACTATGGGTAGAAACACTATCCGTAACCAGCTTCAGCGAACTCTTCAGAGCCAAAAGGAGTACGAAGAGAAGAATGCCGCCAAACTGCAGCAGGCCCGAGAACTCCGTGACGCAGAATTGAAGCGTCGTGAAGAGGAGAAACGCAAGGCCGAAGAGGCAGAGAAAGAAAGGAAGCGACAGATCGCCGAAGAGCGCCAGGTCATGATTGAAGAAGCTGAGCGGCTCACTGCTATTCGCATTGATGAAGAGAGGGCCAGGGAAGCTGCCGAATACACTACTGACAGTGAAACTGGAGAACGGTATAAACGGCAACAAAAGAAATCCAAGGGCGGCAAACGAAAGAAGAAGGCAGACGCAGAGAAGAAAAGACAAGACAGTGAACCACAACGCTCCGGTTCATCGTCTGATGAAGGAGGAGAACGCACCACTGTCCCCCGAAAGAGAAGACGTCTTGAACGACGCGGCAACGCAAAGGCGAACAAATACAAGAGCACTGAAATTGTCGTTGACTCCGACAGCGATGCGGAAGCTGCTGCTGAAGTTAATGGCGACAAGGCCAGCTCGCCGCCAGCAGCTCGAAACGATGAGGACCAGGATGAAGACGACCTTGTTCAACGACGAAGAAAGAAAGCCAATTTGCGAATTGAAGATGACGAGGATGAGGACGAGGAGCCGAAAGCAGCTACCCCTGCCGGAGATGATGATAACGACGACCTCTTTGACGAGAAATCTCCGGCAGCCGGTGACGAAGCTGACAAGGATGTTGACATGAAGGCCGCCGAAGTGGAGGAGGAGTGAGCTCCTCCTGTCGCCCTCTGTTTACTCGGACCATGTACGGATACTGCATACTCAATTCGTCTTCTTGCGTATAAACAATTTTCTTCCCATTTCTCATGTTATTTAACGGTGGCGTCGTGTGAATGTTGTTCCGGAATATCAAAGCGGTCACTTGCATTTCCATTTACCCTTACTTTCCCCTGTATTCCACTTCCCTATCTTCTGTCCTTTCTGAGTCTTCCAGATAGCAATGTCCTTTGTGATATGGAACTGCAATTTTCAACCAAAAAAAATATAATAATCTCATGTCGCACTGGCGTTTTTTTGCTGCTGTTCTTCCCCCTTTTTTTTCTTTGGCAGCCAACGACCCCCGTCAATCTTCCATAACCAATATTTTGTATTTTTAACCAGCTTCATCTGATATAACCCTGTTTTATAATAGTCAGTCAGGTCAGCCAGCTTAGCAGCTAGCTAGCTACCCGGTGGAGAAACTAGAGCACAGCCCGATTTAGTGTACCAATTTTTCAACTGATCAATGTCCGCTCAACCAACAAATCACCAACCACCCCATTCAAGCACTGCCATATAGAGTAGCAGACGAGATACATGCTGAGACCTAGACAAGGATATGTGAAAGCCCCTCCTGAGGAGTCGCGCATCAAGGGATACCAGAAGAGGAAATAATAATGAAAGAAGAAATCTCAACGATAGTCCATGTTGACAAGCCCCGCGCTGTCAAGGACCCTGAGTATGCCCGCTCCTTGGGCAGGACACCCTCGTTTTGTGTCTTCGATGAGCGGTTCATCGGAGACGTCGTGGGTTCGGATCCAAAGATACAGCTAATCGAGGAGCGAAGGGGGAAAGGAGAGCAGTTCGCTCATGAAGCGGGCGTATACATCCGCGAGACCAACTCGGTGTATTTCACCTCCAACTTCCAGACATGCGATCCCATCAATCTCTACGCCATAAACTGTGACACGCATGAAATCGAGAAGCTCGACTATCCGGATGTCGTGCAGGCGAATGGAGCATGCAATTATCCTGGGAAGACTGCGTCTACCCATTCCTCTGGTGCTGGAAACGGGGGCGAGGAGCCAGATCGTCTCCTCTATTGCTCCCAGGGTGACCAGTCAACCCCATCCGCCCTGGTGCTAGTTAACCCAGTCACCAAGGAGTCCGAGATTCTTCTCAACAACTTTTACGGCCGAGAGTTCTCCTCTGTCAACGATGTCGTGATCCACCATGGCACAGGAGACGTTTGGTTTACGGACCCAACGTATGGCTTTGAGCAGGGTTTCCGCCCTGAACCCGTTCTACCTGCGCAGGTGTACAGATTTAGACCATCTACAAAGGACTGCTACGCTCTAGCGGATGGATTCGACATGTGCAATGGGCTCTGCTTTAACCCCGACTATACCTTGCTTTACGTCACTGATACGGGGGCCGTCAAGGCTCGAAGTCACTCTGGAAACGGACGCAAGTTCCAAGCCGACTATCGAAACGCTGCGACGATATATGTCTATGACGTGGTTGATGGGGGCACCCGGATTTCCAACCGCAGGGCGTTCGCGTTTTGTGATTCGGGGGTGCCCGACGGGATCAAATGTGATGAGAATGGGTATGTGTATTCCGGCTGTGGGGATGGAGTTCATGTCTGGGCCCCGGATGGGACTCTGGTTGGTAAGATAATTGTTGGATGCACCACGGCGAACTTCTGCTTCGTCAAGGGTGGGATCTGGATGTTTAGCGAGAAGGACCTGTACTTCTGCAGAATTCAAGCAAAAGGGGCCTTGGTTAAGATTGAATGCGAGTAGAGATGATACATGGTCTGGAGATAGGCCTTGAACCGCTGGTACTTTGTGCTTATATCTAAGTTGCGGGTTGCAACGTCAAAGGAAACAAGAATAACATGAAGTTATATCGTTATAACCAATTTTGCATTTAAGCTGTGACATCCGGCCACATTCGTCAGATTTATTTCACCATATATATGCGCAGCAAACGATGGAGGATATCTAGAAAGGGAATAAATATCAGGATACAAACGAAAAAAAATGCAAATGTACATAGTCTCGTCCATAATATACAACAAGCAACCAACGGTGCGTCGAGACAGTTTCTAAACACCAGGGGCTCGTTCAAAATGTGATGTCTGAGCGTGCCGCCGGTTTTGATACTAAAACTCGGTGTTCCAGGTAGGAGGTGACATAGAAAGGAAGTCAAAGTTCTCCAGGTTAAACCACGATAGCATATCCTGGGATCCAATCTCGGGGTTTGAGGTTGTGGGTGGAGGAGGCATGGAGGCCGAGATAGGTGGCTCCCGGTTTAGAACTCGGTTTACAGGGTGGCCGGAGCGTTCAGTTGCGATCTGACCTTCACAACGCTCAATCATCTCCTGAAGCCCCTGAGCAATGCGGTGCACAAGATGCTGTTTAGCGCAAGGGCAGTGTTGAAACACTTCCAGGACGTGTCGACTAATCCGAAACACCAGCTGTGTATCAACATGCACATGCTGTCTATTACGCGTAGCAACCTTGAGAAGAAAGACAGCTGCAAATGCGAACATGGTGTGGAAATAATGAGGGATTCCAACAAGGTACGCACGTAGCTCGTCAGATTCGATAAGTAGTTCGAGAATGGAAATTGCTGTTGCAACTGCACTGGCTGCAATGTCCTGCAACTCTGGAGCGAGTGGTACGTGGGCAGCTTCCACGTTTAACCCTCGGAATGCATGGGAGCATATAAAGAACTTGGCAAATCGGAAATGCAGTTTAACAGCCTGAGATGGGAAGTTTCCAAGCCATTTGTTCCTTGCTAGTCTTCCTGTCCATGCTTGAGACCATCTGTCTAGTTGTGCAAGATAATCTCGAAGTTGTGGGATAAGTGATAGGGGTATAGGTTTCATTGCATCCACCCCATACGTCTGCCGTACCTTTCCCAAAAGCAAGAGGAGGTCAATATGACTGATTAATCTCAGATCAATCTCCCCTGAAAAGGGAGAGGCCAGGTGGTTCTTCCAGTTGATATATCCAGGTTCCACACCACAGGCTGGAGAGCCATGGAGTATCGATATTTGCTCATTGGCTAAGAATATCAATAGCCACATCTGTGACTTGCCAAACCCTTCTTTATCGGTCTGGGGCTGATTCATATGCGCCGTATGGTACTGCATCCCAATTGCTTTTCTCAGGACGAGACCAGACAGAACCCAAGTCAGATTCCCCAGCCAGTACGAGCCCATACATAAGGCTTTGATATCCTCTACTCCCAAATGAGTACGAAACATGAGTGACGATGTTACGCTGCGGAGCTCTCTGCTCAGCTTATCATAGGCATCTGTACCTAGCGGGTCATGCAGCGCTGCTACGGTGCATAGAGTTAATGCAAGTAGCGTAGATGTCTTGCGTACCTCGCTAATGTCTGCGTATTTTTGTAGGTGGTCGTAAAAGAAGTGGTCCAATCGGGTCAGGTATGTTTTGGTAAGCTGGCCTGCTTCTGCTTCCGTAATTACTCCCCGAGAGACAAAGTCTGGCTCCATGACCAAGCCTGAGAATTGGGTGGTCTTTTCGTGCATCTCGCTGGACTTGGTGACCTCATAGAGAGACCGCATTGGGGCGGAGGCGAGTGTATCATGCTCCATGCCAACCTCCAGCGTATTGGGCTGTTCGTCAGCCTGTTCACGCTGGGAGGTTTTGCCATCTTCCTCTTTCATGCCCAACTCGTCCACTGCAGATACGGGAGGCAGTGATAATGCTGCCCTGGCCTCATTTAGAGCTGTTTGAAGGTGCGAGAAATAACGATTCATCCGAGAATTCCACCTGTAGAAGTGCATACATTAGAGGGTGCAGCTCTGTATATATAGATATAATGCCGGTGTGTATATATATATATATATCATACCTAGCCTGTTCCACCACAATATCCTGAATAGACTTGTTTGGTGAACACTCCAGACCTCGCTCCGCACAGCGTTTACACGGTGGAGTGTCATCATCCATGACACATTTGGTCTGTCAAATGTATATCAGCAGTGTCCTATGGAGATACTCAGTAGCAGAAACCTTTCCATACCTTTTGTTTCCTGCAGGCCGGACATGCTGTCGACTTGCGGCTCGTCACCGCAACGCTGATCTGGGGCGACTCTGGAGGAGCTATGCCAAACGAAACCGGAGGGGTATTGGGGGTCTTCGACAAGCTGTCTGGAGATCTATACATGGCTGTATCACTGGCGCTGGAGCCATTTGGCGCAGAATGCAGCGCTTCAAGTGGCGGTGGGTTCGACGGGTTGGAGGAGAGCTCGGCCACAGACCACGGACGCTTCCGCGGCGGATTCATCGTGCGCCTCAGTGGCTCTTCGCAGCCCGGCTATTGACTATCACAGATCGAAGGAGTATATAGCGTACGATTCGAGGTACTACAACATGGCATGCGCGGTGCGACAAGGGTCATGGATAGGGATGGGACAAGCTGCAGTCATCGCAGGGGAAGAGACGCGCGCCGGGGAGGGGGCCGTTGTAGTTAACTATTTAACTAGCTAGCTCGCTCGCAGCCAGTCAGCCATCCAGCCTTGCCACTCCCTTCAAGGCTTCGCCGGCCAGGCTGAGAACGCAGACGAGAAGAAGCGACGGCAAACCGCAGCCGGCAGCAGGCGATGGAGCAGCTCAACGAGTGTTGACGATGCTGAATCTCGCACGGAGGATCTGCCAACCGCGAAATCAAGGTGAAGCTGGCGCATATGGGGGGATCCTCAAGCGCGGTGGAGTCGACCGAGACGCGGGACGGCCAGGATGTCAGCGAGATACCGCGATATCAGAGCAGATACAGGCATCGATACAGGGCCTATATATGTTGAATGACGTGGGAAGAGCCTCTACAGATATACAGCATGCTTGGGGCATACGCGGACGGCCAGAGACAGGGCCAGCTCCTGGAGGGCGCGCTGCTGTCCCATAACTAGAGGACACCGGACGACGGATGAAAGGAAGAACGAGGGACTCCTGCTGCGAGGTTGCTATGCTACGGTGCTACTACGTACCTAGACCTGCTGCTGCCCTCGGATGGACGCTGATATCTGCTCGAACGCATGTCGAATAGGGGATATATGGCCCATTGCTGCCACACATGGCCCATAAAAAGAGGCCTTAACAAAAAGAGGCCAACCCACCAGATGACAACCAACTTCGAAAGCAATTGGTGCGTTCCCATCAGCCTATCTTGATTGTTTGCCCTCTCGCTTGTCAGCAGAGACAGAGAGAAAGAGAGCCGAAGTCAACGTCCGTTGGTGACACGTCTCCTGGTGGGCTGAGCCCTCGGTTGCTGGAATAAGGCATTGATATCGCTAGAAATATGAAGCAAGCCATTGTTTTCCACCCGAGGTTTTCCTTGACGTCTTGTTAATGGATTAATCCAATTTGATTGAGCGTATATTGTCTCGGGTCTACAGGAAGCTGTCAGCAAGCTGCCACGAAACCTCGGAATGGAGTTTACCGTTAATATCAGGCATCATCAATAAAGAAAGGAGGGTCTGCAAAAGAAACACTCCGTGCTTCATGTGCCAGTATACTCAGATACGATCTGATCAACTTTAACACTCGCTCCCGGCTGCAGGTACGGCTGATTTAAAATATTTTTTCTATTATCCTTTTCGCCCTTTGCTTCGGGACCGCTTTCCCCTGCCTTCTTGCAAACGAAAAGCAGTGTATATTTAAATATAGACACGGAGCAAACTGGAAGGGCCCAAAAGGAAATAACGAGAGCTTCGACAACGTCAATATCTCAACCATAGTCGGTTAGCTAGCTAGCTAATCTTCAGCCACCAGGGCCAGCTGGAATGTGCTTCCGCTTCCCCCCGCGGTGCCTGAAGGGGGTAAAAGAAAGAAAGACGCAAAAAAGAAAAGCGGTCAAAACTGCCGACTAGCATCCCTCGACTTCGACCTCAACTTCGACTTTGGGAAGATCGGACGGATTATTAATTGGCGTTTCGACCGAGTCATGATTCAATATCAGTCATGCCCACAGTTACTCCAGGTCAAGCCAATTTGGTGGCTTCTATTATGCCATTCTTCTTCTTCTTTTTTTTTTTTTTCTGTTTCCTTTTCAATTGAAAAATCAAAACCAAGGTTGAGGGACGTTTAGCTTCATGCAGAAAAGGAAAAAGGTACGTCAGACCGTATAGTGATGGTCTTCCAACTTTCAATCCTCGTCCTTATCAGATGGTTTAAATTGCATATTGGACGGGCAATCAGGCCAGAGTGGATAGAGGGGCATTCTGCATAGACTTACATAGACCTGAGTGGATGGGACGACAGACATGAGCCAAGGGTAGAAAAGCAATTGGTTGTTACACATCAGGGAACAGCCGGTGCCTTTTCTATTCAGCCAAGACAGAGAGACCAGGGAGTCGAAGTCGAATCTACCTGCCGAAAGATGCCAATTCCCTTCTTGAAGGATGAAGAGGATGAGGTTGGATAAAGGCTGGAGAATTGAATCGGCCCCCTCCTTCGAAGACTTCACCAGATCAACAAGACTTTCTTCCTTCGATAGGAGTTACAGGGAGAGGGCCACCCCATGTCTATATTTCGATGGAATAATGCTGCTTACAGCAAATAGATGCATGGCAAGCTGAGCGAGATAAACATTCTCAACCGCACCGTCTTTCTGGAAGAGATGAGACTTAAAACAGGAATACGCAGCATATGCAGCGCTCTCTCCTGCATGACACCCTAGCTTCAAGGCACGCACCAGCAGACGCCATGATTACTGCCATAATTGACAGCCCGATCCGAGGAAGCCCACCCAAGAAATCACCAGAGTGGGCGTTGAAGTGTACAGAAAGCAAATATATCAAGGCTGAAAATGCTTAAAAATAGAAGCATAAGCCTATTTTGCCGATAACTTTAACATTTTTTATGCTTCTTTTCCCATGAACAATATATATTAATTATTGTTTTGTTTTTTACTTACCATGAGGAAATACGGTTAGGGTTCTTATTCCGAGGTTCCCCATACGCGTGCATTTTCCCTGACAAGGGCGGACCAGGACGTGGATGTTGTGGACGTCTCTCTCAATTGCATCAAGAAGAGAGGGAAGGAAGAGAGAAAAGAAGACGACCCGCGCAAGGAAGGCTGCTTCGGGCATACGGAGCTCGAACCCTGTACCGCTCAAGACCGAAGATGGCCCTTCCATACACTTGTTCCTTGCATACCTATAGCTCGTTCGCGGGGACGAGGACACCCAAAGTATAGGCGGTTTAAGGCTCGTATTTCAGAGAGATCAGCCAGTCCGGTCTTTCCTCTCCTTCCTTTCTGGATTTCCCTCCATGGTGATAGGCTATAGCCGACGAGGAGTTGGCGGGGGGTGGGGGTTGACATGTTGGTGGAAACAGCACCCGTCTGCTAATGACAAGGTCCTCATGTGCTGTTGAAATCAGCCCTTGTCTAGATCCCGCCCGCCTGGAGGGAGAGACATCTCGGACGCATGTCAGGCTAAGATTGTAAATTGTGCTAATAATAAGCACCGTCTCTGCAAAGCTGGTGTGCGACAAAATATGCACAAGATGTCATGGCATTGGAAGACACCTTTTTTGTAGCTTCGGCTCGGGGTCGTGTCTGCATCATCTGGAACAATCGTAAGGATCTTGCTTTGCTGACTTCACGAGAGAGAGAGAGAGAGAGTGAGTGGGTGTGTGAATATATCCCTGTGTCTTGGATTCTTGGGCGTGATCATTGTATATGTGGGTGATTGTACCATGGGCAGGGTCCTAATTCATGCATATGTTCCTTGCTCGACCGGGTATCCATAGGCTGAAGAGCCCTGTCCGGAGGATGGGTGGATAAGCGCAGGGATTAAGGCGCGGTTCAAATACCAATACCTACTCCTCCTGGCAAAAGTCCCGAGTGTATAGCCTAAAGGAGATAGGGAATTCACCTGCATTCTGTGGCCTCGCGAACAGCTTCTCATGCAGTTCTGATTCGATGAATTTTTTTCCCCTTCTTCTGGATCATTCTAATATAGCCGATAGCTCGCTAGCAGGTGTCGAAGGGTCAATCTGTGCCCAACTGGGCGGCTCGGTGGATATAGTTATGGTGCCAATTGCCAGCTTGTCCTTGCATTCCTGGGCCCTGTGTACTCGGAGTACTACGCATGCTGACGTGCTCCATTGATATGTGTCATGGTGGTATAATAACACAGCACAGGATTGATTGATATGGGAGGCCAAGAGCCGTCGACGCGGGGAGTCCCTGGGCTTCTTACTCGATCTTCATGCAGCAGGAAGATACGAAGCCAATTGATGGAATCTCATTGATGGAATACTAGGAACCTTTACATGGAAGAAAGGGTGAAAGAGAAGGAGAAGCTGGCATACCTTTCCGGGTCACTCGTGAAGTTCGTGATGGCCCGTCGACGGACTACATCTTGCATAAGCGCAAGCCTACATCCTTTGAATATCCGGATAGAGAATATGTGTCATGGCTTCCCCCGAAGGAGTGAACAGATATATGTATACGGAGGATTTCCTATGTCTTGCTGTGCATATCCGACAAGAAGCAACGTGCCCTTGGCGGTCGGGTTCACATACTGAGAGCATGGCATACACGTTTCCCCCCGCCGGAGGACCCTGGCGGCAAGAGACCGCTGCAGGAGACCGACCGCTGCGGCCGCCCATGGGCATCGATATCAAGGCCTGCCGGGCGGATACAATTGTTGTGCCTTACCCGTCTGACTATATACCGCTAAGAAGGACGCAAGAAGGTTGGAGCACAGAAGGGGAGCGGGAGAGAAGGGCCTAGGCTACGGAGTACCTGTTTTCTTCCTGTGTAGTTGGACAGGGCCAGCATTCTCCTGTTTAGGAGAGCAGGACGTCAGACGGATTTTCCAGCCTTTTTCGCATCAATTGATTTGATGAGGCCGTTTGCTGATCTTCTGCAAGGCAAACAATGCCTTTTCCTTTCTTCCTCCTTGCAGACATACGCACTTCGTCAGCCCGGCTGATCAGATAGTTACTCCGTAGAAAAATCCGAATGTAACATGTAGAGAGCGGACCCAGGGTGTATCATCGTCGTCAACAGGGCGTCGTCTGTGATACCCTACTCTGGTTAACCAGAGCGCGATAGATGGAGAGTACTTACGGAGTAAGATGCCTGCAGGACTCGGGGCGAGCGAGAGAGAAAGAATCCACACATCCACCTGGCCTTCCAGTTCGGCGAGAGGGCCGAGCTGAGGAGACAGCTAAGTATACAATGGCCCCCCCATATTCAGTTTTAAGTATATAACTCTACTTGAAACAAACGTGCTACAACCAGCCTCAAACAGGGTACTGTTCATGCAGGCGTGATAGCCGCTGGAGCCAGGCAAGGCGTGAACCTGATGCTTAGCCAGCCTGCCGTCTCGCCGCTCTTTTCTCCAGCGCGCACATGGGGATACTTACGCAATAATAGGTCGCAAGCTATGGGGCTCACCCAGGAAAAAGCAGCCGGGACTAAGGGAGAGAACGAGCGCAAGGCTCTCCGGGCCACTGATAGCATCCCGTCACACGTGTAGACCCGGACAGGTTGAAAGCGGTCGCCTGGGTCGGCCGTTGGGGACGAAAGTGTGCAGCGACTCTGCCTTATCCATTAGATATGGGAACTCAAGTTTTATGTTTCGAGATATTCTTTTTTTTCCCCCGTCTTCTTTTTCATTCTTATTTTCTTCATTCCTAACTGCTCGTGTAGCGTTTGCTGAGCCTGAGTGGCCGTGGTTGTTTTTGTGCTTTGACCTGAAAGGCTGGCTGCAGTTCTCGAAGTAGTTCCTTTTTATACAGCGTATATCGAGCCATATCACTGGACAATGGACGGGCTGCAGGATTCCGCCTTACTAGTGGGCGAGAAACGCGGAATTTATGAGTGATTGTGATGTAGACCATATCGGATACCAGCACTGGTGTTCCGAAGCCTGGATGGAGATCTGCTTGCTGTTTGCAGGCCGTGGCTTAACGTGGCTTTGAATAGGTCAACGGTCAGGAAGACATCAGGACCTCATGGTCGGGCACGAAAATGACATGTGTCTCGTTTGCCTTTTTATTCAGCTCATCTCTCTTTTTCCGCATGCTTCCCATGTGCCCTTTACCCTTTCCGTCGGCTGAGCAATGCGGCTTGACGTTGGCATTAATGATCGATGCTATGATTCGCATACTATCACATGTATGGAGTATCGAGTAGCTTCCCTTCTCCGCCCCAAGAGAGAACTTATGGAGACAGGGTGCCGAAGTAGTGGACCGGGCACCCTCACACTCTGTCTGCTCTAGTATGCCATTATTACACTCCTTGCTCCATAAGTCCTTACTTTTGAGGGGAAGGGAGGGGGGGTCATCATCATCCCTCCTCCTCCTCCCCCCCAGATGGAACATCCCTGCGTGGAGAGAGAGGTTCGTGGTAGCACGGAATACGCGCGAGGACTGCAAGCCATTTGCCGATCCCACCATTCAACCACTTCCATCTCTGTCCTGTCAAGAAGAAAAAGCGAAAAAGGGGGTCAGCCCATGTGTGTGTCTTCTTTTTCTTCTTTTTCTTTCTTTACCTCGAGTGGCTCTGAGGAAGGTGAAGGTTTGCCACTACCGAGTCGAAAGTTGCGCCTCCAGGTCTCCGTCCCAGAGATGATCTTCGGTAGAAGGCAGTAGGAGATGCATGTTAGTCAACCATGGATCGCAAGAGCGTACAGAGTTTAGGGTGACTGTCAACCACGCTTGGAGAAATCATATGTATAAAAAGAGTTGTAATATAAGTCTGGTTGACGGTTAGCCTGGATCGACAGGCGAAGAAACGTAATAGGAATCATGACATCAAATCCGAGCAGAGACAACAGCGATCGCCGGGACTCAAAAAAGGTGGTCGATGGAGGAGCAGGGTGGATGTATAACGCTGCTCTTAACATGACGCCAACCTCTGCTACTAAAACGAGCATCCCTGTAGCTAATCGGCCGGCCTACACTGGGTTATCTGGGGAGAGCTAGCCCGCCAGCCAACATGGCAGAGACGGCCTGCTCGAGCGTTGTTTGAATCGAGTCCGAGCTAGAGTGGCAGCGTACTATTAGCAGGGCGGCTTTTATGCTTTGCGTTGTAAGTATACTTCAGTATAATCCTGGCCTGGCTTTCGCAAAAAAAAAAAAAAAAAAAAGAAGAAGAAGAAGAAGAAGAAGAGCGCCGGCCTGCTCAAGCCATGTTTTCTTGTCTCTTCCTCTCGTTTCATGGATGCTGACCTGACCTGGCCACGGAGGAGTCGGTATCAAGGGCAGTCCCCAGACACCCGCCGTTTATTCTCCGCAGCAAAGGGAGGACGCTAATAGGAGACGGGCTCTGCTGGTTCTCCATCTCAAGACGCCGCCGTCGATATGGCATCATCTTGAGTGTATATGTAGATGGCTCGTAGATAACCCTCTTCGGCAAGCTAACCCGGTCTCCATCGCGGTACTCCGTAGATAGCTAAGTATGGTTGCTCAAGCCGGCAGCCAGACGTGCGACTCAGCGTGCCATAACCAGCTGTTGGCGTGCTCCAGGACTCCGCAGAGCAGCTCCGTAGATAGCAACAGGCGCCGTCGACGTTCGAGCAGGACGCTGGAACGGTCACAGGCAGCAGGCAGGCATCCCGCGCCGTGACGGTGGCGTGCAGCTAGAGTCTGCCTAGAGTTGACAGGCAGAAGAAGAAGCAGAAGGCCGGTCGAATGCCAGTCGAAGGCGTTTAGGCACGGCACAAGACATACATACAGCATGCAGCAGCAGCAGCAGCAGCAGCAGCTAGCATCGTCGTCGTCCCCCCTCGTCCTCGTCGCTGTCGATGGTGATTGATGGCTGCGTTTGCGCGACGCCATCGGGCGAGAAGCTATAGCGGTGGTTGGTCTATATGGCGATCGAGGGACACTCGGCAGTTAATCACAGTCACATCCACATCCACATCCCCCTCGCGGCCTTCACATTCTCGCATATTCACATTCACTCTGCCGGCCGTGTCAGCAGTAGAGACGACAGCCGAGTTCCACCTGCTTTTGCTTCTTCGCCCGCGGTCCAGACGAGACAGATTCTGAAAGGCGCGGAGAGAGACGTGAACCTAGAGACGTGAGCCCAGAGCCCGAGCTAGCAGCGATGCCCGCGATATGCCCCCCTGAGAGCAAAAAGCAGACGAGACGGCAGACAATCCCGGCGTGTTGGATGCTCGCGCCCCCCAGAACGCGCCAATGACGCTGCCTGGCAGTCGGACACTTTGCTGCTACCGGCATAGGACGATGGAGACCGCTGTTGCGCCGTTGTTTCTGGTTCGAAGTCTATAGGCACAGGGACCCCCCTTTTCCACGCCCGCCAGAGGATGGTGAGAGCGCACAAACAGAACCGGCGGAGCTGGAGGAGACAAGCGACTGGCGAGAGACGCAGATGGCCCATCTCGCTGCCTCGATCTCTGGGTTGCTGGCGGGCGTTAGGCGGGGAGGGAGGCCACGACGAGCTGTCCCCCTTTGGCCCGGCGTCGAGCCATCTGCAGTAACGCTGCGTCTTTCGTGCATTCGCTGCATCTTGCTGTCCTGCCTGCCCGCCCGCCTGCCTGCCTGCATCCATCGCACAAATGGGAGAGAAGAAGCGGAAGGTCGAGGCCAACCTGATTGGCGGATTTATTCGACTTATACGACGCCTCCTTTTGACTTCTCTGCCGTTGGAGTGGTTGACTTTCACTCGATGAAACGGCTGGCACGTACACCTACACTTTACACTTACACATTTATACAAGATATACTTACGTACAGTGAAGTCGGCGAGGGAAAAAAGAAAGGAAAGTAAGGAAACAAATAATAAAAAATAACGACTGGCAAGGGGTCAGAAAAAAGACAAAAATAAAACGAAGACGGCGTTTCAGATGTCTTTTTTTACTCTCTCCTGCTTTTCCCTCAGATACAGATAGGAGAAGGAGGAAGGACAAGCAGGCAAATTTGCCTCAGCTGCAAGGGACGACCAGATGAGAACACGACTGAGATCGTACGGACAAGAACGATCAGCACATGCTGAGCTCCCTCTCTCCACATCAAGGCAGTCAGACGGTGGGAATATACAGATACACGACCCTTGACAGGGCGTTTTTTTCTTACCATTCGCAGGAAAACTGCATCAGCATCAGCAGCATCAGCACCACCAGCAGAAGAAAAGAATGATATTAAAATAACAACAAGATAATTTAACACCAAGATCATCAACCATCACAAAGATATGGACCTTGGAAACGGCTCCTGCTAGTGTGTATATAAAAAACTCGGGACAGGATAATATATCACCATAACACCATAACGGAGGATTAACCGGGTACCGTCCACGGCCAATGAGAAAATATTTTCTCTGTTCGCTCCGGCCGCTCGACCCCTTGCCGTGGTACCTGGGAGAGTTACTTATGCTCCGTACGCAAAAAAGCAAAACGGGAAAGGAAAAAAGAGGGTATATTATATATAAAAAAAGAAAAGAAAAGAAGCGCTGAGCTTGTTACTCTGTCCAAAAGGCAAAAAAGCAAAGAAGCCAGACGAAGAGGAAGAAGCAAAAAGGAAGAAGAAAAAAAGCAACGCTCAACTTTACAGTGGGAAGAAGAGGCCCTCCCATGGTTCCCGTTCCTGCAGGTGGGATCTGCTCTGTCCTGATAACTCCGCCCCAAAAGCCAGTGGACAGTACTAAACACGACTAGAACGGGGAGAGGACGAGAGAGGGCTCCATTCTGCATACGCCTTGAGCTTCGGTCTGTCAGGTCCTCCCTAATCTCTGGGTCTTGCTGCTCGGGGCTTTTCTACTTATTCATGGGCGTTTCCCGCCGCAACCGGGGTGAGGAAGAAGTACGTTTTTTTTCGAGTCTCTCTCTTTTCTTTAACTGCTCTCTATCTCTCCTCTCCCTTCTTTCACACTAGATCACCTCGGCTTCTCTTTTCTTCTCTTCTTCTTCTTCTGCTTCTGTCTATACTTCTAACTTCTAACCTGTCCTGCTCTGTTCCCGGTCCGGCCTGCTTTTTGATATTCATACATACATATCTTGCTCGTGGCCCTGCGTCAGGGATATTGATATTCTGTCCCATCCCACCAGCCTGATATCAAGGAGCCACCGCCTAAATATCTAACCGTCTATTCAATTCTTCATCGTCTTATTTTATTCCTTTTTTTTTTCCCGGTCCTTTTCCCAACGATAACTTCCCTGTCGAGGGTTGGCTCGTCGGTCTCTATTTAACTTCTCACAGAGAGCCTACTTTTGGGTCGCTTGCTCATACACTGGTTGTTTGCGTCTCTCCAGAGCTCATATATTATATCTCACACTCCTCGCTCGCAAAACTTATATATATATACATACATATATACATACACGCCCGATATATATACGGCAACTTCCGACCTGAGACGCTGGCTTCTTTTCGTCCCAGGCTACCGCTGCTAGAATTTGACTGTGTCCGTGCCTTCTTGACCACGGCCTCAGGAACCGACACTCACGTCCTCGATTGTGTTTCAATTCGATTGCTGCTCGGCCATTGCTCTTTGTCGGCTCCTTTCCATGGTGGCTTGCTAGCCTGGCTCCCCTGAGGCATAATCCCGGCCCTGCCCAGGCAAGGCGAGCAAGCATTATACCGCACAAGGAATTCCCCCCAACGGGGTCAATCCCTCCAACACCATCCAATTTATTTTCAATTGCTGCTATTTTCTTTTTCTTTTTCTTTTTTTTTTTTTCTTTCATTTTTCCCATACTCGTCCTGACCGACCCCTGGTCCTTCGCGTGGGCGAATGTGGAGAGAAGCGACAGGAGGATAGGACGCAAGCCCACCCTTTTTTGGCCCTTCTCCCTCTCCCCCCCGTCTCCGTTATATCGTCGTCCACACGCCCTCCCTGGGAGTCTAACCTAATAAGAATATCCCCATTGCCTTTTTCCTTCATCTGTGTGGACCGAGGAAAGTCACCATGACTTTTTTGGAACAATATACATCCTCGCCCTCTCCCCCCATTCTCTCTCCATCCCAGCCCTCGTCTCGCCCCTCGACGTCCCAATGGTATCATGATCAGATCTTGCGAGAGCTACCATTTATATCAGGAGCCTCACGAAGTCGATCGGGCAGCCCTTCAAGGTCTCGAAACAACACTGGAACCCAGACTCCCAAGCGTCTGTCAGTACTTGGCCAGCGCTCTCGAAGTGACACTGCCAATTCCTCCAATCTATCCCCTGCCTCGTCTATGACATCGTCGAAACGATCCTCTCACGACGGCAGCAAGGGGGTCTTTGATTTCGTCCTGCCGCTAGAAAAAGAAGAGAGCTCGAGCAAATCTTTCTTCTCCCGCGGTAATCGCATTCTCAGACGCCAGGGAAGCAAGTTTAGCCTCTTGGACACTCTCACTTTGGACGAGGAGGAAGAAATGTCTAGCGATCAGGTCTGGTACGGTGAGAAGGTGAAGCCGCGGCGCGAGAAACCTGCTGTTCTTCGTCGTATCAATCGACAGAGGAATCATTCCAGCCGTATGTTAACACACCCTTTGTGAAAAGAGAACACAGAAAAGCCTCTCCTTACCTTCTGCCTTTGTCTCTCTCTGTTGTTAACATATAATCATCGTACAGATACCAAACTCAAAAGCAGCATCTCGGAGCCCTTTCACTTCCAACACATTACTCACACTAGCCGCGGCCAGTTACCACCAATTGCTCACACTCATCCTCATGATCTCGCTACCGAATTCTCCATCATCCGCGCCTCTCAACGACCAAATTCTGAGCTTAAGGGCATACATGCTCAGAACCTCTCATATCGACCATACACAGCCGAGGAGGAGTCAGACTGGACTCTTGACACCCTCGCTCCCGATGCTCCATCTCTCTTTACTCGCAGTCCCCCCAGATCGCCGAGAGCCACGATGACGACAGTCACCTCGCCCGAACTCCGACAGTTGAGAGCACCTCGCTCAGTCGAAAATTTCTCTCGACCGGTTTCCAGAATTGTACGACAGCCATTCTCACCTCCCATGATTCCACCGCCTAGGAGATCGTCAAGGATGGCAATGAGTCCCAAATCTGGCGGTCAAAGAATCGACCCGTCGGAGGAGCTTATGGGGCTGAATGGGCTGTCCTTATCTCCAGTGGAGGATGGACCGATTAACGCTGTCGTTGGATATGCTGTGTCGCCGCCGGAGCAAGGCCCTGTCGCAGAACCGATCGAAGAGATAGGACGTGCATTTAGCCCTGACGAAAATAACGCTCCCTCCACCAACCTCTCTCCGCTCGTCCAGCCCAGTGGAGTCAACGAACGTGATGAACCACAGAGCAACCATGTCATAGCTTTCGACCCAGCTCCATATAACGCGCATATGGAACCTGAGCTTGTCGAGATACCCTCTGAGCTCAAGAAACCAGCTCTACACCTGAGCCCACTCAAAGAAACCCGATTTGAATACGAAGATTTGCATTCTCCCATCCTTCCATCCGAGCAACCACGCAAGCTATTACCACCTGTTGAACCAAAGAGTCCCGCTGGAACTGTTGGGATGCATGCCTCTAACGATTCCTGGGAAGCCGATATCGACTACTGCTATGAGCATGCTGCCGAATCGAACTCGAATTTCGATTGGAACCGTAAATCGGCTGAGGAGAGTCGAGACCGGGAATGCTCGCATCTCGGAAAGAGCGAAACCTCAGGTTGTTTCAAGCCCAACACCAGTTCGTTTTATCTCCACCCCTTGGACACAACCACGCCAGGCCAGACCACGCCAGAGCTGCAGCCATCGTCCGGAACCTCGGCTTCAACAAGAGCTGAAAGTGATGCTGCCAGCCCAGCTATTTTTAATCACTCCTTCGGAACGTTTCCGTCCACCGCTGAGTCGATGGACAAGAAGCCCAGGACGACCGACATTCAAGTTTTGGAGACTCATTTCGAGGATGTGTCACATGACTCTCTTTATAGTCACGTGATATCTGATATCAACGAAGACGACGAGTATCACATCGACGAGCCAGCGTACACTCGCACCGGTTCCTCTCCTCTTAGCAAGTGCAATTCCCAAGAGAGCATGATATTGTCTCGCGCTGCCTCCATCGTCCGGAAACACCGCTCTTCCACCTCAACCAACAGCGTTCCAGACCTTATCCACAGCCCCAACTGCAGTCGCGAGATGGTCGATCGTGAGGCCCCAACTAGCCCACTGGCTGAGAGACCGGCACTGCCTACCTATTCTCGACCCCTTCCAATTGGCCGCGAAGGAATGCCCAGGATGCCATTCGCTTCTTTCTCGGGCATCGAATCTGCCTCCAACCCTTCCGTCTCGATGCATGACCGCTCTAAGTCTGCATCTGTACTCGACTCTGCCGACTGTTCGCTCGTCAGAACTAGCCAGGTGAACCGGAAACGCGCTTCAACTTTGAGCCGTGGCGTTCGCAAGAACCGACCCTCATACTCGCTCTTTCCTGTTACCGGGCCAGCTACTTCCCCCAAAGTTAGCTGAGCACCTCGTACTTAAAATGTACATCCTCTTCTATACCCCATTTAACCCCCACCTTTCGTTATCGAACGTCCATTTCTTATATCTCTTTCCTTGATCTCTTCAACGACCTTTATGATCATGCATTTACGTGCTGGTAGCACATCTCTTCTACCAAATTCCTTATATACAACCCTTTTTTTCTTTTTTTTTTTCACCTATAACGAAGTCTTGCAGGCACATGATTTACATTCTAATTATCCCCTTCCGGTCCAATGGGCTGGTGCTTTACATGATTCCGTTTACCTGTTACACCACCATTCTCTTACCCGTTGAGCATACGAGCAAAATATTTTATTTGTATCAAATTTTCTTTTTCATCGAGCATCTTGCAACACTCCAATTTTTGTCTTCTGCTGCTGCTTTCCTTGCTTTCGTTATTGGGGGGATCTATAATAGACTTCGGACGGTGTGCAAAAATTCGCCTTTCATCTCCTGTTTTGATTTGTCTCAGCCCATCGTTTGTTAATTCTTTTCACTGTTATATGGTTTTGGGGAATGGGGTTATTTTTCGGCTGGCATCTAAGGGTGTGAGCATTCGCATGGCCGTCGGTGTGAACGGTGTGGTGGAATTATTGCGAGCTATTATTTGGAGTCCGTCTCTCTTTCGCTAATTGATTAATTTATTCGTATTATACTCTTTACTTCTATGTTTTTTTCGGCCGGATAATGCCTACTTCCAACTACCTCTAAGTATATCATACAGACTAGGATGGAGAACAACACAGAGGTTGGACAAAACAAAACAAACTCTACCGAAGTCATAATTTTATTTTTTGTGCACAACTTTAAAGCTTAAAAAGGAACTCTAAAATATGACTAATAACTTTAAACTAACTACTCGCATATACTATTCTCCGTGTCCACGTGATACCCCAAAGGATAACGCCGTCATAGGGTAAACGAGTTCTTTCATGAAGCTTTCATGCATGGAGTTAAGCTCACTGCAAATTACTTTGATGACATCGATGCAAGTAACCGACGGCTTGTGACAGCACTTTGAAGATATTAGCCGCAGCCATGGCTTCTCCCTCGTCACAAGCAGTTGCGAAACGGTCGTCCGATACTCAGCTTATGCCGCCTCCTCCACCTGCCAAACGAATAAAACGACCGCCTGTAGCCCTGGACGAAGATGACTATACTGATGCCCTTTCCCATATTGTCGCCCGAGACTTCTTCCCTGGGCTGCTCGAAACCCAAGCTCAGCAAGATTACCTCGATGCGCTTGAGTCCAAGGATAAAGAATGGATTGCCACAGCAGGAAGGAAGATGGCGCAGTTAATGACGCCAGGTTCGCAAAGAAGATATGCCGGGACATCCATGACACCGCGGCGCGGAAGAGCTCCTAGCGTGTCAAATATGGATACCCCACATAGGACTCCTGCTATGGACAAGAATACGCCGAGAGGTTGGAAAGGAGATACCCCGATGTCGTGTGCGACTCCCGGTAGCATGGCCTCGGTTGCAACAAGCTCAGCCGGCCACAGGATTTCATCCAAGATTCGAAATATGGGACTAGGGGCCTTTCAACAGAAGTACACCAGCGAAGATAATGAATCTTTCAACAAACTACTAGATAAACAGAATGAAAAGAAGAGAGAGAAATACGCATGGCTATGGCGCGAGAATAAGATACCCTCTGCTAGAGAGCTAGTGCACAGAAAGCGGGAAGCTAAAAGACTGGAAGCGCAGGCCGCACCAGACGGAAGCAAGGAGAAACAACTTATGAAATTATCAGACAACAAGTCTACAGCGGATGACCGACCAGCGAGACCAGATGGATGGAAATCGAAACCCGAGAACTCCCTGATGTTCATCCCTTCGTCGGTAGAAGACGACATGGAAACAATTCAGCAGAAACAAGAATCTACTTCTCGAATGGGGGAGAAACAAGTCCTCTATTACAACACCCGCATCAGGCCGCAAGTTGAAAACAGTGATGGGGAACAACACTCGACTGTCCCGCCTTCACCTTCCTTATCTGCAGTCCGTGACGCAATAGCTGGAAGGCTTCGACCAACCAACTCGGAGCCGGGGTATACTGGCGGTGAAACTCCTCGTGTCAACGGATACGCGTTTGTTGACGAAGATGAACCTGAGCCTCAGTCACACTCAGCGCCACAAGCTGACGAGAATGAAGAGGCATATCATCTCAAGCTCCTTGAGAGCCAGTTGTCTGACTCGACGCCAAACCCGTTCAAGCTCAAAGAAAATGGCAAACGAGAACTGCTGCTTCATCGTATGGTGGATCGTGTGGCGAAGAATAATAGAAGAGAGAAGGCGATCAAAGAGACGAAGACCCCTGTTCCAATGTTCCCAAGCAGCCCCATGATCGCCTTTGGTAAATCGGGCGATAGATCGTCGATTTCCAAAACTCCAGCGATGAGCCGAGCGGCCCTTACCCCTGCTGCCCAGAGGCTTTGGGCTCAGGTAGGTAATACCACTCCGAAAAGAGCTGTGATGTCGGGTTCAACGAGTGGGAAGAATATGTGGACACCAACCCCTAGGAGAGCCAAGTAGTGATGGACTGGTCATCCGGTCCCAACAGCGAACCCCTTGTAAATATTAGGATCACTCTATAAATTCACGAGCTAGCGAACACGATTACTTTTAAATACTAAATCTTTCTATTGCCTAAGTTATTGAGTCATGGCCTTGGAAAAATATCATCCTACTGGACAACTAAATGTATAACAGAACGCCTGACACCTTGCTTCCATATTACATCAAAAGACTCAAAACCCATGCCTTCCTAGAAAGCTTTTCAAATATATATTCGCAAAGAACCCGGCCCCGGACTCTGACTCTGTGCGGAGAATTTTTTCTCTGACATGAATCTGTCTTTTTTTTTTTTTTTAGATGGCTGAGATACTTGGATCTCGTGGAGTCGATGTACAATATATACTATATAGCCTTGTCGTCAGGAATAAGGTCATATAAACGGATGAACAAAGAAATGAAACTGGGTATTCCCTATCCTGCGTGTTGCAAATTCTTGAGATCTGTATGTTTCTCTCATGACGAGGGCCATAACGTGGCAGTACTTGAACCGCTCCGTGCCTTTTCCTCCGTTATCAGCATTGACCTGCAGTTATCTTGCCGGATACGCCCTTAATCTATTTCGGTGCATGATTTGAATATAAACCAGACGCCGGTTTTGAGGTCAAAGCGAATCGTTTCATTTTTATAGGAGATGCTCGTTCACTTCGCTTGGAACTGTTTTGAGACGAGGGTGGCGATTAGTTACCTGATCACTTTTCCTTCTGGTCGGTTGTTTCAGATCAGTTCCAATGAAAATCCCCAGACGAGTCCCCAAAACACAAGCGTAAAGGAAAAAATAGACTTCATTCCGTCCACGGACTTCCATCCCGAATTCAAAAAATACGCGGCCCCGAGGTAGCTGCAGGTAATATCTCCGTTGGCACTTCGCTGCCCATAAGAATAGTTTAGCCACTGGCCTGTGGGACATCCGAATCCAAATGACGCAGGGCAGCTTCGAACTAATGAATGACATAGATCCTGGCAAGGAAGGACTTCCTTATACGGCCCTGGTTTAATTTTGATGTCGATAAGTGGGTTTCGAGAAGAATTGGTTAAAACGTTCAGGCGGCCTGAGTAGTCATCGGGTAGCATGGTGCCATTGAGAAATTGTTGGCCAGTATTTCTCGGGCGGAGGAATGGAAGGTCACTGGAAAAGTCTTGACATCTGGGTATAGTGACTGCGCAAAGCCATTGTTTATAGGCACCTGCGCACTGAGAGCAGTTCGTTGCAAGGGAGTACTGCTCTGTTGCGGGAGCATTGCAGGATACTTGCTGAAGCGAATAGCTGAAATTTTGGTATAATTGCTCCGCTTGTGTGTCATAAATCTCGCTAAGCTGAGAAACCTTGAGTTCCGGACTGGATGGGACTGCATAGGCAACTTCGGAGCAGAATTTCAAATTATATATTATAGCGCAATTGTTTTCTTTCAAAATTCCATATAAGTCAGTATTGGCTTGGTAGATCGATGGGTATGATTTTCGCTTACCTCTTTTTGTTGTGAAATTCATTGCTTTCCACACTTTTCCTCCGCCCCCTACAACCTTGTTACCATAAGCAGTTGAATTTCCCTCCATGGCCAAGAATCCATAGTAAACAGAGCTGCTGTTGAGACCCTTCGCATAAATCTGTTGCTTGGGTTTATGGTCTATACCACGAGCAGTCATGCCAACATCTAGGCTTTTCTGTTTCTTGCTTATTTGTGCATTATTCTGCAGACCACAATATGAATGCTGAAGGCCCAAAATAGCCGAATCGTTCATATTATGGGCAAATAACGTAAAAGGAGGTGGATCAAGGGCCAGCCACTTCTTATATATTTCCGACTCTGGTGGTTCACGTGTGGTATCATTTGTTTGTAAAAGAGCCGCATTGTTATCACCGTCCACAAAATAGAGGAAAGAACTGCTATTATCGAGACCATGGAACGGGGCGTCAATCGAGGCTGCGATTTCATAATTATATATTCCTGAGTAACGGGTGCTGTTTGGAGCGGCAATGGCGATGTACACATCTCCATCTGTATCGGGATTTACAGCAACATAGCCTCCATCAAAGGGTTTATGGGTGATAGCAGAGTTGTCCTTGTACTGTGGGCCGGGCCTATCGAACGTTTTGCTCGTAGACACATACAGTTCCAGTTGAGGCGGTCCAGCGTCTTTGGCGGCACGGGTAACGTTAAGCTCTGGCTGAAGACAAGTATTTGCAGTGATATGTACGGAAACAGAGCGACGAGATAATTTTATGCCCCTGGCGTCCGATTCGAATACATTATTCGAATTTTCTGAGTCCTTGGAGTCTTCGGAGTTGCTATCCGGATTTGTCGTGCCTCCATCCAGAATGACGCTTATATCTGACGGCAAGCCCGGTGTAGGTGGGGACCTGGGGCCATGTACTGCCTCCTTAGGGAATACCCAATACTGTATTTCCCCAATCTTTATATTCTTCAACTTAGCAACATTGTTTGCCAGGGCCTCTGTTCCTGGAGCCGCCCTCCGTTCAATATCTGCGCCATCCTCATTGTCCAGCCTATTCTCTTCTTGTATAGAAACATGGTTCCACTGTACGGAAATCTGCTCCTGGGTGTCTATAAGTGTCAAATCTGGAGAACCATGTCTTTCTAATATCAGAGCATCAACGTTTGTTGCGTAGGCGAGATGTGGGTTGGAGAGGGCAAAGTAGAGTATTATAAGGAGGATGGTGGCAGCGAGGGAGGCGGCAAAGCGGGATTGGAGAGGAGTGAGCTTCGGCCAAGGCATCGGCGCGCCGGTATGAATGTATCGCTTGATAAATGAATGGGGGGAGAGGGGCCGGTGGTTCCTTTGAACGTGGTTGACCGTTTATTGGCACCTATTACCGTGAAGATATGGCGAAATTGATCATCGATGCTGCGGAATAACCCAGGCTCGTGTGAACGGATGGATAGTAGTAAAAGGGCAAGGTATTCACCTGATGGTTTTTCATTATATCATCGTCTCTCCGGTCGTTGTCCTTGTTCAAGATCGATGTAAACTGTCCAACGTCCTATTCCGTTAAGGCTTAACATACATAACTTCCAAGGAACTACGGGATTATGTAATAACCCACCGCTGTGGAGCTTGATAACCTTGTGATATCAAAATAAAACCGACAAAAGAATCATAAAAGGGCCATGGATTATATACGGATTAATGGTAATATTACAGCGATAAAGACTTTTAGGGTACCAGAAAGGATTGAACAATATGCCAAATCTCCATGAGTTATCGAAAATCCAGATTAAAACAATTACAACCAAATATCAACAAGAAACTGCAAGTATCAACAACAGAAGCGTAAGACAGAACTGGACCAAAGCATTAGTAGAAATCATTATTGATGTTTTGGTTTCGCAGGCAAGCCCACTGATACTGTATTGGCGTGCGTCCAGGCGGCCGTCAAGAAAAAGAAGAGAAAGGCCGTAGAGTCAACAACGGTGGGCACTGAGCAGTGCGGTTTCTTTACAGCAGCTTGTATCGACGGGCAAAAATCAAGCTGACTATGGAGATGAGGATAATGACCCCGACGATACCGAAGAACCAGAACAGGTCATCGCCGCCTTGACCGGGAACATGCACGTTCATGCCGAAAAGACCACAGATCAAGTTCATTGGAACGATGATACTGGCCAGAAAGGTAATCTTGCTAAGCACCTCATTAACCCTGTTGCCCACCATGATGTTTGTCACGTTGACCTGAGCAAGGTAGTTTCCGTGAGAACGACTGAGCATCTTTTCAAAGTGGCCCAAACTGGACATCATGGTAACAACGTGGTCTTGAATATCGCCAAGGTAAAGTCCGATATCGCCGCGAGGTGTGACAGAGTATTGCTCGTTGCAACGCTTGGCGAATCCCTTTATAACGTCGGCTTTACCGCCTAGAAGGCGCATGAGACTCATAACTTTCTTGCGTAGACCGCCAATTTTCGGGAGGAAGAGGTTGAAGTCTTCGATTCGGGCAACGTAGACATGGTCTTCAATGGCTTCAGATTCAACCTCGATTTCGCGAATGACAGGGCCAAAGCTATCAACAATATCGTCACTGTTGCGCAGCAGTTAGGTAAAAGTAATAAACAAAGAACATCACCAGAAACTTACATCATGGCATAGCAAATCCAATCACTGCTAAGAGAGACATATTCACGCAGTTTGCCAATGCGCTTTCTCACATTCGCCGCATGTGGGTTATCAGTAAAGCTGAAAGAGATAACACCCTCCCGGAACACCACCATGTATAGATTGACAGGTTCTAGATAGTCTTCACTGATTTTATCCATCTGGTAAAAAGTGCGGAAACAGACAAAGTAATATTGACGGAACAGTTCGACCTTTTCACGGGCTTCCTGAGTCATGATGTCTTCTGCAGTCAGAGGATGGATAGAAAAGGCGCGAGACATAGCGCCCATCTCATCACTAGTTGGATTGACGACATCAAGCCACCAGACACCTCCATCGGGGCCCAGCTGGAAGAGATCCCGGAAAGAGTCTCCTGGAAGTACAAGGTCTCCGATTGAAGCTGCATGGACGGTGCTTTCAAACTCAGAGGAAAAGAAGCTGAAGCGCTGTGGGCTATTGATATTCTTCATGGCCTCAAGACCAGTCTTTTCATCCTCAGGTTCGTCCGAGCCGGAATCCTTGGCACTGTCCACGGGTAGATGGACAGTAGTATTTGGCTTCTCCATGTCACATGGAGTCATCACAATTTCGGGGACATCGACATTGCTGTTTCCCTTTTGAATGCCCGTGAAGTTGAGAGTTTGCCTGCTCTGGGCGCTGATGCTATGCTTGCGCTGAACTCCATTTTGTGCTGATATATTATCTGCCCTAGCCTTGCTAAGAGCAACGAACTCTTCAAGCTCTTCATAATCGATTATTGGCGAGCGACCTGTATCTTCGAAGGGTGGAGGCGGGAAGCATACGTCTGCCTCCTCCGTTGGGTTGACACGAACGTCCACGCTGCCAGGGTGAGCCACACTGGCATTGCTGAAAGCTGTTTTGTGGTGATGAGAAGTAGCAGATATGGTGCGATGAAGATGGAGTTCACGCTCTCCAGGCATTTGGCTCTCCATTGTGTTTGCCCGTTCACGTCGACGAGGCTCGGCAAAGGCCTCAACAGAGTTTGGGGGAGAGGTTGAGACAGAGGTGCGCGAAGATGTCACTGAAGGCCTGCGGGCATCGTTAGGCCCCAGACGAGGTCCCATAGGGTTCGCAGAAACCCTCTTAACCCCAAGTCTGCCTGGATCTTCTTCCTCATCATCGTCAATAACAGCGTGCTCAAAGTCTCTGCATATTGGGGCCCTTTCTTGCATTGTGTTGCCGTTAATCGGTAGCAGAAGCTCTGGCCGGTCACGGCTCTCGAGAGAGCCTCGTGCGGCTGGATTCTCCATGATGTCTGCTCTGGGAAGACCTTCGGCCTGGAACCGGTGGTCGTCCAACTCTGGAGCGGGCGTGAGGAACCTGGTCTCACCCTTGTCCGACTTTGGTGAATCACTCATTGTGCTCTTATCCTTATTATCTTCGTTTTATTTGGCTCTTTTTTTGGGTCGGTTTTTCTAGATTTCCTTCCCTTGTGTTCTTAAAACTGTCCAATTGTGGGAAGTACTGCAGGGTATGCGTAGTCTCGTAGAGCGAACGCGCAGGGTAATGCTCACTCTGCAGTTTCGAACGATAATGTGAGTTTTTGATAAGCTTAAACCAAATGAAGAAGTCCCCTTCTCTTCAGCGGGAAAACGGCCACTCTTGTTTAGTTGGATGGTCCGGTCCAGCCTAGCCCTCGAAAAAGGGCTGGCTGCGTGTGATCAACGTGTATTGCTTCGCGTATTGCCATATATTTGCGGGGGTCAAGTTATGGAGGTCGGATGTCTCCCCCGACAAAGACCCGGAACTTGGGGCCCAGGAGAGGGTGGAGGAAGGAGTTCTGAATGTAGTTAAGCCCCGCCAACTTGCCGGAGTTTTCAGAATGGGAGCGTCGAGGCTCCAGAGTCGCTGGGTAGGAAAAGTACGGCGGGAAGAGGCTGCGTCCGGCTGCTGCTCTTCCTGCGCTTGTCACTCACTGTTTCGAGTAACAAGATAAGAGAAACAGTCAAAAGCTACCCTCGACGACGATCGCTAGCTTTTGTCCGCGAGATCCGTGCTCTGAGCTGCCTTGCCTAGCTGCGACAATGACAAGCTTGATTTCGAAGTTGCGTTGGTGCTGAGACGGCGGTTGTTGGTCGTTGCTGGTGGTAGTTGAGGTTGTTGATGCAAGGTCTGCACTGTGGCGGTCGGCGAAAAAAGACGAAAAAAAAAAAAAACGAGAGAAAGAAGAAAAAAAAAAAAAAAAATAAAAAAATAAAAACAGAAGCGGGTGGTTTATCTAATACAGAGAATCTGCTGAGTCATCAGGAATACCAGCAAAAGTTAAACAGACCAAGCCAAAAGAGGGATAATGAAGCTTGGCGTTGTTGACACTTCCCGCCACTACAAAGCAAGATAAAGAGGAAGACGACGACGAATACGAAAGACGGCAGGATTGCAGAGATGACTGGATGAGAGGATGCTCGCAAGACGGCTGGCGGAAGCCGGAGATGGCCAGATGGTCACTGCCGGAAAGAAAATGCTCGGACCGGGTGCTACGGAAGATGCAGGTGGGTGTAGGAGCCCTGGCCTTGTTCTTGGCGCTGGTCGTCTATGATGTGGCTGATGATATATATAAAGCTCCAACCCCCGTGATCAGCTTTCTTCTTCGTTTCGGTATTCTTTCTTATAAGTATACATTTATAGCCTGTGCTTAATCCGATTCGATAGCCGAGCCTCTTTGTGGTCCATCTAGCCATTTTTTGATAGTCGGCGTGCTACCTCTTTGCTGTCGAGCTGCATGTCAGCTGTACAAGATGGAATGCCCGTGAGCCTGTACTCCCGTTAGTCGTCGCCAAGTTGCTACCCAAGGCGTCCTCGCCGGACCGCTTTTGATCTCGGCTCTTCTCCAATTAATTGTTCATCTTCGGCTTGTCAAAAGCACGGTCGTGGAACAACATCTTGAGCAACGACCAAAACCGAAGTTGTCATTCGGTTTTTTTTTTTTTTTTTTTAACAGCCAATTGTTGGTTGGGCGGCGTAGCCCGAAGAATGCTTGAGTCATACAGAGAAGGCTAAGAGGCTTCGAAGGCTCCCTACGTATTATATTTGACGCAAAAATTTGATATTTGAATCGGCCAGTCAGTCGCTATCAAAATGGATCTGCGCGATATCGACGGGTCACGTGGAAACCAGAAATCCAATTAGGCGCCTTGCGTGGTTTTTCCCTCTTTGTTGTTGCTCCACCTGTGGCTTTCATTAGCCGTGATGGCTATATTGATATATCTCCTACCAATCGTCGCTCTTCTATTCAGAAACTTCCCTTGGGCCTTTCAAGAGTTGGGCCATCTTCATGACTAATTCTGAGACAACATGACTATCAGGCTAATCGCTTGATAATTCTTTTCTTCCCTACTCCAGCAATTGATACCCAACCGTCGCGGTGGTGTGACATTCGGCGACTAGGGGCAGCCGTTAGACCAACATGCAAGCATACCATTATTACCTCTGGGAAGCAGAAGAAAAGAAATGAGGAAAAAAATAAAACAATTGGGTTTTGCCCTGACTTTTATTTCCGTCACCCTAATAATCCATAGAAACGTCTATATCTTGTTCTCTATGGTCTACAGCCTGCCGCCAATGCACCGACCAAATGAAACACAGCTTTCCGAAATCTCATTAGACATCAAGGGATGTGTAAGGGCATGGAGGCGATGACTGATTTTCATCCATGATGAAGTACTGCTTACTCTCCCGACCAGTGGCATCTCCGTAGTTCTTCAATTCCGGGCTAATGGGCACTTCGTCGTAATCGGCCAGCAGTCCTCGAACCTTTGAGATAGCCGCTTTCTTCTTCAGATCCGTGGCAAAGAGAATATCAAAGACAAAGTTAGGTTGGAAGACAATACAAAAGCATGGTGCATATCGTGATCTTCGCTTCTCGTGGGAAGGCGTCATGGCTGCGCTGAACACTGGCTCGCCATTGAAGCAAAATTTCCACAGCGGAGTATCAGTGTCCGTTGGGATGTGTGATGGCCATGGCTTTGTGTCAACTCTTCTCAGAGCACGGAGACAGTCCCAGTATTTCTGATGGTATTCTTGAGGCGATAGTTGTGAGTTGATGATGGGGAAAAGAACAACCAGACTTGTGTTGGGGCCCAGTTCCGATTGCGGCGTTGTAAGATATTCCCTGAGTGCGGCGGCCAAGGTGGCAATGTTCTTCTTGTTGTTCATATCTTCGGAGTCCAAGAAGATATATCTGTGCTCCTTTGCCTTGAAGCCCTTGGTAGCATATACACAAGGGAAAGCTACAGGGTCTGTTGAACAGACGGCGGCTTGGAAGGCATCATACGACTGTCTCTGCCATGTCGTAGGGCTAAGCGTTTCTTCAACCTCTTTCCTGTACTCGGCAAATGGGGCTTATTAGTGGAGTGCTCTGAAGTCCCTCTTCCAGATAAGTCCATATATGCATGTCGTACCTCTTCAATATCTTTGAACCCTGAGGTCCCGTTTGCTGACCGATGCTCTGGAGCAGATGGGTAACACGCTGGAAGAAACCTTCGTGAGAGAGACCCTTCTGGTTTCCGTTCCGGGATATAAGAACAAAGATGATATAAAACAGAGCGCAGACGAGGGCGAGAGCAATGGTGGCCATTGTGACGAATGACAGATGCCTGCGTTTTTAGCTGATTTGATACCAAAAGATGTGGATGCGTTGGATCTGCTCCTTTCTTCCCGCAGCTTCAGTCCGGCAACATACATATATATATACCCGTTCAGCCCCTGGCTTGCAAGCCCCTTTACAAGTCTGATGGATATGCCACCCATCCAACTGGCCTTTCGGGAGATACCGGATAAGTCTGGATCCTCCAAATGAGTAAACCGTCCCAGTTCGCCATAGACATATTGCCAACCCTGCACTCATGCATCGTCAATAAGAACATTATAGGACGATTCGCGGTGGAGGAATAGGCCCAGATGACCAGGTTGAAAGTCACTTTCCCGATTTCAATACCTGAGTTAACACCGTTCCGCGTACACATCTCCGCTGCGACAGTTTAGTGCAATAGGAGCCATGCGGGGCCCTGCTTCCATTTGTTTAATGCATTACATTGCAGCATTGCGTATTGCATGCCAATTAGGCTTTCTCGAAGTATACGTTGCTGCCTGCCCAAGGGAGTCCCTGCCAATAAAATCAAGTTAAATTTACCATACCCCAAGAGCCTCTTTTATCAGCTCAGCCTTCTGGTAAAAGCTGGTTGAGGTACACGCAAAAGTGGCGATCCGTTTCGCCCGATCTCCAAACCCCCTTAACTAGTCCACAGGAATAGCGCCAACGCCGCTGATGATGATCGAAGTACTCCGTACTCCGGACTCCAGACTTCAGGCTTCAGGCTCCAGTCTCCAGTTTCCAGTCTCCATACTCACCGCTATAGTACAAATTCAGTCTTGGTCATTTGCCTTTGTGTCAAATCTGTACCCATGTATCTTGAAGGATGAGGTTCTCATGCATCCAAATATCTACCAACCCTTGCATCCAGCACGTTCTCTCCAAGGTTTTCTTGACCATGTCCTATCCGTGGGAAATGTGTCTATACCAGGGCGTCGACACATTTTGCTGGGACGTTCTAGAAACCTTCAAGGTTTGTCTGCAAGCTGAGAAGGATCGCCTAGACTCGACCGATTTAAGGCGGGCAGGAACTTGTTCAAAGCGCAAGAGCTTGTCAGGGATGAACCTAAAAATACTTTTAAGGCGGAGACTTAATTTGATGAAGGGCAAAAGGGGACCTCGCCAAATCATCAATAATCAACTAGCTGAGACAGACGGTAGATCTAGTTACGGGGATCACAAGCTGACGCTGATCACTTAAGAAATGGGTTTGAAAAAAGCTTGCATGCACATCGATGTGGCTTTCTGACGACAAAAGAAGAGCAAAAAACTTTACCGGCCCGTCCAGTTAGTGACTTCGCTTGACCCTGTTCGTGGATCCTTCAACACTAGGCATTATTACGTCTTTTGCGCCGCCTAATATGATAGGCCAGTTAGCTGTTTTGCGGACCTTTCAGCTTTTGGAATATTCTGCTGCTGTGCAGGTAACTAAAGTTGTATCAGAAATCCTCTTCTACGCCCCATTGATATCCTCAATTAACCGTTTAGTCAGGAGGTTATATCCGTTCTTCTCTTGTCTACAAAGAATACAGATGTAGGAGCTCACCCTACAACTTCTGCCATTCATCTTTCAAACCTCGTCTTGCGCTTCCAGACCGCCAACGGACGCCTGAAAGTGGTCACGTCGAAATGGGCTCTCCCGGCGATACACCCAGCTCCCAGCCGTCAGTGACGAAGCTTGAAGTTCCTCCTACAATAGGGGAGAATAACCTACAAGCTCTGCTGGAGGAACACGGTCTTGAATATACCCCTGATGGCGAGCATATACGCTGGCTAGCTTCGAACCCGAAGCACCCACGCAATTGGTCCATGTTACGAAAGATCTATGACAGCGGTTTGATCATTATTTTGGATCTTTTCACGTATGACCACTTGACACGCTTCTCTTTTGCCCTCTCACTATTCTGTTCAATTTAACTGCTTACTGACGGGTATTTTTTTCATGCGTAGAACGGCCGTGAGTACAGCAGGTGTAAGTTGATCCTTAATCACAGCTCCAACATGGCGTGATTCTAACAACGAGACCCTGCAGAGTGCAGCTGCTGATCACGCACGACATGAGTACGGACTTAGCCGTACCCTGGCAGTCTTCTTGTTCGTTTCGGTGTAAGTAGAGGCTTGTTCCTTTCCCCAGTTACACTGTAAAGCCTTTCACGCTAATTATAGGCCTTCTCTCTCGGAAAAACTAGGTATCTCTTAGGCCAAGGAGTCGGAGGGATCATATTCCCGCCATACTCGGAGACTTTTGGACGCAAAAAGCTATATATCGTCAGCACTGGACTATACAGTCTTTTTTGCGTTGTGGTCGGGCTTGTTCCCTCCGTAGCTGGAGTCGTAGTGGGCCGCTTCTTCTCTGGATTCTTATCGGCCATTCCGACCATTGTAGTTGCAGGAAGTATCGAGGACATTTTCAATTCCAAAGACCGCATCTGGCTGATCTTCATGTGGGCAATGGTGGCTAACATGGGGTTGATCCTTGGACCCATCATGAGCATTTATGTCATCGATCATTTGGACTGGTGAGTTTGATCAGCCTAGTATGCGGGTATGACCCTCCTTACTGACTGCTGTTTCGTTCTAGGCGATGGGTCTTCCATGTGTCTGCTATTTTCACTGCTGTGATCACCATTCTTTTGTTTGGGATTCGCGAATCTAGGCCATCATTACTCCTTTCCCGTGAGGTTGCGAAATTGCAGAAGTCAACCGGTATGACCACACTCAAGGCTCTAAACCCTGACCATACCCCGGACATAAAGACGTTTGCTCGGATAGCTCTTTTCCGACCCCTCAAGTTATTTTTTACAGAGCCGATTGTCTTCATGGTCGCCACGATTAGTGCAGTAGCTTTTGCACTCATCTATCTGTTCACAGAGGCTCTTCCCCCGATATATGAGAACCTTGGATTCTCCAGCGCAAACTCGTCCCTTCCTTTCCTCACGATTGGCATCGGTTTGATCAGTGGAGTTCTCACCCGTATCTTTGATCATAGAATGATCACAAAATACCAGAGAGAAGGCAAGGTACTGCAGCCAGAACATAAGCTTGTTGGATTCTCTATTGGCGCTCCGGTTCTTGCGGTTGGGCTCTGGTGGTTTGCATGGACTATTCCGCCGCGCGTTCCTGGAGTCCACTGGGTGGTATCTGCTATATCCCTGGTGCTGATCGGCTATGCATTAAATGAGTTCGACGCCGTCTTAGCCGGCTATCTAGCCGACAGCTACCTGAGCTATTCCGCGAGTGGATTCGCTGCTCTATCTCTTGTGCGTTCCACACTTTCTGCTGTTTTCCCACTATTTGCCGGACGGATGTACGAAGTGCTGGGCGCGAATCTAGCCACTTCTATTCTTGCAGCTTTGGCCACTGTCTTCTGCATCATTCCGCCCTTGTTCACCAGGTATGGACCACGGATCCGGGCACGCAGTAAATTTGCAAAGTATAGTTTGCAGGTATATCAGGAGAACGGAGTGGACAAAGACGGATACTAGGATGACAACTTGCCGAAGTATTTAATGCATAAACAGCAGACATAAAATAGAGGAGTGAAGTCAAGTAGATAAGGAATCGGGTTCAGAAGAAGAATTCGAAGAACTTGCCAGGATCTTTCCTCGAGTGGAGAATGAATGCACATTATGCTCCATATTGTCGAGTAGCTTCCTATTATAGGAGACCAAACAGAGTCCAAAATGATGGCCACGTTTAGATTATTTCTGGCTACCCCTCCTCCGAATACTTGCCGTCCTGCTATAAATGCGGACCTATGGCCCACCCGGAAGCCGCCTGGAGATCCCTTTTCCTAGCTCCAGAGATGCTTGATTGTTTCCCAACCAAGAGCCGAAAGCTTAGCGTGCTGATCACTTGCCAAGCAGGTGTGACTGGTCGATAAAAAGTCATGATAACGGGGGCAAAGCTGGCGCAATCACAATTGCATGTTGAAATAACCGACACTGATTGGAATCTCAGGCGGCCTCAGCGACCAAAGTCCACCCTCAAGGGTGCCAACTTGGTGTGATCTGGGATCATCTATATATCTGGGAACAAGCATCAAAGCTTATACTGTCCGCACTCCATCCCTCATACAGGGTCAGTAAATGTGACGGGTTGCGTTGGGTGCGAATTGTGCGTCGATTCTCCCATTAGTTGCTCGTGTTGAAGTGAAGATGTTTTGGTGTAATTTAAGCTCAAACTCTATCACGTGATATAGTGATGATTTGTTATATTAGTCAGCAACAGAACTGCCAAACTGTTCTTACTTTCCTTTTGACTGCGCATGGCAAAGCTCTAGCTGGGACGGCAACCAGCACCAATAGAACAATATTATAAATCATGGATGAGCTCCTTGGACCCCTCCGGGAGGCTCTCGATGGCCCAATTGTGAGCTGTCCCTGAAGTCTGTCATCCTTAGGTGTTCTTGGTAACTAATGCTGTTTGGTAGGACTTCCATGGCCAACGAGTAACGGACTTCCTGTCAACAGCCCTCCTTTCTATATTCGCCGTGAGTTATACCCGAGCAGAACGTTTGATATATTAGGGCCGAACTGTAAAGTTCGAAATTCTTGCTAGGGTATAGAATAGTAACAAGGGGTTTGGTTTCTAGGTGGTCTCATTTCTAGTCGGATATGCGTACGAGGACGTCTTTCTAACACTCTGGACGATGACGGCTGGCTCCATATTAACTATGCTGGCCATTGTTCCCCCATGGCCTATGTATAACCAACATCCTGAGTCATGGCTCGTCACGGGAGCTGGAGGA
Source organism: Trichophyton rubrum CBS 118892 (assembly GCF_000151425.1). NCBI lineage: Eukaryota > Fungi > Ascomycota > Eurotiomycetes > Onygenales > Arthrodermataceae > Trichophyton > Trichophyton rubrum. Next base: position 836,142 of record NW_003456425.1, on the reverse strand, counting down.
ATCGGCAGAGACGGAATCGTTATAGACAAAGCGCGGGGTTGATGACGATATAATCTTATTCTTGCTGTGGATTTTTGTTTCGTTGCGCAATGGTCAAATTCATCCTGGACTAGCTTATTTTTTTGCCTATCATGTTGTGGAGGTACTAGGAAGTCCCCTTCTACCCGGCTGCTTCTATCTTGGAGTAGGCAGCACAGGAGAGAAAGCTTGTAGCTCTTTTCTTGAAAGGATCCGTAAGAATTGCCAGGTCTTGAATTCGAATCCCATAACTTCACAGCCATTGAACTACATACGCCGGAATCCTCGCCTTGGTTTGAATATCATAAAGCTTTATTTATGTTGAAAAATGACGGGCAGCGGAGCGGGGAAGAGGAGAGAAAGTAAGAAACCAAATACGGTAGACAATCTATCGTCCGTATTTCTGGAATTCCCAATCTCTGTTGTCGAGTGGGCACACTTGTCTGGTTCTTAGCCATCTCGAGATGCAGTGGAAGTGGAACGCGTGCTGAAAAGCAAATGTGTTAGCCGATGAAAGTTAACGCCTAGACAGAGTATCCTTACATTGCAGATACCCCAAGCAACTGTGCACTCCTCTGTGGTAGATGAGCCCTGGTTGGCCTGGCATTCAATACCTATAGCACCGTTAGAGAAACTGTCGGATATGAGATGGCATGCATAGCAGCTTCATGATAACTAACACAAGTCCATGATGTGGTTTCGGCAAATAGCACAGTTATCAACGATGATATCCCACGCCCACAGAGCAACAGCATTCCACTAGAGTATCCCAATATCAAAATCAGCGGGAGAAGGACCTTCATTCCAGCAGTGACAGACGTGAACGACTCCGAGGGAAATTCCATCAGGAATCACGCACCTTTTTGACCTCAAATCTCTTCTTACCCTCCCCAGCCGCATCGGCCTTTGTGGTCTTAGCTACAGCTTTCCCCTTGCTGGCATCTCCAGCAGCATCCGTCATTTCAACATCTGCCATGGTTTTGTGGAGGACAAACAATCATCAACTTCGTACAAGTGAAGGAAGGAGTTCTCTCGTGTGGTCACTTGAAGTAAACTCCTATACTCTATGTGCTGGGAGGTCCGACGTTGACGCTTAGAAACAGCGGCTGTTGCCTTCTATGAGTTAACAAGCGCTTATCTAACAGTCAGCAGCGCGATGGGTCGTACCTCTATGAATGCAGCCTGTGTAGGATATCCTAGTCTTGTTTGCAATGCCGCCCAGCTTGAAACACAGCACTCAACGCTGTCACCACCTATCTTCTCCGTCAACGGCTTCGTCGTCCAGATGTCAGATGGAGGTAAACGCTGGAGGCAGCCGACCTAACCTACCTCGTGCGGCGGGAGAAGTAGCGGAGATAAGATTTCCCGTTATGTCACATGACCCCAAGCTCGGTCCCACTCCCCCCCGCCCCCAAGACAGCCAACCAGGCGGAGCTTTTTTGCGCAGTTCGCCTTTATCGACTCAAACATCGACGAACAAGCAACGACGACAGCCCTCTACAAGACACAAAAACTGCCCCCATCGCGCCTCTTCCTGCCACCAACGTGAAACACGCAGCGTACTCTGATCTTGCCGCCCGATAAGTTATGAATATGTTAGGGGGACCGCCCTTGTTTTCGTTTGCGCTTCTCACAGATATAAACAGCCGACACCTCCAGCCATACATTACATTTCCGACGGCCAGCTGAACCCGCTTCCACGCAGCCTTCATACCACAACGGTCGTCATCGTTGTCTTGCTCATCTACTCAGTGAATACCTTAGCGCAATAGACCTGTTTTGTTGCGTGCAAGCCTTTTTATTCTTCGCCTCTTCTTGGAGCGTTCTTCCTAGTTCTTGGTTTCGTTTCCTTTGGTTCTTTTCCTTATTATTCTTATATCTACGGCTGCCTATTTATTAAGCCACCTACAACGGCCCAAGGCGACACGAGATGTCAAGTCCGGCTCCTACTACGCCCAAGGCGCCTCGAAATGGCCGGCGTTACCAGAAGCGCACTCCGTCGTCGAAATCCGGTGTTGCCGACCCCTCACGTCAGCCTGATAAGACGAACACTACTCAAGCAGCAAACCGAGACTCGAATGTTGCCAGTGACTCGGGGAACCGTGCGTCTGACAGTGCGATGAAGGCGAAGAATGGCCGGTCAGCAAAGAAAAATAGAGATACTCACAAGAATTCGCCGGCCCCAGCTCGAAATGCGAGCCTTGGCCACGGTCACCGTCATACCTCCTCGCAGTCTTCTATCAAAGATAGCCCTCTATATGCCGGACCAACCTTCCATGCCTCTCCTGCGCCATCGGCGCTCCCAATACCATCGTTCTTTTCAAAGTCAGTGCCGGAAACTGACGGTCGAACTTCAGATGAGCTCCAGGATGAGTCACCAGACACCGACCCGGGAGACAGTACGCCTACAAAGGCGAATAATACCCCCCAGCAAACCCAACAGGAAGCTGGTACAGCTTCGCCTCTCGATTTTCTTTTCAAGGCCGCACGTCAGGCGAGAGCCGCCAACCCTGTGAGCGAGCTTGAGGACTCTGGCCCTTTCAATGGATCCACACCTCCGAGAAATGAGGCACGGCCACAGCAGGGTGAAAGACAGATCAGTGGTGGGGTGTTTCCTTTAGAATTAGAAGGCTCAGATACCCGAATGTCGCCGATTGGCCCCTCATTTGCAACCTCTTTTAAAGATCGAATGAATGCTTTGCGTGCAACTAGCCCGGGGAAACAAGGAGGTCTTCCTGGCACAACACGAGAAAACAACACGACTAATACCAACAAACTCAAAAGCGAAGCTCTCAAAAACCTACTTCTTAACCCTCCTCCGCAGCGTGCAGCCTCAGCGTCCCCGAGGCTCACGGATCCCTCGAATAGCCCCAGCAACAATAGCAGTAATAATAAAAACAATTTCAGGATGTCTGGGGATTACTCTATGTACCAGCAACCCACTCGTTATGCTTCTGGCCCCGCTTCACCAGTACCTTTTGCCCATTCCGGTAAACCTTTAGGAACCCGCAACGAATATAGCGGTTCGGAGAGCACTATTCCACAGCAATATCTAGCATCCCTGTGCGCCCAAACCCACCGTCCACCCGCACCATCTTCTGGGCTGCGAAGTATGGTGTCTCCAACCAACCCGGTTACTCCGCCTCGTCAACAGTCCTTCTCGAGATATGCACAGTTTGGGCTTAGCAGTGCTCCTCCAGCTCATGCAAGCTACAATGGGTCAGCTGAAGGCGCCCTTACTTCTCCGACGCCGAACCGGACAATGCAATCGAACTCTTCTACGCCTCCTGCGAGAAATTGCCCTCCGCCAAAGCTGGATTCTGCAGAAACCAAACGAATGGAAGATGACTTACGGCGTATGTTGAACCTTAATGTGGGCGATGGTCAACACCCCGAGAACACAGAGCGGCGTTCCTCCTAGATGGTTCACTGGGTCAGGTCAGGCTATCGAATTCTCAGCCGACCTTATTTACGAACTCGTCTTTTTCTTTTCTTTCTTTTTGGTTGGCCAGTTTTTCCGTCCCTACGTCTTATGCATACCCCAGCTATTGTGCCAGTTGTGAAAGTGGTCATAATCACTTGACTGTCCATCCAATGTTGCTATGATCTTCCGGTCGAAGCCTGCATTTTTTGTTTCTTTTCCCCTTGCTTTCCCCGTCGCTCAATGCTTGACTTTTTTTTTTATGTTCCCTTTCAAAGCCAGACTAGGAGAAGTTTCTCTTCTTTGCCCCTGTTACTTTTCGACTTTCCAGCGTTCATATCATCTGCGATGTTGATCTGGACTATGGAAGCATGTTTGTCACGGTTACGGTTTTCAGTTGGGTTCCCAAAGTCCGGAGTCAACCCTTTGCCTTCGTTTCTTTATCTGCCAGACAGTTTTATCTCCCTTTGCTATTTTCTGATACAGCACAGCACCACTCAGCTTAGCATGGCGTCATACGAGGATGGATGATATCCTGGAGTTTTTTTTTTTCTTTTTTTTTTTCTTCCTTCTTTTCTCCTGTCATCTGCTTTTTTCACTGCTTTTCCCGTTTTTACATATTCTTATCATCTTTCAACGTGCACTTTGGCTTGGCTGGTTGTTTGCTCGTTCTATTCGGTTTGACGACCGGAGAGATATGGTTGTTTCTCACGGCTCTTTGCTCTTTCAAGGGAGTTTATACCTGCCTGGGTCCTCTTTCTTCGCTTTATGTTCTTCGTATGGGAAACCTGGATGAATGATTCGGCTGGCCGCTAGCTACATGTTCATTGTTTATGGTATGCATATGCATGTGCTGGGGGTTGATGGAGTTGTGTTCCCTTGCTTGACCTTCTTTACTGTACCTGACTGTACCCCTGATGCCTGCCTTTCCTCCACGTCAATATTACTATACACTGCACCCTATCCTTTCCTTTCCCTTTCCTTTTCTTTTTCTTTTAATTTCCTCCCTACCATCGTCGCTCGCTTTAACCTTCTTCTCTCATCTCGGGTTCTTTGCTGTTTTCTATATCGATGTCCTCGATGACATCCTCACGCTCGTTTGACCTCTCTCCTTTTATCATGAACTTGGCGACTCAACATCCCACTGTCACTAGACACTTTCAGTCCATCACTCAATATCACACTCGTTTGTTTGCTCATATTTTCAATGCCAGTAAAAAGATACAAGAATGGGAAAAAGAAAAGGATAAAGAAGATTAAAATAGAGTAAAAAAAAGGAACCAAAAAAGGGGCCAATAGAGTGTTGGTAACCGCTGCTTGCCGCCCGGGAAGATATCTCTGCTACGAGATCGCAGTCCCAGCGCCAGCCTCTGCCCTATGAGAGGAGGCCCCGGCACGGCTGGCTTTAAGCACAAGGTTTTCAGGGGGTGGCCACAGTCATTTTAAGCAGCGAAGCATCCTGGAAGCTCCCGCCACAAGCATCACATCCTGTATCAAGCGCTTCAGGAGTCGTCGACGCTGGTAGGTTGAGACAGAGGTAAAGTGCGTATGTAGGCATTCTGTATCAGGCACTCATGCACTTTACTGCATGTTCGATCTCTCGACGGGCCTGCATGTTCCCCGGGCATGAAACCATACACCATGCACCAAGGACTTTATGGGTCTCCTATTTTATTTCACGGCGTCAACCAACTAGTTTACTACCCAATTTGCCACCACCCTGTTCTTTCTTGCTCGTGTCTGTCTGTCTGTCCGTCCTTGCACGCCAAAAAAAGAACATGAGTGGGAAATGTACTCCGTAAATGGGCATGCACAGCTGCGAGGGATGTGAACTCCCAGTCTATGCCCGGGGGCCCGTCGGCAGTCAGGAATGTAACCGCCCACCACAGTCGATCGATCTCACTACGAAGCGATTCTCCATCCTTGTCTTCTCTCCATAAATCTCCCTCTCTCTCCCTAAGAAGAGAAAAAAAAAAGGCAGAGGCAGAGAAGCCCAAAGAAAGAGTAGGAAGAAAAAAAAAAAAAAAGCCCCTTGATATATGTCGATATATCGATACAGGGTGCTGGTAATACGAATACCGCGGGCCATGGGCGCCAAGGCGTGCCCAGCAGGGCTCCACCGCGTTTCATGTCACTCACTGTGGCTTGAGCGTGGCTTGGGCGCCGCTGATTGGCTGGTGTTTATTTCATGCACGAGCCACGTTCCAGGCCGTTACGGGCATGCCGTAATCTTTCGGCGTCCTCCTTCTGGAGCGAACAAAAAGTCGACTTTCTTCCTCTTCCCGCTCTCAACTCCCTCGCCCTCCCCGACCCAACTCCTCTCCTCGCTGCCCATCGTCGCCCGCCCTCCCTGTCCTCCCTCCAGCTTCTGCGCCTCCAGCTCGCCGGCGACAGCTCCTCGTCTCTCTGTCCTTCTCGGTGCCGGACGGCTGCTGCTGAGCTTCGTCTCACGCGTTCGACTCGCCTTTTCCCGGGCTAGCTTGCTTGCGGTTGGCCTGCCGCGCTGGCGTGCCCCCTCCGTCCGTCTTCCACCCAGTGCAGACGCCCAGTAGCCACCGGCGGCTTGTAACCATTCACTCTGCATCCTCGGTTCGAGGAGACACCGCTCTGTGGACTGATATAGAGATACAAATACACAGGGCCTGCATTGCACTGCCTACGACGTCGTCTGTCCTAGTCCCGAGACTAGCTTAGCCAGGAAAAAGGAACCCCCTAAGCTGCCAGTACCGAGGACATCCCCTAACCTCAAGATCCAGCTTGACGAAACGGTTTTCTACTTTCTACTTCTTTTTGTTTAAAAGATTTACTTCCTATCATGGCAGCATCGTAAGTCGGAAACACCCAGTGCTGCCTTGGTGACCGCTGGTGGAATCAGAAGAGCTAACACACTCCGAAAAAAAAATGTAGATTCTCGTCAACATGGCGCTCCTTCTGGCATACCATGACCTCCAACGACCGTCATGCTTCTCACGATTCTCCGTACAGGACCGGCCAGCACGTTCCTCTCAGCCAGAGCCGTGATGCCCCTCTAACCTCAGTAGCAACCAGCGCCATTGAGTCGCGGCCAGACCTCACCAACTCCTTCGATGAGCCGCCATCCCTTAGTCGGTCCTCGACCTCGCAAAACACAATTACTTCCCCCACACGACCGTATTCCCCCGGGATGAGATCATTATCTTCCCAAAAACTCGACCAGAGCTCGGTAGATGGCAGCGAGATACAGATGCAGAGCTTTCATGATGGTGCTCCTCCTCCGCCTCCTGTCTCACATTCCTGGAAGAAGATTGATCGGTGGGTCGAGAAGAATTACGAGGAACTCTTTGACCAGCTTTGCGAAGGATGTACGCAGAATGACGTCAATGAACTAGAACACGAGCTGGATTGCAGCCTACCGCTCGAGGTGCGCGAGTCATTGCAGGTTCACGACGGTCAGGAGCGTGGCGGCCTACCAACCGGCATCATTTTTGGATGCATGCTCCTCGACTGTGAAGAAATTGTCCAGGAGTGGAAGAACTGGAGAACCGTCAATGAAGAATTCCTCTCCAGTTCGACTGTCTCTCACCCTCAACCTCCATTGAGGGCCTACGGCGGCGCAGCTGCATCATCCTCGTCTGCACCACCACCGCCCCCCGCACCCCAGCAAAATGCATCAAACCCCTTGTGGAGACAGGAACTACTTGACAGACAGGACTCCCAGCCTCCTCGAGCCATACAAAAGGCCTATGCTCACCCAGCTTGGATCCCTCTTGCTAGAGACTGGGGCGGTAACAACATTGCCATTGACCTTGCACCGGGACCAGCTGGAAAATGGGGACAAGTCATCATCTTCGGCCGCGACTACGACTGCAAGTACGTCATTGCGAGATCTTGGGCATCGTTCCTCGCAACTGTAGCAGACGACCTTCATTCACCGCACGTCTACGTTGATGAGGAAGGTGGTGAATTGAAATTGAAGCCCTTCAGACAGCACGAACCTCCATACCTCGAGATCCTCCGCTGGAGAACCGACCAGAAGTACGGCAGACGGCAGCCCAAACGACGATCCAACGGGCTCGGAGTGAATACCAACATCAATGGCAAAACCACCAGGGATTCTCCATACGGCAGCCCGACTCCCAGTGAAGACAGAGGCAGGTCACCCCACCGATTCCCATCCCGAGGACCTACCGGAAGTCCTGCGGGAGCAATGGGTGTTTCGAGCCCACTTGCACGCGTGACTGAGGAAACGTCTTCTCCCGTGAACAACAATACCACTAAGAACGAGCTAGACTTGAAGATTCAAAGCAAACTAAGAAAATCAGACGACCTGGTGGATCTCTCTTCTCCCGTCTTGCAGAAGCCAACCGAGCCTTTCCCGGCTCCCGAGACAAAAACAGAAATATCCTCTGAACAAGCAACAAACGGCGAAGCCAAAGAGAACAGCCCACCCACCAACGATAAAACAACTCCCTCTAAAGGCCTAGACGCAGATGCATTAGACGACATGAAGACTGTTGAAATTTAAAGACCTCCCCCATTCCCCTTTCATGATAAACAGGAAACGGCCGGCTTTGTTCTTTTTTCTTTTCTCTCCCTTGCTTCCAGTCAGTCAACCTATGCCATTGTTTAATATGTAACCTTTGCTTGTCATTGCAGCGTCTACATCACCTTTCTCGGCTTTTGCGGGTTTTTCCACCCCTCATCCAATCCCACATGTTACAACGGAGGCACCCATAGGCTGGGTCTTTTTTCTTTCTTCCTTTTTCATCTCATTCTCGCCATTCTCTAGTTTATGTGGTCTCTACCTTTACTTTTCCCTCCTTCTCCGAACCAGTTTAGAATTATTCCTTTCTCTTTCAATGTAGACCAATCAAATGGTCATCAGACGTT
>NW_003456425.1:783812-827619 GCF_000151425.1 Trichophyton rubrum CBS 118892 | reverse complement strand
CCTTTTCTCGCAGCGGTGGTGTTCTGTTACTTAATATCGCCTGTCATAGGCTTGACACCCGGTCTATCATACGAAACAATATCAAAAGGCTAAAAGGTCTTACATATGATACCCATTTGAGTTATATTGGAGTATCTTCTTTCAATAAACCTTTTCAGGTGGTATGAGTCTACGATATGTGCAACATACAGATATTTTGCATAGCCTGGCAGCTCACCTTGAACCGTGTATAGGGAGCGCAGCTCTTACCGTTCAAAGGGCTTGCTATAGCCGGATATACAGCTGGTGCAACCAGGCTGAATAGCAATGAGGGATATTCGCTGACTCTGGCTTCAATAGACGTAAAGATACGGCTGTTTTTACAAGACCCAAATAAGACCAGCCATTCGAGCATCCAAACCAAGGGCTCGAGCCGGTCCATCCAGTCGTTCCCAATCTATCAATCAATCCCAATCATCCTCGTCATCTTCACCCCCTCGTCTCCTCATCGTCCTCCCCGTCCGTATAGTTTTCCTCTTGCCCATTCTCTCGTTATCTTCATCATCGTCCCTATCATCGTCATCGTAATCGTCGGCATTATCCCCATACAACACCGCATTCTTCAACAGCCCAGTCTGAACAAGTCTATATTCCAACATACTTGTCTTGAAATCTTCACCAGTGGTCTTTTCTGAACCTTTCTTCCCCATTAAAGCATTCATATCAACCAGCCCTTCGAATCCCGTTATTCTCTCCACCACAGCTCCATCGATAAATCCAAGAACACATGGAAGAACTCGTATTTTCAACTTCTCAACGATAAATGGTATGTTCCGCACATCGACTCGAGCGAAGCGTGCGTCATCTTTGCCCCGCTTATTATGAGCTTCTGAGAGGGTTGTAAGGTGTTTATCCATTATGCTGCAACGGGCGAAGTCAGGGTGGAAGAAGTGAATTACGCAGCGGTGTATTTGCGTGGAGAAATCTAGGAGCGATTGGTCGTTTGGGAGTGTGGGATAGAGAGAGTTATTGAGCATGGTCGTTACAACTGCATCTGTTCCTGTAGATAGCGAAGTGGCTTCTGACTTATCGGCATCGTGTGTAGTATTATTGGATTGTTGGGCGTTGGATTTTGTGTCTGAGAGTTCGGACTGGAGCTGTTTTATGCGATTGGCGCGGTATTTGGGGTCATCTTCCTCAGCCTCGAGGGCGGCGAGGAGATCTTCTTCGTCCTCATCTTCTTCATCCCTCTTCCGACGCTCTTCATCGGCCATGTTCGTTGTGTATCTTGAGTCAATGGTGGTGGAAGTTGAAGTTGAGTTCTCAGGGGAGACTTTGGTTAAGTTGGATCAAATTTGGGGATTCAACCAATGGTGGTGGGGTTGGCCTTCAGTAGTCCACCCCGCAAAAACCAGCCCCTTTATCAATATTCGCATTCTTCAAAGCTCAACGGTATTTTCATGGCCGAACAGTCGCTTCCAGCACAATATCTCTGCAATCAAAGAGATCACAGTCGATTTGACGTCGTTTCCCTGAAACATGATCCGCGGGGTATTCCGAGATGATCATCACTTTGATCTGAGGGGTTCTTTTCAAAATGGCCTCAAGCGACCTATTAATAAATTGATCGGAGTTAAAGACACTGATACCCTTGAGAAAATCCTTGAATAGATCCATCTCAGGATGCTCATATAGGATTTTGATCGACGGCCCGCAATGAGTTAAATAGTAGTCTATATCAACGTCCGTAGCGGCCATTTTTCAATACGAATGCCCTGTTTATTTGATGAGCATGGGAGATAACACACTTGAAGTCCACAAAACAGCCAGGGCATATTGATGATCACTCTAACGAACTTGCAAAGTGTCGAGTGGAAAATATATATTTAGTATAGGTAAAGGTCGTGAATATATACTGATAATGGTTATCGAACTATGTACACCTGATTGGTTATATATAACCAATATGGATATGGATCATCTATCCCTGAATCACAGCCTTGAGCATGGCAACAGTACCAGCAAGGGTTTCCTCACCGCTTGGAATGATCTGGTCAGCGGGGAGAACGAATCCGCGGGCGCCAGTGTCACGGAGCTCAGCGGTCAAAGACAGCTTCACCTTGAGAACTTCGAGAGCATAGTCAACACTGTCTCCATTAACTTGGTAGATGGTGTTGCAGATGGGTCCGGTCTTGTATGGAGTTCCATGCACCGCCTTCAATGCCTGGGCAAAGATCCTGGACAGTTCCTGGTGTCGAGCATCGGTTGGTGGGCGAGCAGTACAAGAGTATCCATATGCTATGAGTAATTATCAGTTTATCGTGGGTCTGTTGATAGTCCTTAATAATTACGATACGGCAGGGACTTACGTGACATGAAGAGCTGGCCGTACGAGTGCCAGTCAACGAACATAGCGATACCCTTGTTAGCCGCAATCTTCTTCATGTTGGCGATGTGAACCTTGATCTCGGTTCCATCACCAGGTTGGGCACCTGTCAAGACGATAAGTTAGTATGAAATTTTAGACCAAACAAGCAATAGTTAGGGTGTGGTACCTCTGTAAGTATCAGAGCAAGGGTTGGAAGAAGATCCAGGCCCAACCCACTGGTATGGGTAATTGCGGTTGAGATCACGTCCAGGGCATCTAGCATTGGGGTTTGGCTGACGGTTCTTGCGCCACAAGCGGTTGCTGGTTTGAGTGAAAGCAAATCCTGGATGGATTTCATTAGCAAGGCTTATTTCTTGAGGCATGCACCATGTATGAGGAAGGACATACCATCTGGGTTAACAATTGGGAAGATCCAGATATCGAAATTATCAACAATGGAGGTAATGTCAGCGTTCTTGTTGTATTGGGAAAGGAAAGACCAAGCCATGTATTCGGTGACCTGTTACGGATCGTGAGCCAAAGTACATTATTAGAAATAGATTAGATTATTCGGGTTTAATTACCATCGTAGTGATCCATTCGCGTGCATGAATGGTTCCATGGAAGATAATAGCGGGCTTGGAGTTCTTTCCGCCGCTGCCCCAAATGTGAAGGGCTGGAATGGTGCGGCCCTCGTGACTCTTTCCGGCATCAACGTACTCAGAACGAGTGCGGAAAAGACCCTGAAGATCTTGCAGGTAGGAAAGATGATCCTGGTAGCTATGGTAAGACTTGAACCAGTTGATGTCGGGAGCATAGCCGGCTAATTTATGCACATGTCAGATCTACGAGTTTGAGATATAAATGCAATCAGATAGAATTAATATAAACTTACCGCTGTATGCCTCAAAGGAAGTCTCGTTTCTGATAGACAATCCGAGATCCTCATGCATCATCTCGATGTTCATTCCAGAAATACGCTCCATGAAGGAGGAGATCTGGCTTGGTGGAACCACGATATCCGCATTCTGACCCTCTGACTTAGGATATTTCCAGGTGTCAAGGTTCAGGTCGGTAATGACCCTTTGCACCTCTTTGACATTGTCCTTCTGGGTAGGGACACGGATGACCTTGTATCCAGAGTAATCAAAGGGGGAAACTACAGCAGCAGTGACCACATTGGCTGCAAGCAGCGCAAGAGACAAAACTGAGCGCATCTTGGTAGATTTCCACCGCAAAAAGGGGGATCAGCCGGTTACCAAAGCAAACTGGGTTGAAGATCTCGGGAGATTGACATCCTCTGTGCCATCCTTATATATCCCGGTGTTTTATCTTTTTTCTTTTTACTTCATCGAAGCATCAGGAGATCCCCGAAGATAACCCATTCCCGCAATTTATTTAGTATACTGCGCCGGCTTTCTTGCTTCTCTCAGTATACCGAGAAAGTATAAATACCAAGTGCCTGATGGGGCTGCGTTGGGTTTCATTGTCAGGGGTCCTGTGCAGAAGCTGGGGTAAAATGTGGACAAGAGGCAAGTTCAGGAGGACATGCAAGGCTTGGTGCAGTATCATTTGCGGGGTATAGATAGCCATTTTTATAGTAAAAACTATCTTTATTGGCCATTCACATAGGTCACCGTCCTCGTCATCATCTCAGGAATATTCATATGGCTAGCAAGGGCAAGTGGCGGTAAACTTGGATACCTTGTCCAAGAGTGTATTTAAAGAACTGAGAAGAGCCAGGGTTGACATGTCTTGGAAACAATTGGTCGTTTGACACGGCTCAAGCGAGTCCATCACGATGGTGCGGCTACCAGGGGCCAGGAATAACCACAATTCAGAGTTGTAAACTAAGTTAGTTGGCCAGTGAAACTAATTGAGTTAGCCTGGCAACCTGATCTTAGAGGCCGATCCTGTAATACGCTTCTAGCAAAAAGTAGTTGATGCGAACAAGGGCGAGGAATGTTCTGTCTGCCTTGGAAGCGAAAGGAATGCAGCTCTCAACTGTCAACCCCCTTGTCCAAAAAGCTTGGGCCGAAATGAATTGATATCAGGTGACGTGGGACGGACTTGACACGTGACAATTACGTAACTGTGACTTACTTAATCAAGACCTTTAATGATGAAGACTTTCGACTCGCGAAAATTTAAAGAGCAACATCAATCTTCAGCATACGAAGAACTACAGTAATGTGCTGCACATCCTGTTGTCTTCTGCGGGTTCAACTTGAGCCAAGCATTTTCAGGTGGGCGAATATGCGGGGAGACGGCTGGCAGCCACACTAAACAGGTACCAGGGCGGGATCTGCGGGCCATGTTGAGTCGCTTCCCTGCATGTGATGGTTGGGTTTGTTTATCTCAGAGAAACCAGGTAAATCCTTGTCTCTCTGGCCAAAATCCATATACCCCATAGGATGCCGAAGGCGTTCTGGAATAATAACTAATGAACGCACTTCGCCTACGTTACCAGTGGTTATACCTCAACCAGTCCCTAGTTTGCCTGGGACCCCTCATTATTAGTTTGTTATTGGACCAAGGCAAGACCTAACGTATTTAAGCTAGGAAACACACCTAAAAAAAAAAAAAAAAAAAGGGCTGTTGATTGCTGTCACAACAGATTTTACAATTCAATATGCATGGGATGGACTAGCATACAACGTGCTCCTTGGTTGGCTTCGTCTACTTGAGACATGTAGCCGTGAGTGTACCTCTTTATCCGTCACCTTTCCTCGCGGTGGAAGCCTCGGCGACCTGACCAGCCATGCCTGTGGAGTTGAGTCGAAAGAGCGGTGCCATATGCTATATCCATATCGGAGAAAGGGGTTTGCAGGCTTTTCTTTTTTTTTGGATCATCGTCTAGAAAGAGTATATATGCCTGACAAAAGGACACACTAATAAGGCTTATATCGATAATATCTTGATCTGGGCTGCGGTTCCAGGGGTAAGCTTTAGGCTCAACCTACGGCCCAGCAAATGGATTCACATGGTTCAAATTAGCGATTAGAGGGCAATTCTTAGCGTCACTATCATTCGACCAGTATGCTGGATAGCGGGAATCGTTATGGCCAACTTTCGCGTATATCTATACCACACAATTTTGAAACGCCAGCACTTTCTATTAACATAGACATGCCCATCTACCCAATACGCCTGGCAACTGCGGCAATATGATCTGAGGCACCAAGAACATGGGGGTCCATTGAATATCTAGCCAGAACGTCCACCCAAGCTTCATACGTCTCTGCGTCGTTCAGATTAATAGTTGCTCCCAGGCCACCCCTAAAAACCCTTCACACCCAATAAGCCTTTCAAGGCGAATATTTGCCAACCCGTTGCGCTGCAGCTTGTCAAAAAGCCCTCGTATGTCACCAACGTCGATATGGTGTGACACGATATTGCTCGGATTGCGAGTGTATTTTCCAGTCGACAGATACTGAGCGTAAAAGTCCGATTCGTCACATAGACGTCTGGGATCCCTTTGAGCAATATCTCGCAAATGTGCGTATTTTGTGACGAATGCGGTTATGACGAATCCTTCCGGTTTGGCCATTAAAGTGCACGATTCCAGCACTGCTAGCCTCTCACATTCTTCGAGAAGATGATACATTGGCCCCATGCAAAGGACAAGGTCATAGTGACCCTTTCGAAAGAGGATCTCGTTATTTCTCACATGTCGGGCGTCTGCTTGGACAATGTTTTCAAGAATCACACCACTGTCGCTAGCGAACTTGGCTGCATAATCCAGCTCTGACTGTGAAATATCTGAGAGAGTCACGATATGCCCCAGTTTAGCCAGTTCGACCGCTAATACGGGTCAGTAAATGGGTCTTCGATTCGCTGGAGAAGTGAAGAAAAAAAGGGAGCCATACCATATCTGCCCGTCCCGCCACCAAGGTCAAGAATGCGGATCGGCTTGCCAGAGCTGGTTGCAAGCTCCAGAAGACACTGCTTTATCACTCTCATCGTTATGGAGTACTCTATACAGGAGGTCATGAGCCTGTTGTGCTCAAGAATGGCATTCTGGTCGTACCATTTGCCAACCACGGAAGTGTCAGTCATGTTTGCTTGATTCTGGTCCATGCAACAAGAAATCAGAGAATTCTCATAGAGAAGTTAATGTGAGGAAATCTTTATGCAGGATCATGCAGGACACATGTTCTCATTATATACACTTAAGTACGAGAAACTCCTCACCCGGGGTTCCCGGTCTCACTGCAGCAGGGCGCTGGCTATCCCGGCATTGAGCCGATCAATCCTGAGATATCGAGGGTAAAAAATGGCTCAAAATGAGTACGTTCTTCACGTCTAAAATTCCTAGCGGTGGGCTTCCATGTGAGCTTGGATAATTTTGACTATTCGCACAGAAGCAAGGCACAGGGTTTACCAGGGGTATCAAAGTGGCCTTTTTCCGTTAGTTAAGGCTCAGCTAACGGCGTCTTGAGGATTCAAAAAACGGCCCCAGGTAGTTAAAGACTAATTAACTATGCTAAGACAAGGGTAAAGCAACTCGATTGATGCGAAATTGATCACTGAGGAAATATCTATTTCATCCGGGCAGCTGTTTTGGTATTTTTATATAGTTGGACCGGTGTAACAAGAATGAGACCCGGACTTAATACGATGGCGGGAATGTTTACCGAACAAACATGGGTCACCCTTTAACAGTCCATTCGCTAAGAAAGGGATATGAATCTTGATCCATACGATAGCAACGAAGGGATCCCTCCGCGCGAACACGGCAGACCACCTTGGGTTCTCGGGGTGAACAGATGATTCTTCATCCCATCTTCAGAGACCATTCAAAGGCTCTATTTGGTATCTGAATACCAACTCCATGGACTTAGGCTCATCGGTGCCCGAAGGGCCATAAAACCCTCCGAATAGCCCTCTCGGAAAGTTCTTTTCGTTTGGTCAGCTTCATCATCCTGCGGCCCGCTTCGTACACCGAGTAAGTCGTTACTATTTATAACTAGCCTCGGGTCGGGAAAGGCGGCTGCTTCGGGGCTTTCTTTTCAGAAGAATATATCTCCAAACCTGATCCATTCATGAAAATCGCCCTAACATCTTCAAGAAAATACAGCTGGATTCTTCTTCGTTGAAGTCTGGTGTAACGCGGACCCGAGTGAATACCGAGCTATCAAGCGCATGTTGCCCCGCCGAACTATCCAGCCGACTCGAACAAACACTAGTTATATTCTCCCAGCAGCCTTGTTAGATTAGAAGCCCGAGGCAAGGCCCTGACACCACCGTAAGACGTTAACAATGCCGGGAGTCGACGTGACAGCTGACATAGAAACACTCCATTTGCCCCGAATACTCTGTCTCCATGGCGGTGGTTCAAATGCGAGAGTATTCTATACCCAGTGTCGTGTTATGAGGGCTCACCTCAAGTCCACGTTCAGGCTATGCTTCGTTGATGCGCCATTCTCCAGCCCTGCAGGACCAGGCATCGAGTCAGTATACGAAGACTATGCGCCATTCTACTGCTGGCATAACTGGAAACCTGGTATCACAGAGGACTTTGGCGGACAGACATTGAGCTATGTGGAAAAGATTCTTCGAGAAGCCATGGCCGAGGACGATGCCAAAGGAGCAACCGGTAAATGGGTCGGCATATTGGGGTTTAGTCAGGGCGCAAAGACGAGTGCGAGCATTCTGATGAAGCAGCAAGTCCAGACGGAGTTAAACATACGGGATGAGAATTCATTCGACTTCAAATTCGGCGTTATAATGAATGGACGGGGCCCCCTACTAGAACTGGGTCTGGACTATGGAAGCGACAGCAGTGTCCCTGGCAGCTCGGCTTCTTCAACTACTGAACAATCAGAAGATATCAAGTCTGCTAGTGGACTCCTACACATACCCACAATACACGTCCATGGGCGGCGAGACCCAGGCCTTTATCTTCATCGACACCTGCGCGATTCGTCCTTTGTGAAGAGTACTACTCGTCTCGTGGAATGGGATGGCGACCACCGATTACCCATTAAATTCAATGATGTCGACGCTCTTGTATCGCAGATCCACGCGGTAGCTAAGGAGACTGGTGCTCTTTGAGCTATGCAAGCCTTTGATATATTTGATACCTGTCGGTTTTGGAGGAAACTGGATTCTTTTCTCTTCTGTCATTCTTGTTTTTTTTTTTTTCGACTTGTGGTCGCCTTGTATAGAAAAGTCTGGAGTTTAATAACGAAGCTGTCGTAGAAATATTATAGAGAACGGTCTTCAATGTCTAGGATGCGTCGCTTGATCGATACTACCAAACTCTCCAGAAAACCAGAAAGGGTGGAGGAAGGTGGGTGTCATTTGGAATAGTAAAGGAAATATTAATATGCAAAAGAAGGTAGAAATTGTACAGGGGAATGGAAGGGATCGGGTAGAACACCCAGAGCAAGAAGACTGTTATCGGCCAGCATGGAACACGACTTATATCTCCACGGTCATCAGTTATTGCTTTGGTGTCTCTTCGTCCAGTTTTCTCTTCTTATTACGATGCTGTTCTGTGCTTGACTGAGATGCTGGCTGAGAATCGGAGGGTATGGAGCTAACACTCATTTCGCTAAGTATTTGAGCTGAAGGACCGCCATTACTCGTGGTTTGAAACTGGGGCTTTATCTCCTCGATCTTCTCAGTAGTGAGTTTTACGTCCGCAGTAAGGTTGGCAAAAGTGTCGACAGTGCTGTTTTCTAACTCGTTTATCTTTGCCTGAACTGCATCCACTCTTCCAGTTATTTCGGCCCTTTCGGAACGCAGAAATGTGATGAGAGATTCATCGGCTTTCTTTAATTTTGCTAGTCCTTCTTCTAAAGAAGTGATCCTAGTTCCCTGGGAAGTAATGTGTGCAAGGTGGTCATTCGCAGCGTTGATTAGGCATTCAATTTCTGCTTGAGCCTTGCTTGCATAAGGATACATCTCTTGCATGCGTAATACTATTTGGCGGATAACTGGTTCGGTGACGAGTTGGCCATATCGAGTTTCCAAGGAGTTAAGAGCTGTATGAGTACCAGTTAGGTGGCCATAAAGTGCGTTTACATGCCCAGCTAATTGATTATGTAGCTGGGTGTATTTCTGCTCTATGGACTGAAAATCAACGCCTTTGGTACGAGACACTTCCTGGTTAGCATCATCCACAGCTTTTGACAGTGTTTCTAGTTTGCCCTCGTGAGCCTTTTGAAAGTTGTTAAGTTGTTGCGATAAGAGGCGTAAATCTTCTTTGAGGTTCTCTTGGGTTTTGTCGGGGGGTAATTGTGAAGGCGTTTTTGAAGATTCTGATGGCCGTTCAATATGTAGCTGAATAGCTTTAGTACTTTCGTCGACCTGGGTTTGGAGAGATGGTATCATCTCCTTGACCGTGCTATCCATGGTGCTCTCCAGGTTAGACAACTGCGATTCAATTTTGTCAATTTTTTGTGCGCTTGCAGCCATTGTACTTTTTAATGCACTTGTCTGCTCCGAGAGAGGCCTTAGAGCAGACTGCAGACGTTCTTCAGACTGTCTGGCGTTATTTAATTGAGCAGCCTTGGTTGTAGCCAGGCTTGTCATCGTATCCTTGACCCGCTTGTCTATAGATTGCAGAATGTCGTCCCTATTTTTGTTTGCACTTTCGTAGGTGGATTTCAAAGCTTCAAAATCAGATGAAAGTTCTGAGAATCTCAAGTCAACATCATCTTTGTTTATCTGGGGCTTATTGACTGGAGGGGTATCTGTATTGTTCCGCTTTATCATCTTTGATAGAGAGTCAACGTCATCCCTAAGAGTATCAAGCCTTTGACAGATATCATTAACGCGTGAAGACAAGCCCGCGATACTTGATCTATATTTATCACTTTGATGCCACAGATCATCCTGCTCCCGCTCTAGCTTGCCTACCACATGGTCTGAGTGTGCCTCTTGATTTGGAGCTGAATGGATCGCATGTGCTAGAGAAAGAATTATCTTCTCTTTATTTGTGTTGTGGGTATTAACCAGTTCATTAAGCATTTTCAGCTCTTTGTCACTCTCTTCCCGGGCTAACTTCAATCCCTGTATATAAGATGGATAGGTAAATGCTCTTTCGTAGGCTATCTTGAGGCTCTGTTCTTCTGCTTGACGTCTTTTTATAATACGCTTCCTTGCAAGATTGATATGGGTGAGCTCAGTTATTTCTGCAGTAAGTTGGTTAAGAATGGCTACAGTTCCCTGTACATCTGGAGTTTTATTCTGGGGGGTACGGCGAGGATCTCGAGATAGATCGAAGCGAGGTCCGGTGGGGATGTTAAGGTTGGAATTGGATCTCTCCATATTTATAGACGGTGCAAATAAGAGTTCAGGCGCTACGGACTCAATTCTAGATCTAGATAGGTCAGTAGCTATACAACTAATAATGATACACTATTAATAATAAATGATAGCACTTACTGAGCTCAGACTCAACGCGTACTCTATGTGTGAAAGTATTAAGTAAAAGAAATAAGACAGCAAACATTTAAGAGCTGTAAAAAACTACAGTTCCAAACTTGCTGTACAAAGTGAATAAATAGACATTCACTTTGCCATCAGCCCCAATTCTGAGAGTAAAAAGAGTATAAGGGGAAAAACAAAGGAATGGAATAAACCAGGGGTTCTAAAAGGAGTGGCAAGCGTCAGTTTCTGGCAGATATAGCGTGTTAAGCAGCATTAGAATAGTAACAGCTAGAAAATATTAGTAGACTTTTTTTTTAGCTTTTAAGCTTATCGCGACGTGAAGTAACTTTGACTAACAAAACTTCTCGAGTTAGTGAAGCGCGTCTGTTGTGATAAGACACGCTTCCTAGATGGTTTCCGGGGCTACGCCCACAAATTCCTGTATGATGCTGGGGGTAAAATTCTTTGACAAAGCGCAACATGATGCTCCTTTAGTTGAATAGCGAGTCTAATAGATGGACGATAAACGATTATAAAAGAGACAAAAGCGAGAGAAAATACTGACCAATTAAAAAAAGGGAAAATAAAAATAAAAATATTATCGGCAAAATAAAAATCCGAAGCATTGATTACATAATCTTGGCGTCCGCGGATGTTGGTTTTTGGACGACGACGGAAACTGCAAATACATAGATACACATCAACAGACAGGCAGCTTGCTGGACAGCAGGATTAAGGAAGTTACAAAGTGAGGGTTTGCGACAAGTTATACTCGCAGTAATGGCGGCTGTAAGCTTCTGGCTCCTCCAAGTTCAAGCTCTCATGAGAAACACTACTGACAGTTCCTACGCAGCCCATTACGACTGTCTCTGAAAGCAGAGACCTCCGAGGCCTCAATTTGGTAGCAGCGCATTCGCATATCAGAGGGCTTGGTGTCGACCCAGATACCCTCCAGACTCGCGCCGCGTCGCAGGGGCTCGTTGGCCAGCAGAAAGCACGCAAGGCCGCCGCCGTCATACTGCAGATGGTCAAGGAGGGCAAGATTGCAGGACGTGCGGTGCTTGTTGCGGGACCACCTAGCACTGGAAAGACTGCCATTGCCATGGGAATGGCACAGTCGTTGGGCCCGGATGTTCCGTTTACGATGCTTGCTTCCTCCGAAATCTTCTCTCTGGAGCTGTCCAAAACCGAAGCTCTTACCCAGGCGTTCCGTAAATCGATCGGTGTGCGGATAAAGGAGGAGAGCGAGATCATTGAGGGAGAAGTCGTCGAGATCCAAATTGATCGGAGTGTTACGGGGGTAGGCTTTGCTGCTGCTCTTCTTTTCATGTTCGGCTGAGACGTTGCATAAGAGTTCTTACTGATTCTCGCTGATAGGGTAACAAACAAGGAAAATTGACTATTAAAACTACGGATATGGAAACTGTTTATGACATGGGAACAAAAATGATTGACTCCATGACCAAGGAGCGCGTCATGGCCGGAGACGTCATCTCTATCGACAAGGCGGCTGGGAAGATAACCAAGTTGGGTCGATCCTTTGCCAGATCGCGAGATTATGATGCTATGGGCCCCGATACCAAGTTCGTTCAGTGCCCCGAAGGTGAACTTCAGGTCCGGAAGGAGGTCGTTCACACAGTCAGCCTTCATGAAATCGACGTGATAAATTCGAGAAGCCAGGGATTCCTAGCTCTTTTCTCCGGAGATACTGGCGAAATTCGGAGCGAAGTCCGGGACCAGATTAACTCCAAGGTCGGTGAATGGAAGGAGGAAGGGAAAGCAGAGATTATTCCTGGCGTTCTCTTCATCGACGAAGTGCACATGCTTGATATTGAGTGCTTCTCATATATCAACCGCGCGCTAGAGGCTGAGCTAGCACCAATTGTTATCATGGCAAGCAACAGAGGCAATACCAGGATACGAGGCACAACATACCAGTCCCCTCATGGCTTGCCATTAGACTTCCTCGACAGAGTCGTCATTGTTAGCACTCAGCCATATGGAAAGGAAGATATACAACAGATTCTTGCCATCCGTGCGCAGGAAGAGGAGATTGACCTCAGTCCTGATGCACTCGCTCTTTTGACTAAGATCGGCCAGGAATCCGGCCTTCGCTACGCCAGCAACATTATCGCAACATCAACCCTTCTTAGCCAGAAGCGGAAATCTAAAGAAGTCGGGATCGAAGATATCCAACGCAGCTATAGTCTCTTCTACGACCCGGTACGAAGTGTCAAGTTTGTCAACGAGTTCGAGCAACGATTTATTAGTGACTCCGGGAACGTCAACTTTTCAACAGCTACCGCCAACGGTGGTGATCCCATGGAAGTCTCTTGATTGAGCTACATTGGAACTCGCTTGGACCCTTCCTTTAATGACTGTACTGTACGAGTTTCGGCGCGTTGGGGCTTTGCAGGGGAAACTAAAAACTTCTTTCCCATAATGGGCTGTGTTTGTGCAAAATGAAATATGGCGTCGATGCTTCCGCCCTGTTTTCAGGAGGGATTTTAGGTGGTAATATCTACTCTTCAACGTAATAGAATCAAAGCCCGTTTATATGTTTATTCCGCCTGCGCTTTGGTATATCTGCAAAAGTCAAACAGTTACTTATTGTACACAATGACAAAAAAAAGGAATTCCCCCCCGCCCCCCCCTTATTGTCTAGCTAGATATCATGAGAATGGATCCCCTGGGTTCCAGGGACCTGAGCTTCCAGCAACCCTGAACTCCGCTCCGCCTTCCGAAAAATATCCAGCACCACTCCATGACTGCATAGTTGGCTTATCGTAAGGGCCATGTATTATGCCGCCATCCCGGGAATCCGACCAGCGGAACTCCCACATCTCACTATCCTCTCCATCTCCACCATTGTCAACTGTTGTCTTGGGGCCAGGAGGGTCTACCCACTGCTCCCCGGTTTCCCGTTGATACATGCGAGTGAGAAGCTCACGCTCCGTATCGTATATATCTGTTTGGCCACGACTTAGCAGCATATCAGCAGCCTCAGTAATTTCTTCCACAGCCCGCTTCTTCTCTGCTTCCTTGGGGTCTTCTTCCTGCATTTCGACATCCTCAGCTACGCCATTGGCCTTTTTCTGATTCTTTTTGTTCTTATTCTGCCATTTAGCCCGGTGCTTTAGCCCTTTGCCCAGCCTTGCTAGAGCTTCGATAATAGTCTCTCCTCGATCAAGGTGTTGTATCAATGTCTTCAAGACATCACTGGTCAGCACCTTGTCGGCAGCAAGAGATTGCTGGCGTCTTTCCTCCTCTCGTTTTTCCGCTGCTTCTTTCGCTTTTCGCATATCTTTCTTGGAAACACCTTCTAACCATAAATCGTGAACAGCATCGGGATCCATTGCTTTTCGAACGTAATTTCCGGCGTCATCGAAGCGGCCTTCCTCTTGCTCAGCCCGCATGTTGAAGGCGTCGAGGAGAGGAGCATGCTGCTTCTTACTCCCTGCTCCAAGCTCCTTGTCCACGTCTGTTGGCAGGGCAGCACGGACATCGTCGCCAACATCACTACCACTATCATCCTCCTCCTCTTCATCAATAGCTCTTCCTTTTCCTTTTCCGCCAGCTGATCGGGTATCTAGGGTAACCTTCCCTCCAGCTTTCGACGAATTAACCTGTCCCTCTATCTCGTCTGTTTCTAGGAACCGAACCTGCTTCTTATGCTTCACTCCACCTGTCTCATCTTCATTATCGTTTTCTGCAAAGTCTTCTTCAAGTTCGGCAAACATATCGTCGTCGTCGTCGGCACGATTCTCCCGTTTTTTAGCCTTTGACTTTGCTTCAGCGCGGGCGTCGAATCCTTCATTCTCGCTGTCTGACTCGAACCCTTCCACTTTTACAGCATTTCGACGAACCTTTTGGCCCCTGTGGCCAAATTCGTCCGCATCCAAAACAGCATCATCCTCCAGGGCATCTGGTGCCAGTGCAGAGGGGTTTCGGACGTCAAATCGCGGCTTTTTGGACGAGGATTGCTCTGCGCCGTCCGACTCGTCCTCTTCGCCTCCTCGTTTCTGTCTCGTATATGAGGACAACATATCTTGCGCGCGGAGCAAGTAAACAATAGCTAGCAGCAAGATCAAGTACTGCTTGTGTGCACGCGTCGTAGAAAAGGCACTCAAACAGCTTCAGGGCCGGCCCTTGGAGATAAAACAGGAAGACTGAACTTGCTTGTTTGCACTGTTTGTCTTCTTTGCGTCACTCCCACCAGAGAGTTCAATACCAGTGTTGACTATTAATCAACATCGACATCTGCCACCCAAGGCTCTCACGTCTAGGACCTCTCGTTACGAGCACCTGGACGGCTTATTCCATAGTTGATATTTTCCTAGCCCGACTTATCTCATATCGTATTTTGTATCTTGTCCTGTCCCTCACTTACGCTGCCTGGGCTCCGCTAGTACAAGCACAATTTCATTGCCTGCCTCTCTCTTACAGATCCAGAAGCATACTCCCAGAAAGAAATAACTGGGGAACAGGCTTCATCTTCATAATGGTGAGAGGTCTCCAATTATTCTACTGAGGTGTTGGTCTATTGGCTAAAAGTTGTCACCTCCCAGGCTGGCTACTATAATGACGACCCTATGGATGGGATCCTGCATCCTTCCATGATGCGCCATCCAACACATTCCTCTCGACGATTTGATGAATATTATCGATGCTACCCAGTAGCTATGCTTCCCGGTCCAGAGCGTGAGAACGTGAACCATGGAGGCAAAGTGATCATGCCGCCGAGCGCTCTGGATAAGCTCACACGATTGCACATCACTTACCCCATGCTTTTCGAGCTACATAACGGCGCAAAGCAACAGATGACTCATGCTGGAGTACTGGAATTCATTGCTGAGGAGGGTAAAATATACTTGCCATTTTGGGTATGTGAAACAGATATGTAGTCTCCGTGGAGGTGGTCCGTGGCTAATGGCACCGGTGAAAACAGATTATGCAAACGCTTCTACTAGAACCTGGGGACCTGGTACAGATAAAGTCAACGGACCTTCCTCCGGGGTCTAAAATCAAGCTCCAGGCCCAGTCAACGTCTTTTCTCGATATTAGTGACCCTAAAGCCGTGCTTGAGAACGCCTTTCGGAACTTCTCTTGCCTGACCAAAGGCGACATCTTCACATTTTCCTACAATGATCAAATATACGAGATGGCCGTTTTAGAGACAAAACCAGAAACCAGTCAGAACGCTATTTCGGTGCTAGAGACCGATTTAGAGGTCGATTTTGCTCCCCCAGTGGGATACGAGGAGTCAAACCGATTGAGCGGGACAAGTACGCCAGCTAGTGGTGCTGCTGGCTCCTTGCCTGCAGGCGGAACCCTTCATTCCCATGGAACAATGGCGCAATCCATCAATTATGCCGCGATAGCCCCTGAGTCAAACGATGCAGCGAGAGCAGCAAACGCAGCTTCGTCTAATTTCCACGGCAGTGGTCAACGACTCAATATGAAGAAGGGAAGTAAATCTTCTACACCCAAATCCGCAACCCCTGCATCTGGGAAATCCAGCAACCCACCTCCTGCACCTCCCACTCGAAGATCAAACGGCCCACAGCCACTGAGGCTACCTCCCGGAAAACTTTTCTTTGGATATGCAGTTACCCCGGTTAATAAGAAGGATTCAAGCGACGAAAGTCCGGAATCGGGCGCACAGCCCAAGTTCTTGGGCACAGGCCAGACTCTCCGAGCAAAGAAGAAAGGATCAGGGCTGGCTGGGCAGGCCACTCCAGCCTCTGGCAGTGACACAGAGAAGAAAGATAAAGGCCGGGCATTGGGTGGAAAGTCAAGCCGCCCGAAGTAAAACTGGGAAGAAGGAAAAAAAGGAACAGATATCAGGGGCTATTCTGATTTTAACTTGCCTGTACCCTTACCCATCGAACATACTTTTCCCCTTACCTTTGTTCTCCCTCATGAGCCATGGCGTTTCTTCGCTGTCGTGTGTCAATAATATCCCTTGCTGCACATACCGTCTCGTTTGCATCACCGTTTCCAACTGTAGATCAGTGAACGCTTGAATGCCGCCATCAGTGATGTCTTTTTAGCCATTTTCTAGAGGGTCCTCAAACCCCAATGACGCAGTAGATACTATATATTAGCCGGCCTCTGGCGCAGTTAGCCTAGCCGGTGGTGTCCACCGTTCTTCGTATAGTTTGAGGAAGATTATAGACTACAATCAAGACTCGATAAAATATAAGGGATAAGGGACAGAAATCCTACGACTACCCAGCTCATTCGAGATGGCCTCTCCTTTGGAAAAACTGCCCTCGTTGATAGATTTCTCCTTTGTCAAAATCGGCCGTTCAATCTGGCTTCGTGATGGGGCAGCGAACAGTAACACTACTGAACACAGCAGAGCAGCCATCACGACTTCGTCTCGCCTTACAATCGTGGTTCTATTCTGGATGGACGCACAGCTACGTTATGCAAGCAAATATATCTCCGAATATACAAAACTCGCCCCCAATGCACGGATTTTATTTGTTCTCACGTCTTCCTCCGACCTATTCCTGAACACCTCCGAGGCTTCTCAAACACGGCGAGTTCAGCCAGTAGTGGATGTCTTGCTGTCTTTAACGGCCTCTGCTTCGTCCCCTGGACTCTCTTCCGATGATCGGCTACATCTCCATCTGTTCTCGAACGGTGGCTGTGTGACTCTCCGAAGCATCGCCGTGGCTTATGAAAAAGCAACGAAAAAGCCGCTGCCGCTAAAATCTCTCATAATGGACAGCTGTCCCGGGCAGTCTACCTTATCTGGGGCCCATAGGGCAGTTTCATACGGGCTGCCGAAGTCCTTAATCCCTCGACTCTTCGCGGGAGCGGCTGTCTATATCGCGCTCTTATGGGCCTTTGCCTACTGCCGCCTGTTGGGCCTGGAATTACCCACTGAGCTCGCGTGGAACGCGTCAATTGATACCAAACTTATCGATAGCCGGGTGGAACGGTGCTATATATACTCTGAGACGGACGACTTGATCTCCTGGAGAGATGTCGAGGAACACTCCTTGCAGGCAGAAGATAAGGGCTTCCATGTATCAAGAGAGAAGTTCCAGGGATCACCTCACGTCGGGCACATGAGACTCGATCCGTTACGTTATTGGGATATAGTTTCATACTATTTGAAAATCGCAGTTAAATAGAGATACGACTGCCGCTAACATATTGGGAACATTGATTGTGTTGGATAGATACAATAAAGAGGCCGATAGACAGAACACAACCAAATTTGCAGCTAGGAGCTACAAAATCCACAAGTATCAGACTGTCACATCTGCGCACTGTCACCGACAAAAAAAGCCATCAAAATCATGGATCGAATCCCACGAGGAAAATAAGTTCACATTGTCACAGAACCCACCAACTGAAATTCTGAGTTTCCGAGTATCTCCTTAGACGATTATATCTTCATCGTCATCGTAGTTGAAAAATAACACGCGATTTGGGGGTAGAGGCATAGAGAGATGGCCTTCGTCTGGCACATGTGGAGTGTCGGAAGGAAAGGCAGTAGCTGGAGACTTGCCAGTCGCGGCAATCTCGTGTTGAGGATTTTCATTATTAGCAGAGGCGGCGGCTGAAAACATATCGGTCATGGAGATGACTTCCCCCGCTTTCGCTTCCTCCTTGATAACAGGATTCTCGTGTTTTACTTCGCTCATTTCGTGCTTAACAAGTGGTGTAGTGACGCTCTCCTCATCATCGTCCAGGATTATTGGATCGTCTTTGTTGCTGTCCATTTTCGATTCCCGCTTCTTGGTGGGTGTCTCAATGTTAGAATTGCTGTAGTTTGGTTTTTTAGCGGATCCTGACTTGGTTATGGCACCTCTGCCGCTGCGGGGGGTTGATGAGGCTACATTCCTCCGGCGACTGGGCGTTGACGGGACAGTGCCACTTTCAGAACCACGCATCTTATTCGCATCTTGCCGAAACCTCCTGAACTGCCCGTTAATTGAATCATATGTTGCTCCCTGACCGAAATATACCGCCATCTTGCGGTAGTCAGGCTATAAAACTGATATTAGCTTGGAATTTCGCTACATTCGAGATAGAAAGGATATTGATCGAGGGTAACTTACGCTGAATTCCGGATGTGCAGCGAGCAGTGCTGCAATCAGTCTCTCAATGTTGGCTTTATCCCAGGTCACCATGGTATACCGAATAGCAAGAGTGTGGGCAATAGTGTGCTGGTGGTGGTTGGCTTCAGGTACATATTTCTGTAGAGGTTGGGTGATGAAGCTGAGAAAAGTAGAAGTCAGTAGTTACTTATTTGTGTGGAAAGTCTGCGAACTCACTAGCGTGTTGTAGGGAGCTACAGAACTAACATATCCAGTCGTCTTGGGCATACAGAGTCCTGCCATAGAACGCCAATTCCAAAGAATCTTGGATCCCTAATAAAGGCAATCCCCAAACGACCAGGAGCCTAGTTTACTTTGACTGTTAGGTAATAGAGTATGTAAATCGTTCGCGAGTAAACCCAAGGCATTGGCTCAATGTATAGATTTTATCCTTTTTTTTTTTTTTTTCAAAAAAAAAATCCATATCTATAATATAGCTAGCATGTGGTATATAAAGCTATAAGTAAGAATGAAATGTAGAGAGCGACGGGTAATAACACCGATATCCAATTGGTTATACTGCCCTGGAGAAGTATATTCGCGGGTAAAAACGCGACTATCCAGGACTAGGGGTATAACAACAACAGAATGCAGCCAATATCAAGGGTATGAAGGGTGGAGTGGCAGAAAGTTATAAGATATTCAGATACAGCTATGATCGCTATCAGAAGACTGTATAAGTAGAGGGGATCTCATCTGCTAGGTACGTAACCAAGTCCATTCCTCGAGCTAGGCAGACAAACCGCGTGCGGGTTTGCGGGCCGGGTCAAGGCGGGGTAACTAAGCCATAGAAGGGATTCTCTACTACAAAAGTAGATACATGTTATAGACTGTGTTGACTGATTCTGTGGTATTTAAGTGACAGGTAAACAATAAGCCTTTTATATTCTGGCATAGACGTTCGACTTGAGGTTCGATGTTTGTCTAGGAAGCGAGGTTTGGGGTTTATTTAAGGTTTCTGTTGGTACGCCTAACCAGTTTAAGCTTTCGGCCTCTATCAAAAGATTCTTTAGTTATTCAACTTCTATATTTTGTTTAACTGCTTGCAGCTTTCTCTTCTTCTTCTTTTTTTTTTTTTTCTTACTCTATTTAGGATGAATTTAAGCTGATACTAGCTAAAGGGTATGAATACTTTAAATAGGGGTAATACATTGCACTAGTTATACTATCAACCTTAGTTAATATTAGGAAGCCTCTTACAAAGTAAGTTGATGGAAACTAGCAACACTATAACGTTAGGTACTTGTATTTCTTGTACCTTTGTCTGACTTATATCTTCCCTTTGAGATTTGAAGAATAAAAACTCGTAACTTACAAACTATATTGCTGCTAACTTGGTTTCTTTCTTTTAACCGCTAAGCTAGCAACACAGAAGCAGCGTCATCTACCTCTTACTCTAAGCTTGTGTTTACTAAATCGCCCTAGTAACCACACATATAAAACCCCCTTTCTTCTTCTTTTCTTCCTTTCACACTGTTCTTCCACTCTCCTTGCTATCAAGTTCACAACAGTCTGGTCTTTTCTTCTACCAGCTTCCTCTTCATCTGCTACCAATTCCACTATCAACTCTTTTCTCTTCAGCTGCACTTCATTTACACCTCAAATTTGGTTAAACTCACCGGTAACAAACCGCTTGTTCTGCAGTATCTAGCCTTGACTACTTCTCAAATTTACACCCACAAACCAGCAAGATGCCTGTCCGTTGGACGAGCGAGAATGATCAGATGGTAATACCATTTACATTATACCCTTGACTTTTCTTCTGCATGCCGTTGTTTTCAACTCACTAGAACCTGTCTTTTGGCAGAATACTCGATATATATATTCTTCCTCTCTGTCGGGTTGGAACTATGGCTTGACTATTTGATTAGCCACATTGCTAACCCATTGGTCGCGTAAACAGCTTCTAATCAAGTTCATTGAGACCCATGATATCAGCGTGGACCCGAAGAAGATCTCTGAAGCATGGCGTAAGTTAGCAACCATACTTTGTATGTCTGTTGAATGAGCACCCGTCTAACATTGCAAATAGCAGCTGAAAACGAGGACGCCCGTCCTACGCCTCGTGCTATCACCGAACGAATCCATAAAATTCGCGCACTCGCGAAAGCTACTGCGGCCAAAAATGGCACTTCAGCCCCCACAACCCCTGCTTCTCGCAAGCGCGGAGCTGGAGGCTCAAAGTCTAGCACCAAGCGGGCTCGCACTGGAGGCCCGAAGAAAGATATGAGTGGAGAAAATGGTTCTCCTCGCACCCCAACCCCGTCAAACAATGGAGGGCCAGTGAAAAAAGAGATGACTGATGGGAACCTGGTTTCTAACGCGGAATTCGAAGACGTGTTCACGCACCGACCTTTGGGTAAACGCGTGAGAACCAATCCCACCCTACCCCTAGGAATGATTAAGTATGAAAGAGATGCTGACGAGGAAGATGCAATGAAGTATGAAAGCGGCGTCAGCGAGTTCGCTCCCGCAGATGGAGATGACAAAGACGATGACGACTTCATTGATGGCTTCGTTAAAAATGAAATTGTTTAATCTCGACAACGCGCGACGCCGGATGTGATCTTCAGGAAAGAAGTAAGGTTCTCCTCAAATGGTCAATTGGTATCATATTCTGGCGAGGCATAGTCGAGGCAACGGCGATACCGTCTTCCAGTCAAATTTTCTTTACTTTTCTTTTGTTTCTTGGCCTCTGGTATTATTGCAATGCAAGGTACAGCCGCACTCAATTATCCACGATAGCGACGCGAGCTTTAGCCAATAGGGGCATGTTTCAGTTATCAGGATAAATTCAAACGGCCAATATGGTCTATTTTCGTTTGAACTCGTCGGTCCTCGTGATTTCAATTTTGACAGTAGGCGTGGAAGTTCAATTTAAGGCGAGATGCGATTAATAAATCGACGTACCAGAGTCTCTTGATATTTTCTGGCCAATATATGTCCCGATACTACTCTGTGGTGGACAAACGTGATTCCATAGAGGGTGGATACAAAGTCCTTGAACAGTAGCTATCGTTATCTTGCCGTATCGTAGACCATGGTAGCATTGAATTGTTAACAGCGCTAAAATACTACTAGATAGTTTTCCCGCGGATGCTAATTGCCATGAGTTTATGGAAAACTTCGGTTGTTGAGCCAGGTATACTTTATGCAGTAATGATCATCACAATAGTGTTATACCCAAGAGCCTTTGCTAAAGTGCTACCTCGAGTAGTTTTCAAGAAACTCATAATCAAATATCCAATTGAAACCGGAAGATCCGGTTTGTGGCTCTGTGCTACCCTCGAGAGCGGCAAAAAGGGTGCTCAGCTTGGGTTATGACAACTGGGACGGTACCCGTTCCAGGTCATGGATATATTATCTGTATGAAAAATGGAAGTAACAGTCTAACGGCCCTCTGGTTCGAAGTCCGTCATGTACGGGGAGCTAGTGCACATATTCCACGATACCTTTGGTCCCGTATGGTCATGGTGAGGGTTGCAGGCTAAAGCATCTCTCTTAGAACCATCGATGGGTTTCTATAGACAGCCAACGACTCATTACTTCACATACACTCTGGGTATATATTTCAGGATTGTGGATGTCTCATCAACTTTTATGCCTGGATTGCTCTGGGTATGTACTCCGTATACTCCTTTTCTTCATCCTCGTCGATGTCGTTGGTTGCTATTTTTAGAAAGTAGGTTGCTTAGTCAGACTCGCCCCCCCTTTTTGCCCGTGAAAGAAAGTTTGCGAGTTCAACCTTCAAAAATTCCAAGATGTGACCTCAAATAGATATCGCGACAACCATCCAGATTCATTTGAATGAAGGAGCAATGGTGAATATCAATACCTTCGAGAGCACGATAATGAAGGGTTTTACCGGATGCTGCCTTGCCATGATCTGAGTCGGGGGCGAAAGTAACCCGAGCTCTTGACAGCCATGCTCGTTTTCCGCTCTGGACGGGCTCCGACGGAGCCCAAAGTTGAAGCGACATCTCGTGTTAGTGCGGGATATCTTTAGGCTCTAGGCTGATTGAAGGAAATGATGGTCTCTCCAATTGCTATACTGTGGATCTTTCATTCCAGGATACGAACATCCCCCATCTGGACAGTACCATTAAGCCGAGGGCGCGTGGTTGTGGTGGAGCGACTTGACCTGACTGTTCCTTGGGGCTCGCTTTGGGATGTTTGAACTTAGTGTGCTGATCGGCCCTTGGGATTTCATATTACGATGCTGAATTCCCCTGCAGCTCGTACCTGCTTTCCTTATGAAATTCCCATTGCGGCTCTGTTTGGAACTCTTCCTTCATGAGCACAGTTTCTTCTCCTCTGATGTGTATCCATATTTCATAAATCAGAGAATCAAGTCAAGCAACCCCGAATAAATCTAACTTTCTTGGGTTATCAACTGATTTTTTTTATCACGGTGATGCAATAACCGATACGGAATATGGCTTTTCGAATAACTCTGCTTTGCCATTTTGTCCTTGGAGCGTTTTTGTTCATAAGCGCGGCGGACGCATGGTCGTTTGTGTGGCATGATACAGAAAATGACGCTCATGTCGAGACTGGATCTGGGATACATTCTTGTACCAAAATAAATATGGACAAGGGAAAGATTTACAGCTGGGACCCGAAGACATCAGGTCGATACTGTATCAATTTATTCGCGGATGACAATTGTGCAGACCGCAACGGCTGGTCATGTCCCATCTGGGGGCCTCGAAAACTTGGGCAATCTTATGTTAAGTCCTTCTTAGTTAACAAGGAAGGCGATGAACTTCCAGAACCATCGTCATCAACAGCATCGGACAAGACTACATCTATGACACGCACCAACACAGACGGCGGGACAAGTACAACACGCACACCAACGGAGACATCATCCTCCGGATCTACAGAGTCATCTACGGGAACCACCTCTACCTTGTCATCTGAGAAAACTTCACCAACAACTGAGGTCACAAATACGCCTACAACTGGTTCAACGACACAAACTTCAACAGAGACGCCGATTGAGACTGGGAGTAATACACATCGACCAAAGCACCCTCATGGCGATCCACCTACATCTGGAGGTGTAATTGCTGGGGCAGTCATTGCGTCAATAGCTGGTGTAGGAGGATTGGCATTCTTTGGCTACTTCATTTTTCGATTGCGGAAAGCGAGGGCAGCATCCCCGCCTCCGGAGACATCCGCAGACCCATTTTCCCCTCGGCCGCCAAAAAATGGGTTCCAAGAACTTGACTCTCTTCCAACGTCACCTGTAACCGGACCACCGTATGCACCGCCTGCTTCAATACCGACAATAATGGAACCAGAAAAGACAGGGGCAGTAGGATACGGAAACCAGCACCCGCCCATGGCAGAGTTGCCTGATACCTCTCAAGTTTGGGAGATGGATGCTTCTCGACACAAGGAATGATAAAGGGCTATCGTACTGATTAAACCTTCCGTTCCTTTTAGTTTCTATACCTCTCTGATCATCTAAGAATCTCTTCAGATATCATCCAGTTGCCAGCGGTATACGCCAAACTCATATTCACAACATCTGGCCACATGAATGGCCTTGTGCTAGCCTAACTTGATACCCACATTTGCCTTGTCGCAGAGCTCATATGCATTTATTCGTATCATCAGTCGAGCAGTTGCATGAGAAATATTTAGAACATGAAACCCATAGCCAATTTTCTTTAGACCCAGCATACGTTCGCCATTTTTCTTGGAGCACAGGAAACAAATACTTTCCGGTTTTGGTTCCCTGTTAAACCCTCCCAGATACCCTGACCTGATGCCCCTTGACTTCTTCCATGTCTATTTAAGATTAGCATTTATTCAATACTATGAAAAAAACATTAAATATATACTTTTTTTGTTGCATTCAATAAGAACTCTAGAGCTATAGAGGTTTTAAGATACAATGCACAAAAGTCAGACTTGTTTACCTGTTGGCCTAGTATGAAGTATAGTCGAGGGAATGTATCCTCCTTTCCGCTTGCCCTAAGGGTGGTTAGTACCCCCTGATACGTCTGGCATCGGACAAGATTTGATCACTTACGTTGATTTTATACCTCCAAGCCAAAGAAAGTGTCTAGAAAGCATTATCTCCTGGGGCTAGACTGTAATATGGAGATGTTGATGTCCTATCCTTGGTTGTTGCTATGGCGATGATGTGCTAAAGGTAATATTTCTTTCACAGCAAAGAAAATATATTCTCCTTCTTTATTTTTACAAGCAATTATCATAGCTGGAAATCCTCGAGCCTCTAAAGAGTTATTTATCCTATCATAATTTACAAAAGGTTCGAAAACACTATAGAACCAATTTGAGCTACCAACAATGGGAAGGGGAATTACGTGGGATGACAAGCTTGATGCAAAGGTAAGTAATTATGAATTCATGGCATGCTTAGGACGTGGTAACTCATGTATAAACACTAAAATAGCTTTTGTTTGCAATTATCTCAACTTCGGCGCCCA
Source organism: Trichophyton rubrum CBS 118892 (assembly GCF_000151425.1). Lineage (NCBI taxonomy): Eukaryota > Fungi > Ascomycota > Eurotiomycetes > Onygenales > Arthrodermataceae > Trichophyton > Trichophyton rubrum. The sequence goes on along the minus strand of NW_003456425.1, from coordinate 802,306 downwards.
AAATCAATTACGAAGCAGTGGCGAAGATTATTGGCAATGGTATGAGTATAGCAACCTTTTTCCATTGCAGTCCTTCCAAATAATTCAAGTGGCTAACCCTGTATCAGATTGTACGCCGAACGCCATTCGACATCGACTAGCCAGAATTAAACTGAAGGCTGATGAGGGCAACAGTGCATCCTCCTCTCCGGCTAAGACCCCAAATTCCAAAGCTGGTGGCGGACATGGAAAGATGGCCAAAAAGCGCAATGCTAATGACAGCTCTAACGAGGAGCCTGGAGATATCAAGAAGGTCAAACAAGAACATGTGCAGGAGTCTGACACGGATGAGTGAACATATTCTTCTACGTTTAGTCAACAGCCGTATATCTGGTCTTCGATATACGAAAAGCTAGAAGAGAACGCCCCCATGCATGTATTTATAGAAAGAAGTAGAAATGAATAACGCAAGGGAAAATCGAGAGACACATAGCATGTCTAATGTACTGTAAATAGTTGACAATCCCAGTTGATATCATAGTTCAGCCTAAGACAATATCTAGGAGCCCTGTCTATAGCTCTTATAGGCTTAGACCGTAGTGAAGCTATGTTTATACCCTATCTTAGTTGTTACCGCAGCGATGGTATACTAGAAGGCTCCTATACATTTCTTTCACAGCTAAAGACTTTTTCTTCTTGTTTTCACAACAATCTAGCAACCAGCAGCCTCAATATCTAGACCTGTTAGCAAACTACCTACTCCAAACCAATCTTGAGTAACTCATACTACATATTACTTCTCAAGATGATTACGTGGGATGAAAAAGCACATATGAAAGTAAGTACTTGCCAGCCATTGAGGAGGTCAACAATTGGGCTAATCAAAACCTCGAAATAGTTGCTATTCGCAATTATTTCCACTTCTGCCCCCAAGGTGGACCACCAAGCAGTAGCCAACATTATGGGGAATGGTATGCCTAACGCCTGGCTATATTCGTCTTTGCAGTACGTTGAACGTTTACATGGCTGACTTGACATCCAGGATGCACGGCAATTGCAATCCAGCGCCGCTTAGCAAGAATCAAGACAATGGTCACTGATAGCAACACCGCCTCTCCGACAACTCCGAAATCCAAGTCTGCCGGTAAAAAGGCCACCAAAAAGCGCGCAGCCGAGGACAACTCCAATGAAGAGTCTGGTGACGCTAAGAAGGTCAAAAAAGAACACGCAGAGGAGTTTGAAAGTGAGGAGTGAACTTCTACGAATTCTCGCCTCTCTGACCAACTGCATATATTTCGATCTTCGATAAACGGCCAAATTGGGGAGCTCGATTCATGTAATTGTAGGGAGAACTAGAAATGCATAACACAACAAAACTGAGAAAACACACTATGTCAGATATGGAATAATGTTTCTATTATAGCCAGAAGTATCTAGTATTGTAGAGGATGTTTCTAGAAATAATGGATATCATGGGTGGACAGAGTGGTGGTGCATTGTAGAAGATTTAAGGACAAGAAGCATATCCATGCTTCATTAAAGGTAGATCTTGGGCAGGTATGTCTAGTCTGTCAAAAAGAAAAATGGGGCGGCTGGGAGAGCAAAAAATATCAGAGTTGGCATGGAAACACAAAGGGCTGTGTTCTTGTTATAATTGGGGGCACATAACAAATACTGGCATCAAAGGAGGCCCCGACAAAGCTTTAATCATGGGTTTCAAGCCTAGTGTATAGCTGGATCCTTCTTGAAACTAGAGGGTATATGGTATAGAGCAGAAAAGCTACAGAGTGAGAAGACATAACTACCCTGCCTCTTCTATGCTGAGATTGCACATATATTCATCAATGTTCATATCAGGAATCTCTCTGACCATCAGGATACCTACATCCACCAGTACTTAAAGTCACTCCATACTCTAGCTTTAGCCTGAGTCGATTCTCCTATATCGAGCCCCCGATAGACCGGCGTTTGGTTGAATTATTGCCTTACACCATGGCAACGGTTAAGCGAAGCAAAACTATGCCGGCAGATGGCCAAACAACAAAGTTCTTATACACAATCCTGAAGCAGCTGGACTTGAAATCAGTAAGACACCCGGGGTATATATCCAATGGTTAAACGGACTCTCTGAGCAATTAGCTAATACTTAGCCACCAGATCGACTGGAACTTGGTTGCCTCTCAGCTGGAAATTACCAACGGCCACGCAGCCCGAATGCGCTTCTCACGGTTCCGGCAACACATGGAAGGCAATACAACAGCTGCCCGCACGCCTCGTGCAAAGAAGTCCAAGGCGGAAACTGCAAAGTCGAAGAAGGCCATGTTTGACGAGCCGATAAAGAGCAAAGAACGATCTCCCACCGCAAGTGCTAGCCCAACGGTCAAGAAGGAGCCAGAACTGCCAGTGAAGCCAGAACCGGAATTTCAAGTCGGAATGTCAGAGCCAGCTTCGGCACCGCCTCCGCCTCCGCCTTCGCCGCAGTATTTCTATCCGCCGGGCATGGAGGCTGTCCCCAGGTGTTTCGAGAACGCAGCAATTCCGAATCCTAGCCCCTTTTTCGACTTCTCAACTGTCTCACCAGCAGAGTTGACAGCTCCTTCTTTTGTCTCGGAGCCAGTCATCGGCTATTCCGCACCGCCCTTTGGAGAGAACTGGGTCCAGGTCAAGAGCGAAAGAGCTGATGGTGAGATTGAGATGCAGGATCTCTTTATCAAAGCTGAACCAAATTTGTGAAATGTTCAACTTATTTTTTTTTTACTGTGAAGACAAAGTGAGTGTCACGTGGACTGCTGTTTTAGGTAAAAAGGACTTCATGTCTTCGCAGTTTCATCTTTCTGTCTTCTCTCCGTAACCATCATGAATGCCATAGGGACTGCAAGATGCAGCATGTTTTTTTTTTTTTTTAATTCAGTCGAAATACAAGAAGATTAGCCTTTCTCTTCTAAAGAGAATCATCTATTCTTACCTGGAAGCGTTGTCTCTGTCTTAAAGCCCTTGTGCTCGAGGACAGCCGGCTGCCCAGCAGAAATACTGGCTATACCTGATATCAACCTTCTTCTAGACAAAGTTATAGTGATATTTCTTACTAGGCCCCTGTTTGATGAGAGATCACTAATATCTCCACGTACACTGTCAATATCAAATAGTCCAGGGAAAAAACTACTTCTCTACTCTGTGACTAGGCAAATACCCGACATGACATGCAGCTTTCACTATGTCACTATAGCTAGCATTTCTCAGCCCGTGATCTAAGCATATACAGATCAACAATGAGAGAGAATATCTAGAAATGCCTAGCTTCTTCTTCTTGCTTCCCTGCCCCTCAGTTTGAGAGGCAGCTGGCCTCAATGTTTGTGAAATCACTTGCTACCTGGACTCCCATCACTTCTCTATGAGGCCGAAGTCGGCTATAGCTTGATTACACGTACTGGGCGCACTCGCACTAAGAAAAGTTCCGTTTTAGTACCTCCTCAGAGATTTCTCACTATAAAAACCCACCTCCCCCCTTCTTCTTCCCCTCTTCTTCTTCTCCTTTTCTCTTTCTTCTTAGCACGCCAGCCTCAACTTGACTGTTCCAATACACATACAAGCATCAACTTGCTGCTTCTGACTACTTCTTTACAATATCTCATCTACGACGAGTAGTCAAAAATGGCAGACAATGTTGAGAACTCCGCCGAGGCAGGCAACAAACAAATGACTGATATTGCCTTCATGGCCGAATGCTTCAAGTATCTCCAGGGACCCTTCAATGTGAGTCAACAATACGTATGACCTACCTTCAAAGCCAACCATTCACGGTTTTGCCTTTCTAGGTGGATCTGCCTGCTATGGCGGAGAAGTTAGGGTACAAGAACCCTGCATCGGTTGGGAATCGTCTACGCGCGATCAAAAAGAAATGGGGTATTGGCGTCCCCGAGGGCGCGGAAACCGGCACGGACCCTTCACCAGCTACTACTCCCAAGACTCCTCGTAAGGGAGCCAAGGCAGCCCGTGGGCCGATCAAGGCCAAACCTGAAGCTGATGGGGAAGATTCGAAGGCGGCTGGAAGCCCTGCTAAACGTGGCAGAAAGCCCGCAGCAAATGGTGGACGGAAGCGCAAAGCTTCCGAAACCAACAAGGAAAACGAGGAGCCAAAGACTGAGAATGAGACAGCTACTGAGGCTCCCGAAACTACGAAGGAAGCTGAGGAAGAGGCTGCGTAAGAATTTGATGTCTAAGTGGTACTGCATTGACGTCAGGGTATGACTTCCCCCTTCCTGCTTATATTCAACCTCACTAAATTTATCCTAGATCTTCTCGACTCACGCTCTGTCAGTCTCCTTCAATGCGAGCCCATCGGCATCAAAATTTAATACTCAATTTCTATTTCCTACTTTTTTTTATGGACTATCTCATCCGAGGAACTTGCTATCACGGAGATTGTTAATACCTCTTGCTCTCTATGAGCAGCTCTACTCTGTGACGCTTGGTTTTATACCACGCGCAAGTTCTTCTCCCATTTCCTTGGACAGTGGATATGATTAAATTGGGACTTCTACTTCGGGCCAGGATATCCGGTTGGGTCTAGTCTACATAGCACAACTACAATTGAAGTGACCATTACTCTTTCTTTTCATTATTCTTTATTTTTCTTCATCTATTGAGTAGTCCAATTACGCAAATCCTGATACCCCATAGAGATTTGGTTGCTAGTTACGCTTACACAGTTGCTGCGTAGCGCGTCTACGTTTCTTTCATTCCTGGCCCTAACGCGCCTCATTGTTGTTGTTGTTGTTGTTGTTGTTGCTGCTGCTATAAAAGGTATTCTTTTTCTTTCTTTCTTCCCTCCTTTCTTCCTTTTCTACAAACTAGATCATCTCTTCTCAAAGCTACCTGGTATCTTCATCTTCCTGTAAGAAAGGTATCCAGCTATTAGCAGAGAAAGGTTTGCTAATCTCCACCTCCCTTATGGGACTTGTCTGTTCAGAACTATATCCCTCTATATTATACCTTGGCTTTTAGTAGCAAAGAACTAAACAAACTACATTTCCTGATTTTTCCTGGTTAAAATTCAGGAGAAGGCTACTCTCTATACCACTCACAGCTCACTGCATCTCCCTGAAACTAATAGTTCAGCTTTCCTGACCTTGCCTGGTACCAAGTGATAGTTCAGTGTTTTGACTCTCAGATTTACACCAACTGAATCCTCACATCTGAATTCTCACATGCTTCTCTTCTTTTATACCCCCATAAATCATTCTCCTTCCTTCAAGTTGGCCTCTTCATTCTTCTTCTTCTTCCTCTTCTTCCTCTCCTTCCTTTTCTTCTCTTGGCTTCCTCTCTTAACCACGTCCATCTATTATACTTGATCCGCGGCAGCAGCTGATACCCACTTATAGCGCAAACAACCCTCTCGGTATTCGAATTAACCAATAATCTACAATCAAGATGTCTTGTGTTTCAGCTGAAGAGACGAATATCTTCTTGATCAAGTGCATCAAGTACTCCAATAATGGAAAGGTAAGCATTCACTCTCGTATAGCGTGTGAGCTCCGTGGAAAACAGTCACCTCCGTATGCATTCAGGTCTAACGACGGATAGGTCGATTTCGCTGCGGTCGCCGAGGAATGTGGTATTGTCAGCAAGGGAGCAGCGTGAGTCTATTGGCACCTAGACATTAGCTGGCGAATGCTGATAAGAGTCACCTCAGCGCAAAACGCTATGAGCGTATCCTTAAGGGCAATGGTATTCATCCATCGTCCGGCGAGGGAGTGGACGAGGACGGGGCGCCTGGATCCGCAAACGTGACTCCCAAGAAGAACGGGGCATCGACCAAGCCCAAAACGCCTCGAAAGACTCCGACTAAGCCCAAGGCCAACGGAGCGCCTAAGACTCCTACCAAGCGCAAGACCAACAAGGGAGAAGCCAACAACGAAAGCCCCACTAAGAAATTCAAGTCTAAAGAAAAGGTTGTGGACTCCGATGCGTCTGTCAAAGCTGATAATGACGAGGTAGAGGAGGAACTCCCGCTGCGTACGAAGAATGACCCATTCTTGCCTGTTCCTGCTGTCGATAAGGAGTCAGAGGATGCAATTTTCAAGGAATTCTGCAACACTGGAGCCATGGTCAAGCACGAGAACGAGATGATTGAAAACCAGGTCGTGTAAAGGATGTCGCTGTCGCATATGCGCTTATTTGCCTTCATTTAGCAATCACAGATCACAAGCGCTGCACATGGCCGGACCCGAACCCCGAATTGAGGAGCTTCGGAGGAGAGTTTACTTTATTCATGCATTTATCCTCTTGTAATTTCCCCGCATAGGTTGGTTTTGTTATGGAGCATGGTGGTAGATATGCTTGATCGCTCTAGGGAGAAACATATTGAAGCAATGAGGATATATACCGATTTTGACCCTCCGTTATTAAAACAAATTAATACCCACAAGAGAAGTCCAAGGAGATAAGTCAGGAAAGAGCCAGGGGAAAAGAATGGAAGTCTGAAATTAAATAAGTAGTAATAATACAGAACTTCGGATGTGGGAAGGGGTATAAAGCTCAGAATTCCATATCGAAAATCCAAAACAGCTTAGCACTGGGTATCAGGCCTTCGAAGGAAAACTTAAAACTAGAGAAGGGAGAGAAACCGCAAGGAAGTGTATAAATAATAAGGAAAGGCAAATGAATTAATGTCATGGATCTGTCATGACAGCCTCGAGGATCTGTTTTTTATATTTTAGAAGTGCAGCATCTTTCTTGCGGGTTTGTTGCCGTAGGAGCAGGTATCGCTGTTTCCAGTCCCTCGCGGTCATGCCCATGTCAAGACTAGCTTCATCATCAGACAACCCTTCTTCAATCCCAGTTGCTGTACGTTGATCCCCATGTCTATAGTGGCCATGGCCATATTGAGCTGTGCTGTCTTCACCCAGCGTCATTTGCGATGGAGCATTACCCCGTATAGATACCTGGGATGTAACACCAGGGGTAGGAGAAAAGTCGTAAGAAAGGGTATAACTAATGGAAAATGACCCACTGGGATCGTTGCTTGTAGGGCCGTCTGGTGGGCAATGTACGCGAATGGTATCATCGGACATGCCCGGTTCGATTCTGATTTTCATCTGATCAGGGGCCTTGCAGGCTAAGCCAAGCCTGTGGCCGAGACCAAGTGAGAAGACACAATAGCTGGCAACAGTGCTGGGAGGGGCATCTGGGTGGCATTGTGCCTTGATTTGTTGGATAGTTGCATGAGCAATGGCCCGTGATTCGGCAGGACTAAGAGGAGTTGTCCTTCCGAATAGAGTGGCTCCTTGTATTTCACGAGATAGAGCGTCATCAACTTGCTCAAGCGTCAAGCTAAATGGAGAGGATACCTCATTAGTGTTTTGAGGAACTTCTCCAGAATGAGTCCGTGTTGCATCGGGGTTCCCGCCTGAACCATTTTGCCCATTGACTAGCAATAGAGGCGGAGTTGCCAGACGAATAGGCGTGCCAGCAGACTTTGGCACTTGAAGATGTAATTTGGTAGGTCTCGAAGGGGCATAATTCCTAAGAGGTTGGGCAGCACCGGTATTTGGACCAAGAGGTGTTGCCATCGCTGCTTCATTGCTAGCAGGAGTTGCGGAATTGGGGGGTTCAGTGGGAAAAGTAGTATCGTTGGGACGAATGTCCGGGTGGCTAGTAACAGCCATTGAGAGTGAAGACGACGGCGTTTCAGGGTGCATAGGTCGACCTCGAGACTTTCCGGCAGACGGGCTGTTTCCAAGCCATGCTGAAGATACTGTTGGGCGGCCTCGCCTTTTCCCGCCCACCCTATCTACCGAAGACGGAGTAATTGCAGACTGTGGCTCGTTTGAGAATAGCGCATCAAGATCACGGTGGCGGGGAGTGACAGCAGATTGTGGATATCGGAACGGTGGAGACCTGTGTATGGGAAAACTCCATCCAGATGCAGCAGTCTGAACGTCTATAGGTCTCTCTGGAGTTCCCATACGGTGTGGGTTCTTTGTGCTGTCAAGATGTGTTGCTGGACCTGGCGGCCAGCCGCCAGGTGGGTGTTCAGCGGAATCAGGGTATGCGCTCCAGGGCATAGAGCTTTGGGGTGTCTCATCGGTGTGATAACCTCCCTCTATCCCGGAGTTTGGTGTTGTATATAGGCGAGTTCGCTTTTGTTGTTTGGGATCAACGCAGATGTCGTCGACCCTCTTTCGGCCTCGTTTAGGCTTCCATTCGGGCACAAGAGCGCGCAGAGCCAGGTCTTCGTCTCTTGGCACTCCATCACGACATTCTTCTTCTTGTTCAGTAAGTGGATGGACCTTCGTATAGTATGGGTGTTGGTGGCCTAAACAGTATTCAAAAAATGCGTCTATATGCATTGCGCGCATCCATCGCTAGAAACGAAGAGTCAGGACCAAAGAAACCAGCAAGGCAAGCATGATACGTAAAAGAAAGAAATAAACAATAGAAAAAGTCACCAAATCTAACCTTTAAACGCACTGCATATTGCTGGACTTTTTGCGTGCTCTGTTTCTTCTCCACGGACGGCGGCTCTACTCCAAGCTCTATAGCGAGTTGAATCCAGGTCTTCAGCTCCTTGCGGTTGAGCTTCTGTATCAATTCCCAGAGCATGAATGTGCAGAAGTTCTTCCCTTCGCTGCGAGGCGGCGACCTAAACATCCGGCGGAGCTCCGATGTGTTTGTAGAGCTTGGTATGGTCGGGTTGCAGTACAGGATGAACTCGACGTAGGCATCGTCAATAGTCGCATTGGTAATATCACGCGAAGGCAGAGATCGCGGTTCTGTAGACGGGAGGCGTTCGTTCTGGCGCTCCTGGGATAACACGGACACTGGAGGGGACATGGACGCGGCGGACGGCGAACGTCGAGACAGGATAGCAGACCGAGGATCTCTAGGTGACGGTTGAAGACCGCCTGGTGCAACATCACGGTTTACCTGCGACATGGCATACCTATCACCACTACTAGGATGTGCACTGTTGCCGCTGGTATTGCCTGCTAGCGGGGGGCTGTGGCTGTTGCTGGTCTCCGGCATTCCTTCTTGCTGCTGCTGCTGCTGCTGCGGTGGCTCTGGGATGTCGGGATATTTAGTATATGGTTGCTCGTTCTCGTTGTTGCTGGAGGACTGCAGCGGCCCATGGGCTCCATCCTCAGCTCCTGGCTTGGAGAGCCCATCCATACTGGGACGTCTTCAGCCTTGTGCAAGCGAATTGCATTTCCTTTGGGGGAACGGAGAGGGGGAGGGAGAAGTAGCCTGGTACGGACGTTGGATGTGCGCATTCACGAGGTACTGCCGGCGGAGCGGGAGGCTGCCATATGGCTGATCGAGAGTCAATTCGCTGGCATATACGAGAGGCAAGGTGCGGAGCCGTCGTCCGAGAGCGTTGTAGACACGACAGAAGCTCCCAGCATCCCACATTCATAATAATCGGGGGCAACGGGTAGCTGTTTCACCTTCTAGCTCGTTATAAATAGAAACATCTCCATCCTAAGACACATTAATTTATGCACAGTCATCAAATCGCAGGCGTCATGTGATTCTGCTTGCAGGGTACCCAGGCAAGGTTTTCTTGGGCGCTCCTTGGCCCCCTGTGCGCTCGCTGGCTGCGGCCGGAGCCTGCTGGCTTTCGTCGCGCGCCCGCGTCCTGCTGGGCTGGCGTCTATCTCTCGATGGAGGGGGGGATGGAGGTGAACTGACCGCAAAAGAAGGTCGCCCGTCGCTAGAGATAAACAACGCGCCTGGGCGTCTGGCGTCTAGCGCTTAGCACAAGCAAGAAGAGGATGACATAAGCGTTGCATCTGTTATATCTTTACTTAATGCAGCTGCTTATGTAATGACCGACTATCTTATATCCGGATCAACTATAATCCGATCAAAACTTCCATTCCTCGGCGGGTCGGGGGCAATCATTCAGTCACGGGACCTACATCCCTGGAAGGTTTGTTTCCAAGGAAAAACGACCTCCCGATGATGACTCCAACGCAAATGACGATAGACATCCGAACATTAATACACAGAGATCGAAGAGAGAGATGGTTTGCAGCGAGTAAGCTTGCTGGGTGGCGTTTGAAGGCGTTCTGTCGCTCATCCATTTGGCTGCTATATAAATAACTACCTTGGTAGATCTTTCTGCTGCCCGCCGAGCTGGCTTCGGCAACTTCTTCGACTCTCCATCACTACTTCTACCTCGCTTCGACCTCGCCCGCCAATGATGCACTCGCCCCTGGACGCAGCATGGCTCCAAGTCTTCGTCCTTTACCCGCCAACCCTCCGAGACGCTCGGGACGGCCTCTTCGCGCAAGCAGTACTAGAGTGAAGACTTACCGTGAGGATAGTTCGGACTCGGATGAGGTAGACATCTACAACGAGAGCTCGGATAGCTCCCCAGTTACTGTTCGACCACTGGTTTATCCCGACTTTATCCCTTCAGAGGAACCTCGCACCGAACAACGCTCGCTCTCACCTTCACCTCAAAAGAAAAAGGCTCCCGGAGGCCGCATCACAAGGTCGTCATCAAACAATAAGAAACGAGCGCTTTTCCTTCAAGCGTCTCGCAAGAACGTCCTGACTACCTCCCCCAAACAGCTCAAGCCAGAAGACGAATCTGAGCTCGAAATGCCACCTCCTGTAGAATCTACCAAAATTCCACCATGGCAGACCCTTCCGTACCACGTTCTATTTGACATCTTTCTGAGAGCTGCGCCGATGGGGAAAGGTATCCAAGTCACCCAGGTATTGAAGTCGATACGGTGGCTGGTGCGCATTTCACGGCTCTGTAGGGCCTTTTTCGAGCCTGCTATAGCAGCCTTGTATTATTCCCCCATGGCCTTCACGATGGACTGGCTCGAGGAGATTAGAAAGCCGTTAGAGCTGGACCAGTCCACGTCTTTGACCAACTATCGTAGCAAGGTAAAATGTTTGGAAATAACTACCCACATGCCCAAAGTGGACAGGTTTCAGATACATTCTTTCCTGATGTTTGCGCCTCAGATAAAACATCTTCAGATTCGTGATCTTAGTGATACCCCGCGGAAAATGTCAAAGCCCTTCCAACTGGCCTTTCTTGAGCATTGGTTTGAATCAATGCCTCCGGATTACATCCAGCTTTGGAGCTGGGAGTGGAGCAGCCGAGTCCACCTATCAAGACTGAAAGAATTTCATCTCCATCCAATGCTCTGTTCACTCAGGACACTGAGGTTTTATAAAACCTGGCCGTATGAGCCACCTGAAACACGGCTGTCTCTGGATGATAACGAGCAACCTTCGCCAGCCGAAAATTTAGTTTCTTCACTTGTTGCTCTTCCAAAACTGTCGGTATTGGAATTTACTGAGTGCTACCTTCCGGATGGTTTTCTTTTCAAGTTGCCGGTCGACTTGCAGACTTTGACTCTAGACCAGTGTGAAAATGTGGACTCGGAGGGCCTTGCGAGCTATCTGTTTGAGCATGGCCAAAAAATGGAGGTTCTCAATCTGACCCATAACAAGGAGATTGACATGTCGTTCACTGTCGGACTGCGGGCGTCCTGCCCTCTTCTGCGTGTTTTCAGGATGGATCTAAACTTCAGCTCCGGCGATACATTAGCTCATGATGTCGAGCCGCATTTTGAGCTGCTCCTTCACCCCGGTCAGGTACCGACATGGCCGTCCAACCTGGAAACACTTGAGCTTGAACGCCTTCGCAAATGGGATATCATGACCGCTGAAGCTGTATTTAGATCGTTGATCGAAGCTGCTCCGCGCCTGAAGTATCTGCGCAAGCTCACCCTTACCGCAATCCTGAAGACGGACTGGCGAGACCGTGCTCAGTTCAGGGATGAATGGGCCCGGACGCTGGAACGAACGTTTCTCAGAAGAAGCGAGCCTCCGTTATGCATCTCTGGCAGAAATCTGAGAGCGTCTTCAATCCTGAGTCGTAGGCCATCATCAAGGTCAGACGCTTCCGACGTCTCGCACCTTGTCCGAGACGAGGCCACGGACGATAATGTGCCTAGGAGAAAGAGTCGACGTCTTGCTGAGCGCAAATCGTCCATGAGTGGTGACGAAAGCGGACGATCCAGTGACGTGCTGTCCCCCAACGAGCTTCATAGTCGAAACGACAGCCCCCTGGTCATTGGACGGCAAGGTTTTATGGCCAACGGTCCAGGAATGTGCAACGTGGTGAAAATCCGAATCGACAATCTCAGGCCTGCAGACGTGATCTTGCCCGCTGAGAATCTGAGTGATGCAGAACCCAGCGGCGACGACGACTGGGACGGGGATGATCTTGACTTTCTCAACGACGACTATGCTTGGTGACTAATAGTATTGATGGGATGGCCCTCCCAGAGGAACGAAAACGAACGAAATTACAGAAACGAAGCTGTCGTAATTGTTTACAGCAGACTCTCTCGACCAGGTTTTGCAGGCCGAAAACCTTTTTCTACCCCTTTCCTCCTTCCTTTGATCACTAACTACTCAATTCTGCCCTTTTATTGGCTGAGAGTCTGTTCTTCTAATCGTTATCTTCCGCGCCTCTTCTTTTTTTTCCTTAACAGTGTTACTTCATCTGCATCATCATTATGGGATCTACATCTGGGGGTTACCAACTTTAAAAGAAACGGAGCAAGGTTAACGGAGTTTTAACTACCTTATGGCGGGCGGTACTTATAAACTGGTCTATAGGCAGCATAGCAGGAGAGAGGGAGGAACAGCAGCCCTAGGTGGTCTTCTTTTTTTCTACTTCTAGTTATCTCTATATAATCAAAGCAATCTCTTAAGCACAGTCATTTTCGTCTCGAAACATCTAGCCATCTGTCCGACTCACTTCCATGGCATATTATGGACCTGGATATGTATATGACCCACGCGGACCCTCCGCAAACCGGCAAAAGATGCTTCCCTTGCACCGATACTCGGCATCCTCCCCTTATCTTAACTCACAATTATTAAGCATGCAAGTGCAGCCGCGCCGATCGCATAACTAACTTAAACGACTCGGATCTGCAGCCGCGGACGGGACATGGCGCCTGCCAGAGTTAATTAACCGACTTAACCATCCCGAGACAGTCAGACTAACTAGAGAGCCCTACGAGTAGCTACCTAACCTACCTATGAAATAGACACATTTTGCAGCCGCTACCTTAACTAACTATATTTAGTAGTTACTAATATTATATTTAACCTCGAAACATCGATATTTTGGTGGTATTACAAATCTATAAATTTCCGGTAACTATAGCAATAAGTCCTTACAAGGTAACCTAGTAGAGAAAATGTTTCAGGTAAATATACTAATAAATGTTATAATATTCTTGCTTGTGGCGCTAGCTAAAGGCTAATTGACAATTTTAGGGGTAAGGGCAATGATTTAACGGTCCTAGGTCAAAAAGCGATGCAATATTGCTCATTGAAAATCAAACCTTGACCACCGCCTTCTTTTATCCTGCAAGCTTATTTAGAGATAGGTGTTATGGTCAGGTATTGCACAGTGCGAAGGGAGCCGTCTGGTTTCCTGAGTGGGAAGATAATATCGCAGGATATTTGTTCGGATTCTTTTGGGCATTTGGCCGCAATCATTTCCTTCTGTACAGGGCAGAGACAGGTGAGGAGGTGGTCTTTGCTCTCTCCACACATATTTCTCTTCTGCGGACGTCCAGTCAAGCAGTAGACGAAAGGCGAGTCGTTGCACATGCCCTTGACAGTGATTGAAAATGTCGCGGTTGTGACCCGGCATTCCGTTTTCGAGGGGCACTTGCCCTTCCAGCTGACTTCGCGGGTTTCGGTGGAGGCCTCCTCCGTCAACTGGGAAATCTGGCCCGAAAATTCGGCAGACAGAGGGCCCAAGCCCCCATTAAGACCTACCCCAATGCTCCAACCCTTTGTATTCCCCCTTGCTACTGCAGTTCCCTTTTTGACCTCAATGTCCAGAGGGTCGTCATTTGGATTATGGAAGACTTCATCAACATTCGGATATCCAGCGACAGTGACATTAGTGATGGTCCGGAGAGTCCGATGTGTATAGGTTGCGGCAGGATTGCACGTTCCACTGCAGTCTAGCGTGCAATCAAGGGATGATTGAACAGGATTGACTTCTCCATATGGTAGCGACTGGCCATCTATATTATGCCTTTCCTGAAGAACCTTTCTCAGTTCCTTGATGTACGGGAAATTCGCGTCATCCTGACGTCTATGAAGAGTAGCCGTAGCCTTCCCAAGGCTCTTCAGCCAGTCATCGTCTTCGATGATAACGATATCTTCTCCAGGGGCTTGTCGCGCAATGAGGTCGGAGACGTAGTCTTTGGGTAAGAGGCTGCCAAAGACAGGAGAAATGCACGAAGCAACAAGGAGCTTAGAGAACAACATGTTTGCGTTGGGTGGCTATTATTCGGAAAATTGGGATTGGGTAAAATGCGATATTCAAAATTGAGGGAGCAGTGAAGGCTTGCGGAGCGTAAATTGAACCAAGGAGATCGACTTTGAAGGCTGTTGCTGGATGCTGATGATGGATGGAATGGATGGAATACAGGGTGAGAGACCACCCCTTTTATAGCTTTCGTCAACCTGGAATCGCAACTAGATGGGCCAGTAGAGCCATCTCTATGATTCGGGCATTGCCGGGCTCTGCCCGGTGAGATGGTATAGCAGAATAGAGACGCCTTGCAGCCATTTTTCAAAAAACATGACAAGGCTCGATGTACAGAGTCGATCACCAGCTCCAAGAATAGATAGATCTGCGAATTTGCGCGCGCGCTAAAGTACATTTAAGAGTGCGCTAAGTAAGGACAAGGACCCACTAAGAAAAAAGGGATAAGCGCACTTTACTGGATACGGATGCCTCTAACCGTAAAGAGTAACTATTTTGTGACAAATCTTAAAGGCTTAAACCAAGATCGAAACTTTGTTCTGAACGAAGAGCCGACGACTGCAGTGTGAGTAAGTATACAGCACTCAGCACCCTGTGGGCCATTCCAAACATTCTCTTGAAGGATGTAGTGTAGCCCAGGATAGAGCAGAGATAGAGCAGGGCCTCCTTGTCCAGAGATATTCCATTATTTACTGGCAACTGACCCGTGTAGCTGTGTGCAAAAATAAGCATGCGTCTATCTACTACGATGCGTCCTTTTCACGCCACCCCGCCAGTCTTTACCCTTGCGCCGATAGTGGCCTCGAGACACTCGCATTACCTTTGTGGCACATACATACTCCATAAACGGGCATCGCAGCTTGGAATCTCTGCATGCAGCCGCAGCCAGGGAACTCCCTCCCCGGTATCCCGTGTTGAATCGATACTTTGAACTTTGATAACTTTTTGCTTCCGAAGATCGTCGCGGGCAGGTTCACCGACACGCTATGCCTTTTAAGTACTAGCTCCAATGCCAGCATACGGCTGCTTAGTAAAGACATATTCATTAGTAAGCAGGAGAAGCCCACGCTCGTGTATTTGATATTCGACAACCAACTTGGCCGCATTAATTACTATTTGATTATCTATATCTACTCCAACATTCCAAGGATAGAAGATATCAACAAGCTAAAAGGCGTCCCTCTGGTGTGTTTGTAAAAAGCTATGGATGGCCTCTCCAATAGCTGCCCGGTCACGCCACACGACTGGTCGCTCTTAAGCCAGCAGCATGCCCTTTCTTGGGGGATGATCTGCCTTTCAGTCACGGACCACCGGCCTCTGGTGCACCTGGATGGATGCAGTGCGTCGAAGCAGAGCTGGGTTGAATAATCAGCATTCTAACGTTCTTCTTCACAAGTGCTTGCCTGCCTCACCCGCCAAGTTCTACTGTCACTCTTTGCCTAGTTAGCCAGTTGCCTGCCAAGTTTTGTGTCTGCCGTTGGGCATCAAGGTAGCTCACACTGGCCGACTTGACGCTGTTCCGACCTGACCATTAGGCACGAGAGCAGAGCGTGGGGACGAAGCAAGGAAACAAAAGAAGCCGTGTATTTCTTTCTCTTTCTTCGTATCTCTTCCCATCGTCAGTTTTATCAGTTTTGTCAGTCTTGTCAGTCTTGTCAGTTTTGTCAGTCTTGTCAGTTTTGTCAGTTTTGTCAGTCTTGTCAAGTTTTGTCAGTCTTGTCAAGTTTTGTCAGTCTTGTCAGTCTTGTCAGTTTTGTCAGTCTTGTCAGTCTTGTCAGCGCTGCAGTGCGCCGATCATCCTTCCCCCTTGTCTCCCTCTGCCAGCTCCAGCGATCCCCACCATCAGCAGCACATCACCACAGGGAAGAAACCACACACCACATCGTTGGCTTTTCTGCTTCGGCGTTTCTTCGTCTGCTTCAGCTTCGTCCTCTTCGTCCTCGTCGTCTTTTGCCTTTGCTGCTCGCCGGCCCTTGCACAGTAAAAAACGGACGAGCAAGTTGAGAGCCAGACGCCCGCCTGATAGACCCGATTTCCTGTCCCGCGCGCTCTTATCATATCGAACGATATATCGATCTACGACTAATCACATCACTATGCAAACTCAATAGCGTCCTTATTCCTACCCTCCGCGCGCTCCTCTGCTTGTCCCCTTTCCCCGTCTCTCCTATATTCTCCCGTTAATATCTTCCGCGGGGACTCGAGACCTGCCGTTGCTTATCTCAACGACTCCGCTTTGGACGGCCGGATAGCCTACATATACACGCAACACCGACCATCCGCCTCTTTACTAATACAATACCATCTCATCTGACATCTTGACCGTTTGTTGCTGGCTCGACATCGGCGATCGTCCTTTTTTTTTTCGAACACAATCGCTTTTTCGTCCTGTCCGGGCTCCATAGCCAAGGTGTACTCTTCTTACCTTGACATTAGCGGCCGTTGGCAGACCAGACACAATGAGTCCGCAGTCTTCAAGGGTGATGAGCCCGGATGCAGCTGGTCCATCGTCCTCTCCTCCCGTTCTTCCTGAAGGATGGTACGTTTTTTTCATCTTTATTTTCATGTTTTAGTTTTTTTTATCTTTTTGTTCGCTAGTTATTTTTGTTATGATCCCCGTGGCTGACCGTTGTCCGTGCTGTCTCTAGGCTTGCTCAGTGGGACGGCCGCCAGCAACGATGGTACTATGTCCAGCCAGTAACCAGGAAATCACAGTGGGAGATACCCACTGAACCGTTCATTGCGTCGACCTCCTCGACTCCTCATTCCACCGCCAGTCCCGGCCCTTATCCCTCCCCTCTCACCATGAGTGCCACCTCGCCCGAGTCCGAAGCCACAAGAGAATTGATGGAAGTAAGGAATGCCAAGTGGAATGGAAACGGTAACTTTGCGGTATGTGGAACACCTCGTTGAGACTTTGTATCTGGGAGTAAGTAAACAGAAGCTAATCTATTTCTTCGTTTTCGTACAGGCTACACAGCAGCTATCTCCTCAGAGCACCTCTCCAAGATCACAAAGAACTCCAGTTGCTAGTGATGCAGTCCCACACCCCCGTTCTTCGACTCAAACCACTCCAGTGCATGCTATTGCCGATATCTCTGCCCTGGCCAGCCAAGACGAGATGATGGTCCAGCATAACAGTGTATGTTTGAACCTACCCATATTTTGCTGATCAAATACAACCAGCGAGCTGATTCGCTTCTTTAAACAGCCAAATCACTCCCGGGTTGGGAGCAATACGCCACAGCAGCCCATGTCTATGCCCGGCCAAGTACAAGGCTTCCATACTACCTCGGGCTCGCCAGCAAACCAACACCAAGCACAACATTTCCCTCCCCATCCCCAATCTTACAATGATGCCCACATGCAGAGCTCTGGCCTTCCCTTGGGCCAACCACCTCACGCCAACAGTATACCTATGAACCCAAGTCCGCAAGGTCAGTTATATGGCGGCCAGATGCATGATTCCAACGCTCGCGCTTTCTGCGGCCCCCCACAGCCTGCCGATCTTCGGTATACGAACCAGCCAATTCCAGTAACACCTGGAAAGTTCCCTCCTCGCGTGTCCCCAGTTCAAACTCAGCGACATCAAGAACATGGTATCACGCTCCTCAATCAAGACCCTAATGCACCTCCCGTATTTCCCCTATCTCATCGGGAAGCACAGAGGAAAAGACAGTCAGAACGACAGGAATCATTTGCAAAATACCAAGCTGGGCCAGCGGGCCAGCCATATCCCCCTCGAGGACCCCCCGCGGGAAACTATGATCACAGGTACAAGGAACCTGAAAGCCTACCGAGAAACATGCCTCCACCACCACCGGGCTTTGGCTCAAATCCGATATACGATCCTCTCATCGATCAAGGCAGGCCAGTATATCATGAATCAATCCAGGGCCCTCCCGGTGGCCCGTACGGAACTTCAAGGCAGCTTGGCAGTCCTGGGAATGGGCCGTCATGGCAGCAACAACAGCCATTACCTCCACCTCAGCAGTATGGAGGATATCAGCCTGGCATGCCGCCTCGCGCGGACTACGTGCCACCACCACAGCAGCATTTTGGAGATGTCGGCGGATATCCTGGCAATTGGGGGAGGTAAATCTGCTCACACAAGGAGCTAAAATCGACGTTATCGGATGGAGAGAAGAACGTACCCTCTTCTTTCCCATCCCCCCCCCCC